>NC_142351.1:12020124-12620957 GCF_059441175.1 Urocampus carinirostris | reverse complement strand
CAAAATCATGCATGTACTTGCTCCCTCATATCTTTCAGATTTAATCTCCCCCTATGTTCCGGTCTGGAGCATTCGCTCTGAAAATACTGGTTCTACCAGTGATCCCAAGAGCCAAGAAGAGATCCGCAGGTTCGAGAGTGTTCTCTATTCGGGCCCCGGTGCTGTGAAATGCTCTTCCCCCTGAGATTCGGTTGGCAACCTTAAATGAAATGTTTAAATCTAAGCTTAAAACACGCTACTATACTATAGCATGTGAATAACATATATTTTATGTTGACAATATCTTTATATTATTTGCCCTCGTGTAGGTTTTATATCAGGGGCTGGTGTCATAATAGTCTGTGGTTTGAAATCATCTGTGGTCTGTGCTGCCTTTTGAGTCTCTTTGTGATAAACAAACATGACTTGACTTGACTGGACTTGCATGACAAGAGAAACATGTAAAGAGCCGAATGGACCTTGAGTTAAACACCCGTGCTCTGTGGTGACCCCAAGATAAATTGGCAATCTGGGGCAACGAGAAATGGGCCGTCATGTCAACTGCTCCTGAAGGCTAATTTCTTAACCTGTATGATGTGTGTCAAGCATGTCTGAACTATCATATTTCCCATGCATTATTAATGTGTGTACAAGTGCCTGTTTGATGAGCCGCAACTTGCAGTTTATTGGGCGTAAAACGGTTGTGAGGTTCGCTCTAATGCTTGTGTCAAAAATTTAGAGGGCAGTTTTGTTTTCCACCCTGCAGGGTTGCCAATTAATCACACTGAACAGAGTAATAAGTAACACAAACAAACATTTGTACTTGAGCTAATTTATTCTTCCATTAAACAAATGTTCAAAATCTTTTTAACTCACCATGTTTGTCAAGGTTCTTCCAACTAAGAATTTTTAGAAAGGCCTAAACAAACTGAAACGGATAAAGTTACCAGCATTTGAATGGAAGGAAGACAAATACTTATGAGGAATTAACATTCATGATTTCATGTGTAGAACAAATAAGCCCAGCACAAAAATTACTTCCACCTCCAGGTGGCTCGCTTTGGAATGGATGGAACGACGGCGTCCTCTTTTGGACAGTTCCAGAACGTACCAATTCACCACGCATCATAATGAAAACATAAAGTTTTGAATGTAATTAAAGCAGCCAAGGCTATGTATTGATAAAATAATTTTCTCACCGTACGTAATCATATCGATTGGAGGGACATTCTCAAGTACAGAACATTACGCAAATTTCTCACTTCTTTCTAACAAGTTTAGAAACTTCAAACACCGTCATCCTATCCTGGTGGTCTCAGATATCTACGCCTACAGAGGCATGATTTGGTCGAGTGTCAATGGTCCATATTAAATGATTTGGCTGAGCGTTAGCCGGTCTCTTTTTTTCTGCCTGGCCGGTTGGTTGGTTGGTCTTGTATGACGGCCGCGCAAAGAGGCCATGCTGGACTGCACTGCAGCCGTGAGTTTCGCACTTGGATCATACGTTGCGACCGTCTGGAGTGCGAGACAAATTTTTCCACAACAACAAGTAAGAGGACAGTTTTAGATTTATTACCATTTTTGCTGGTTCTTGGGAGGTTTATTTTTCCTGTACAAGGGAATCTCCCCGAATCGACGCGCATTATAGCGGGAAACTTGAGTTTTGTGCAATTAACTTCTCAACTTTAAGCGGTCAAAAACTCCCATAATCTTCGGCGCCTTCCCCGCCCCATTTTTTTTCCTATCATTAATTCTCTTTGTGAATTAACTGTGTGTGCTATTTCAATCGGCCTGGTTCATTGAATCCATTTTATTGGGATTATTAATTCATATCAGAATTTGAAGAACTCAAAGTTATAACTTAATTCATATTTTTATCAGTGTAGGAAATTCTAGAATACTTCAGAGACAAAAAAGATTTACGGTGGAGCCGTACCTAGAGGCAAATATGTTTACTGATTCCAGTAAAAAATAATTCGTTTCAATCCTAATGATTTTCTAAATTGAAGCTAGAAAAATCCCGAGACATGCATAAAGGGTGTTAATTCATTTTTTACCTTTGTAGTACGTTGGAAAGAGTGAAAATATAGCTGAAATTGATGGTGTAACTGTCTGAAAACTAATAATTGTACAGTGGAACCTCAGTTCTGGACCATAATCCGTTTCAGAACCCTGTTCGAAAACCGATTTGTTCGATCACCGAAATTATTCTTCCCATTAAAACTAATGTAAATCGTTTTAATCCGTTCCAACACCCTGAATGTTTACCTTGAATGTTTAACGTAAACTAAAGCTAACCCAGGCTAATCGTACGTTCGCGTTATCGTAATCTTCCGTACGAAAGATTACGCTAACATGAACGTGTAAAAATAAAAAAAACAGGTTGTTTACAAGTCATTTAGCACCCGGGTCTCCACAACAAGTGGTGAGCGGTTCATTGGAAAGGGGGCTCCGTTCCAACTCCTTGAATGTTGGGCTCTGTTCCAACACCCTGAATGTTTAACCTGAATGTTTAACGTAAACAAAGCTAACCCAGGCTAATCGTACGTTCGCATTAACGTAATCTTCCGTACGAAAGATTACGCTAACACAAACGTGTAAAAATAAAAAAAAGGATAAAGAAAATAATTATGAATAGGATTTCTTACCTTTGTGGTGGTCAGCAGAAGCCATGCTCTATTCCCTAGCAAGATCAGACACTCGCACACCTCTTTCATATTTTGCTATTATTTCTTTCTTAAATGCAATAGTTGTGCGCACTACTTTTCTTTTTTCACCTGTAGCAACTTTGCTGCTTGCACTGACTTTCTTTGGAGGCATAATTAGGGGCCAAAACACTTCGTACACCTATATTAAAAGCGAAAAACAAAACAAAGCACGTCCGCATGAGATAACAGTTGGTCACGAAAAGAGCGATCTACTCCCATACGCCGCTCAGCAACGGATCCTAGCGTACACCCTCACGCATTACCGGCGTTCGAACTCCGATTTTTTGACCGAACAGCGAAGCAAGAATTTCTCGAAATTTTTGGTCGGACTTCGATTTGTTCGAACTGAGAGGCGTTCGAAAACCGAGGTTCCACTGTACATTGTTGAAAAAAGGACTTAAACGCCACAATATCATGCAAAACCAGAAACTTAGAAGGACACACGCTTTCATGCAGCTTCCTTTCATCATTCAAATGGAATTATGATTTCTTGAGTAATTCTAATTAAATGGACCAACTTAGGAGGATAAGGTAGCATGATTAAACTGGAATACATTGACATTTTGTAAAACACTGGGATTTACTCCAATGAGCCTTGGGTAGTATTAAAAATGGATGGACACTCTTATATGCAAGACGCTATTTAAAAATGTTTTAAAAGGAAAAAAAACATTACAAATATCTAAGAAATATGAATTACTATTGATACAATGAGAATAAATATTTAGTTCAGATTGGAAGGACGGATGCATGAATTGATAGTTTGAAGGAAAAAGGAAGGGAGATGTCAGGACCAGAACGAAAACAGGACCCAATTGTGTAACGTTTACCACAAGTTTTATTGAAAGAAAGAGGAAAGGCTGCGCCCACAATCCGGTGTTCGCTGGACGCGGGAAACAAGTCGCTCTCGGATTCGGACAGAGATCCGAACACAGAAGTGGATCTTCCGTCGCGAGCGATGGCGGTGTCAGGAACGGAAAAACTGGTCGGTAGCCGGGACTGGGAGAGCAAAGCGTGGTTGGGGTCGGAAACGAGTTGTAAGCCAGGACGAAAGAGTAGACGTAGTCGGGATCAAAAATGGGTCGTAAACTGGGACGGGAGAGAAGACGTGGTCTGGATCAAAACAGGTCGTAGCCGGAGACAAACGGGAGCAAAAACGGGACACGTAGGTGTGAAGGTCGAAAAAGGCTTGCCTTGTATAAACAGAGGTTCACAGATGGACTGACAACAGGGGATAGACAGGACTGGGACTATGTAGGGAAAGGGGGCCAATCAGAGCCCGCAGTGGTTGGCGCCAAATGAGCGGGCACAGGATATTCACATCAGTAATCATGACAGAAGGATGGAATTGATACGAACATCTGATCTAAAAAATTGGGAAAAATACAGTTTTGTATGTGCAATTGCTTTGTTATATGGGGTGCTTTTTGAGCCACTCTTTTTTATTGTTAACAAGTCCTTTAGAGTTAAATAAATCGATCAATTGATCGAGCAATCGACAATTATGTGGTGTTTAAAGAGTTCAAAGTATTGAGCACGATTTCAACCGCGGTGTAATGTCTGTTAATTTTGTTGCTGTTCATGCATGGACCTTTTAAGATAGGACGGAAGAGGAAGGCGACAGATGCTTTGAAGTTGTGTGCCCTGAAGTCAGTCTGTGTGTGCACGCAAATGGTGTGAGTTACGACCAACAGTAGCTCTTGTGTGAATGTTATACGCCTGTTAATTTGTTATTAAATTAGCGTCGAGACTTATTTAGCGACTGAGTTCAGCATTGAACATCCAGGCGCATTACATTATGATTCACATGACTGTTAAAAAAAGGATCAAGGTTAAGAGTTATACAGTATTTAGAAAGGAGCAAAACGTTTAAAAAAAAATCCAAGACATTGGAAGAAAAAAAACGTCTGAAATTGAATAATCAGCGATCTAAAGTGATTCGGAAATTGAAATGCCTGCAATAATGACATTGACTTTGAAGTTAAGTAGCAACAGTTTTTGATGGATCATCCAGGAACTACACATTGTTGTCTGAAAACCGATGGAATCGATACCAGATACAGGATACGCAAGCAGATACCGGACAGGACGGGACAGACGGGGTCGATACTGGATACTGGATACACGAGCAAGATACCGGACGGGACGGGGCAGACGGGATCAATACCGGGGCGGCAGTGGCTCAGGAGGTAGAGCGCTCGTCTTGGGATCAAGGGATCACAGTTCGAATCCCGGCTCCTCCGTGTTACATGTCAAAGTGTCCTTGGGTAAGACAATGACACGTAACACCCCCAATAAGCAGGTTAGCGCTTTACATGGCTGCACGGCCAATATTGGGAAATGTGAAGCACATTATAAAGCGCTTTGGGAAGTCTTGACTTGAAAAGCGCTATATAAATGCAGATCAATTCATTTCATTTCATGAAAACACAGAAGACAATCTGAGGTCAAGCAAAAAAATCCGTTAGGACATTACGGACAGCTACAATGTATCCGAATTGAACAAATATGTTCTATATTGGTACTTCCATTTATTCACTATAACATTTGCGATCTTTCATGAGATTAGAATATAGTGCGTCCAAGTCATGTATGCATGTTTAATGATACATTACTTTGTCTTTAACAAATATCTTTATTAGGGAAATGATTTCAGTCAAGCATAAAGTTCTAAATCTATCGTATACCAGCATGGAGAAATAGTACCAGGCAATGTATTTTTATGTCGCAGCTTAGTGCTTTTCCATGTACAGGAAATATATTGGATAGGCTAAGCTCACTTAGACCTGGCAATGTCTTGTGGGAGCGCAGCATTAAGGGACAGTTGTTTTAACTTAAAAGGTAAGCCAGAATAAGATTTTTATCGGAAAGGCTTTTATTAAAGTGGAAGTCAATCCAATGAATTTCTTAACCATATACTTTGGCATGTGCCTCTACTAGTCTTTAAAAAAGGACAATTGACATCGGTAGACGTCAATGGCAGCTTACTTACTTACTTATTGCTCCAGCGAAGGTCGGGGGGTCCCGTCCCTGTGCGTTGAGCCGACCAGATGAACCAGGTTTTTCCAATGCTGGCGGTCTTGTGCCAGCTGTTCTGCATCCTCTACGGCAACTCCGTGTTGTTGGAGGTCGCCCGCAACGACGTCGAGCCATCGAGTGCGGGGTTTCCCTCGTGGTCGTCTCCAGCCTGCTGCCTTTGGGTCAAACTGGAGAATGGCTCGTGTCGGATGGTCTGGTGGTAGACGAAGGACATGGCCAAACCAGCGGGTGCGGCGTTGTGCGACCAAGGAAGATGCTTGGGGCTGGCACGTGCGGGCTCTGAGCTCTTTATTGGAGACTCGCTGGGGCCACCTGATGTTCTCGATGGTTCTGAGAGCCCTGCTATCAAAACCGTCGATTCTTGTGGCCAGGGTGTCGTTCAGGGGCCATGTTTCTGAGCCATAAAGCAGGATAGGGAGTACGGCGAGGTTGTAAATGCGGAGCTTCGTCTTGCGTGCGATGGTCTGGTGCCGCCAGAGTGGTTTCCAGAGAGACTGGCAGCTAATGAGTTAAATATATTTGGAAAATTTGAAAAGTATTCATTGAGAACATAAATTGTGATCAAATAGAGATCACTTTCCTTTGCCTGATTTTGTTTCCCCAAGTGGATTAAATTGTGCCCTATGATGTAGTTCCTCCCTCAATAGGCGAATGCAGCAACTTTATTTGCATCAGTTTTTATTCAGTGCAATTTAGATTTATTTAGAGGGTAGAATTTGGCGCTTTTCTAAAAATGCCCTGCAAAAAATGTATTCGGACTCCAATGGGAGGTCATTTAGATAATTTTATATATTTTGTTTTAATTTTTTAATCAAATAAGAAAGCATATGGTAGTATTTTGCTTATTCTGATACTGTCAGTACCCGAACAGACGGTGGACCCAGACGCGTAACGTTTTCACACAAGCTTTATTTTACAGAAGCAGTCATGCGCGGGAACACAAACACCAGCGATTCGGCGATCGCGGGCCAGAAGAAGTTAGACAGAGAAGTCAGGCGCGGGAAAGTTAGGGGCAGACAAGATCGATACCAGATACACGATACACGAGCAGATACCGGACAGGACGGGACAGATGGGATTGATACCTGATACAGGATGCACGAGCAAGATACCGGACAGGACGGGAAGGACGGGATCGATACCGGTTACTGGATACACGAGCAAGATACCGGACAGGACGGGACAGACGGGATCGATACCGGATACTGGATACTGGAGCAAGATACCGGACAGGATGGGACAGATAGGATTAATACTTGATACTGGATTCTGGAACAAGATACCAGACAGGACGGGACAGACGGGATCGATACAGGATACTGGATACACGAGTAGGATACCAGACAGTCAAAACGCAAGTCTTGCAAGTGCAGAGGTTTGTTGACAGACTGTCAAGGAGTAAATGGGAGCACTGAGTTTAAATAGGAGGGGAGACAATCAGGCAACGAGCAGCATCTGGCGGGCCCAGGTGAGGGTAATGGGCAATCGTGACGGATACGGACAGTGTGTATTAATTAGCACCTCCTGGGGGTTATATAAAACTTTATTCAAGAAACAATATTAATTTAATTAATAAGTAAAAATATATGCTGCATATAAACATGGCTTTCTATAAAATACTGTACTCATAGGTTGAGAAATGAGTGTTTATTTTACATAACATGAGCCACACTTAAAGGGAGCTGACATAATTGTCCATTATCTTGTTGTTGTTGTTAGCCCAAAAAACTCAGAAAGGCCAGGAGCGAAAGAGAAGTCAAATGGTGGATTTGTAGTATTTATTCTTCCTTCTGTTTTTAGCAATAGTTTTCGGTTGCATTACACCATATAGCGACAACCAGTGGTCAAATAATACACAATGCCTCTTCATCCTTTAATTTCCATACAGGCATAAGTATTGTCGTAGAAATTTTCTTTTCCCTGAACCTTTACGTACCGGTAACGACCACGATCAATTCTCGTCCATGAAAATGGTGATAAGAGATTCGTTTCAACTGCTACCAGCAGAAAATCAAATCAAAAGCTGTTTTTTTTAACATGGCTTACATTGTTTATCCTCAATTATATATACAATGGCATTCCAGAAATATTTGAAGCATTTCAAAGCAGTAAACAGTAATTAGTCAAACAGAACTCAGGGAAAGTGTGTGAAATTTCAACCACGTGGAAGAAATAATTATAACAGAGAGATTAAAACAACTTTCACAAATTAACTGCTGGGAAAAGTTGATTGTCATGCTTTTGTGACGTGTTTAAATGCCTAATTACACCCAAACGCAAAGTCATTCCCTTGGGAGCTTACGTTGACATTTATGCCTGCAGCATTTAACTCGCCAATGAGAACTGCAGTCCGGAATCAAAGAGTTTGGCTCACCAAAGGACTAGAGTCAAGAGATTTGAGTAAGCATCCTCTGGCAGCTGCATTAGCAATTATGTAAAGCTTACTAGCCAGCATTCTCTAATTCACTGTTTAGATTTCTGTATTAATTTTACTCGTGCTGTAGTCTTAACATGAAGTACTTTGGCTACCTGTAAAGGATGCATAATACTGTAAAAAGATGGTAACTAAAAACAGAAATAAACTTAAATCCAAGTCAGAGGCAACTCGATAATATCAAGGAACCTATTCCTACATTTTTCACTTCCGCCAAAGCGGAGCAACATCAGACCCACAGTCTATATCATCGTCATCATCATCCAAAGAAAAACCCTTTACAAAGGAGTGTGCTTAGAAAAATACTGTAATATTTTGACCATAAGGAGCACCTTATTATAAGCCGCACTCAGTACATTTCAAAAGAAAAAAAACATTGATATTCTCCAAAAAAGACGGTATGTCACGGACCAGGGCAGGGAACAGGAAAAAGAGCCCAATAGCATAACGTACTCTAAATTTATTGGGGAAAGGAGGAGGGCGCACACACTCGATCCGGGGATCGATGGTCGCGGAAGTGGATAGAAATCCAAACAAAATAAAGTTGTCCAAAAACAAACGGATCAGGCCAAAAACAAAACGGGATCAAACACGGGCAGAGTCACAGAACTAGGCATTAAACACATAATTAAACAGAAGTCTCACAGAAGTATCGCAGACGTTTTACAAGTTTAACAACGCTCAGACAAACTAACGGCTCAAATGAACGCGTTTATGTACTGCCAAGAAGCAATCAGTCAATGCGTCTCAACCGGTGTCAATGGGCGGGGCCAATTGGGCGCCGTGGCAACCGCGACAGAATCCGGCACCACGCGGCTGGGACCAACTGGGCGCCATGGCAACCGTGACAGACGTGACACGTACACAGAAAAAGTTTTAATAATATAGGATAGCTTAACCCCTAAACGTTCCAACGAACCGTCGGTTGGTCACCAGATTTTTGATAGACAAATACGTGTTTGAACGATGTCACGAGTCATCTATCTATCTATCTATCTATCTATCTATCTATCTATCTATCTATCTATCTATCTATCTATCTATCTATCTATCTATCTATCTATCTATCTATCTATCTATCTATCTATCTATCTATCTATCTATCTATCTATCTATCTATCTATCTATCTATGCACATCTGTCAAAGTATGTATTGGTGCGAATCACGGTAAATTTGATCAACCAATGAAAACAATACCTTAGTTATTATTTTTCGTTTTCTATTTTTTTCTACTGATATGCAGATAAACAAATGCAGTCAAGAGGTCTTCCTCTGCACATCACCATGAAAACCTGTTGTGCTCAAAAGATTCCCATCCAAATGATTTTATTTGTCTTGTTGCAGAGACTTCCGGTGTATCCTGCTCGATTCTTACGGTCTGATCCTCAAAAAACAATGTGTAATGCTAATATCACCACTGTCACTTTTACTTTGAAGAACTTTTTGGCATTATATGATGATGTGATTGATGCTGGACATGTGTCACTTTCCCCGCGACACTACTGAGGATAAGCGGTGCAGATAATGGATGGATGGATGGATGGATGGATGGATGGATGTGTCACTTTTGAGTAAATACATGAGATCACTCAGAGAATATACATTAGCGTTCCTGCATGATTCTTGTTTACTGTGGACATTGTTTGAAGCTCTTATTAGAAGACCACATTATGCCATGGTTTTGCTTGAAGATACTTTGATTAGGGCTTACTGTGCAACTGTGTCAATCACCCCTTGTGGGGAGCTATTTTTTCCCCTTTGAAGCGCACCACAAGCCCCCATCAAAAGCGGCAATTGGCCTACCAATTTCAGCTCGGAAATCACATCCATGTCAGTCTTTCCGCTCATTGGGTTGGTAAAGCAATTTAAAAAGGAATCCAAGACACATTAGCCTGGTTTTTTCTCTTTGCTATTGAAATACACCTGCTCTTCAGTAAACTATCTTCTCCTCTCTCTTCCTACGCCGAAGAATGTAGACAGGAAGTAAATGGTAGTGCACTCATGATAAGAATTCTACCTTATCCAGTCAAGCGTGCCTCAACAGTGAAACCCTCTCTGACAGGCTGGTGGGATCAGAGGGATGCAGTATTCATGGCTCCTGCTTCCGGGAGTGCAGATAAACCCTTTCTATACTTAGAACCGCCGAGTGTGATTTGAAAAAAATGTGATTCCTGACAAATACCCTCCTATTGTCGCCGCTGGGGGATCCCCCTATGTAGCAGTTGCTTTCTGTGACAAAACTATCTACAGTGCACACTCTGTGTGGGGCTTTGTGCTTTTGGTTTGGTTTTACTTGATGTGAAAACCTGCAAGAGACCTGTGAGAGGTTTTCAAAGTAACACAGTGACAGTTGACTAGTTGTTTGGACTGAGCAGGTTTTGTTCCTGTCATGAAATGGAAAAGTAATTTCCTTCTTGCTTCACAGTCATCATTTGAAGAGGCTGTTGATGGAGAATAATGCAGGGATATTGTGTCTCAAGAATAATTACTTTTTGTGTGTTTTAAAGTCAAATTGGATGCATTCCTACGTACCTTGCAAAGAAGATAGCAATTCATAGTTCAGTTTTCACGAGAGATAGCCAAATATCTCTGAAGATACAAACCTCTGTGTATACAAGGCAAGCTTTTTTTGACCCTGACTCCCACCTGTCCCATTTTTGCTCCCGTTTGTCTCCGACTACGATCTCTTTTGATCCCGACTACGTCTGCTCTCTCATCCCGGCATACGACCCATTTTTGTTGCCGACTACGTCTACTCTCGCGCTCTGGCTTACGACTCGTTTCCGACCCCGACCACGACTTGCTCTCCCAGTCCCGGCTACCGACCAGTTTTTCCGTCTCTGACACTGCCATCGCTAGCTATGGAAGATCCACTTCCGTGTTCGGATCACAATCCGAGTACGAGAGCGACTTACTTCTTGCATACAGTGAGCATCGGATCCCGGGCGCTGCCCTTCTTCTTTCTTTCAATAAAATTGTGAGAAAACGTTACGCGATTGGGTCTACCCTGTGTGCTGGTCGTGACAATTTACATATAATGTTTAGGATGTCAGGGTGTGTTTTGTGGGTTGGTGTTGAACTGGGCAGTCTGATTAAAAGTGGGAAACATCAATGCATCTTACAATCATCTCATTCTTACTTATTAAAGCAGTTTTCATCCATCTCAAACTTAGCCTCTTAGCAAATTATTGAGATTTTGGGAGGCACATCCAAACACACACAGACACTGCTTTTGTGTTTATACATCCTCCAATCTTGAAATATACCCCTGTAATGAATAAGCAATTGAGTGAGTCACTGCAGCCCTTCGCACAATGCCTTCATGTATTTAATAGTTTGAGAACGACTTTTAGGTTTTGCCTGTGAATAATTCAGCTCTTACATGTGCACATTCGAACAGGAAACATGCTATAAAATGAGGCTCTGTCGTACATAATCTGTGTAAAAAACAATAAAGCTGTGCAACTCGACATGTGGCCAACATTTCATTTCTCACAATGATTGTTTTTCCAATATACTTACAGAAGTATCCCATCCCTCATTTTCTCTGTAAAACGAGTGCACCAGTTTGCCCCGGGCCTCAGCCGCTGACTGTTTGTAAATGGAATCTGCATTTTGCATGGGGAAAGTGTTAATGGGTGCATAAGAATCGGGCACTTTTGTAGTGAGCTAATAAACGGTGTCCAGAAGACCTGGTCATGTAACAGAAGTAATGGATGGACTCTAATTGAGTTTGGAGGTCTTATTGAGTTGTTTGGATGCAGACTTGCATGTCTTAGGGTTACAATGCATGCAATGAGACGCGCCGTGTATCAACGTTGCACCGGTCTGAAGCACATCTTTATTCCCATTGCTTTCTTTTCATCTGGACTGTTGATAATCTTCCTGGACCTGGTAAAAATAGATTTCAATGAATATTTGTTACACGAATGAAAACACTCATAATCTGGTTTGGCTTATTTTATGGTGAGCCACTGAATTCTGTTGACGTGCCACTCCTGTCCTCCGTCTTGACAACTCTATTGTCTCCAAACAATAGTCAGTTTGAAGTGAGTAATTATTAAACTCTTGTCACTTCAAACAGAAGCTGTCAAGAACAAAAAAGAGATAAGAAAAAAGACATGTCGCATCCCCTCGTAGGTGGAAAATTGAACAATGGAGGCTTGTTTGGAAAAGGGTTGCAGTATTTATTTACAGGGTTCCCTTTCTGCTAGATCTATTTGTTATTCATTTATTTATTTACTTAATTATCTATTTAATTTTATAACAATATGATTACTTAAATAGTTATTCATATAATTATTCTTTTTTTTGTTTCAATTTACTTATTTTAAATGTGATTTCACTTAATAATGGAGTTTCACTTTTTACCAATTTGTAAACCTGTTTTCAGTAAGTCATTTCAAGCCTTAATAACAAATTAAGGCTACATTACGAGCTGTTTTTGCTGTTGCGAACGGAAAAAACAGGTCGGTAGCCGGACAGGAGAACAAAAAAAGTGGTCGGGATCAGCAACGACTCGAAAGCCATGAGAGGAGACTAGACGTGGTCAAGACCAAAAAACGGGTCGAAGCCGGGAAACAGACGGGAGCAAAAACAGGAATGAGTCAGGGTCGAAAAGCTTACCTAGGATAAAGTGAGGTTCGCACACGGATTGACACCAGGGGGCAGATAGGAGTGGGTTTAAATAGGAGCAGAGAGCCAATCAGAGTCCGAGGCAGTTGGCGCTAAAGGAGCGGGCACAGTTGAAGCATCTCGGTAATCATGACACATTCAGCTTGTAGTATTGAATACTCAGTTTTTGCAAGGGGTTTTGGAACATATCACCATTGAAGAGTGTGGAAACAATGTGTTTCTAATTTTTTTTTTTACATGCAGTCCAATGAATAATAGGCCACTTTGTTTTAAGATAGACCCTCGGTTGATATTTTATCCTTTATTCGAAGACTGACGATTCAATATCCTTTCCAAAGCATTAGACTTAAAGACTTTATCAGACGTTATCATGATGGATGACTCAAACCCTGTTAGATCTGTCAAACAGTGACAGCTCTTCTTTGAATTACCTCTATCATGGATGCATTGTTTTTGCAGAAGGAGTCAGGGTTTTAACAAATGAATACCGCTGCGAATGTGCCATAATTAGATAGATATATCCCAAACATGCTTCTTATCATCACATTTAGTTAAACATTGTCACATTCATTATTCAGCATCCAGCCAACAGCATTTTTTATGTGGTATGACACAAGGGGTGATTACCTTTGACTCAAAAATAAACACAACCGAAGAATGCCCTTGTAGCTAATTGCTAAGCAGGGTTTCCTCACTCCTGTCCGGCACGCGAGGTTGACGACATTTCTCTAGAACCAACAGGGATTTAGCATTCCAAATTCCCCCCCACTCAAATTCTGCTAAAATATTTTTCAACTCTTCTCTTAAGGCTGCAAGATGATGGATTTCAAAAGTAACCCAAGTGGTGAGGACGCTTTTGAAGAGAAATGCTTTGAAACCGATGTCTAATGCAAGCAAGGACCAGGGGAGTACTTTATCAATCTGTTTACGAGGGCATTTATAAATATACATAGTTAATTGTGGCTAAAAGGCAGTTGCCCCTTCGTTTTAATTAAACATCTGATTATGTGAGGCGGGTAAGAGCCCTGTTTGTCTCTTTAAATTCCTTTCCAAAGAGAGCATTCCCCTCTTTCCCTCCTCCATTTGATCGAGGCTTTCCCTCAGAACAAGGTGTTTTCCACCCAGCGCTCAGACCTCATCCATAATGGATGCTGCATTTGAGAGAGAAGATCTGTGCAGATTATATAAATATCTCCTTTTCCAACCCAGCAGGCTGGATAACTGTGTTAGTGTTCTTTATTCTGCCATGTTGCTGTAAAAGAAAAAGATGTAAATACTGTCTAGAATTCATGCAAATCTTTCAAAACCTTCTCATTATTAAGATGCTTTTGCGTATGTTTCAAATTGGGGAAACAAGTTATTTTAAGACAGCATCTCAAAGACGTCTCCTTTTCATTTAAAAAAAAAGCAAGAAAAGCCATGACAGCTGCAGGTGCTTGCGATCCCCAAAGCATTTGAGCCTGTGTTGATATTTGTGAGAGCGGCAAAAAGTATGAGAGACTCGCAAATTGTGACGCGGCTGAGGTAGTCATGAGCAAGTTCCCATACAAGGAAAAGCATGCTCAAACAGTCTCCTGCTGAGGGCATATCAACTGCATCAGTGTATTGATTTTGCATGGAAGTGGAGGTCTCCACACAACTGATGAGGCCTTGTGAGAATACTGATACAATAGGCAGACGTATCATCATTTGAGAAATATTCCACTCATCCTTTTTTCTACATATCTGATCCGGTTTGGGGCCACTATAGGCTTGGACTCAGTCATCACTCACTTTGAGTGGAAGGATAAAGAATTATTGAACAATGTCTCTGAATATGCTTAGAGTGCATAGCAAAATATTGGCACCTCAACAGTTTTTTGTCTGATTGACACATTTAAAGCTTTAAACGTAAACCTAAAGAACTAAAACTATTTTGTAAGAATCAACATGTGAAACACAATCAATCAAGTGGAATCAAATTATGTCAACATTCTATACTATATTTAAAACAAACAAAAAAAACAGAAAAGTAGGCGTTGCAAAGATATTGGTTCCCTGTTCTTTTAGCTCAGCCAACTGATACGGAAGTTCCCTGTTGACTTCTGAACGACCCAAAGTCTATCTAAATGACTAATTTTGCTACATTTACACAGTTCCCAGAGCAATGTGCGAGCAATAATATAAAAATGGAAAGAGCGGAGCACTATGCAAGCAATAATTTAAAAATGGAGAGAACAAAAAAAAGACACAGCAAACCTACCAAGAGCTAGCTATCCCGTTAAACTTTCATCCCAAACAACATGAAAACAAATCAGAGGAGTAACCAAAAGGACCATTATCACATTGGATAATATGCAGGCATACACAGCTGTCGTGGGTCAATATTTAGTTGTACATAAATCTGCCCTTTTTGGAAGAGTGGCAAAAAAGAAAGCCATGTCGGAAATAATATGACAAAATGCCCGTTTGGTGTTTGCAAGAAGCCACATGGGAGACACAAATGACATGTGGAACAAGGTGCTCTGGTCAAGATAGACCGGAATTTAACTTTTTGGGCTGAATGCAAAGCATTAACTTTGTTGTAAGAGTAACACTCCACATACCCCTGAAAACACTACCCCCACTGTCAAACATGGTGGTGCCAGCATCATGCTCTGGGCTTCAGCAGGGACTGGGAACCTTGTTGGAGTTGATGAGAAGTTGGATGGAGCCAAATACAGAGTGATTTTGTCAGAAAATCTGTTGAAGTCTGCAAGAGACCTCAGAATTAGATGCAGGTTCACCTACCAACAGGACAATTCTAAACATAAAGCAAAATAAAAAAAAAATTAAAACTAACAATATCAAAGGTGTTAGAATGGACAAGCCAAAGTCTAGACCTCAATCCTATACAGCATTTGTCGCATCATCACAAAAATGCTGTGCACAATCGATCACCATCAAACCTTAAGGAACTAGAGCTATTTTGTAAGGAAGAATGGTCAATTCTGTTTCAAGATGTGCAACACATTTAGTGACATACCCAAAAAGACTGTAACCAGAGCATAAGGAGGTTTTACAATGTATTAACTCAAAGGGGGGTAATATTTTTGCAATGTCCACTTTTCAATTTTTCATCTGTTTGCAAAATATGAAACGTTGAATAATTTTTTTTTCCACGATTGTTTTTCACATTTTGTTGTTTTTTTAGAAAATATTTGAGTTTTTTTTTAAATCTACAACTTTGAAGCCTGAAATATGGCAATATGTCAACATGTTCCTGTGGGGCCAAGCACTGTACATGACATTAAAGAAAGTCACAATATTGTAATTTAAAAAACCATTACATTCAGTGCATTTGTTATTCTAGCAATGTATATATATTTTTGAAGTCTTGAAGATGAAACACAAAAACAGGGTGGAATTAATAAAACTGTGCTTCACATCACCAACAAAGCTTTAGGGGGGGAGGGATTTTTTAAGGTTTATTGTTCTATATTCCATTATCCGTTATCGGTCAAATCATAATACGCTACAAGGCCAAGGGGGCCGAGACACTTGTTTCCAGCCAAGAGGCTGAGTCAAGGTCCTAGCCACAGGGCTAAGCAGCGATCAGGGCTAAGCAGCGATCAGTGCGAATGCACCATTCCCGGAGGTACTGCAATACCGGGCCGATGCGTGGAGTGGACAGAGCAAGCTCTTATTCCATCCCCCGATTGCAAAAATCAAACTTACAGCATTGCTGTATTTTGGGGCTAAGAAGGTTCGATCTCATGAATTGAAAGCACAACGCACAAAGCCAACTGGACAAAAATACTGTAAGCGTGTTGAACTTAGCACAGTGTCTTTCCTATATAAAGTATGTGAAGTCAAGTGGACTGCCCTTTGATTGACAGGTAATCAGTCCAGGAAGTGTGTTGCCTCTCACCCTAACTCGGATTCACTGTCAACCTGAACATGAGTGGTAGCCTGAGAAAATGAAACACCATATAAAAACCTCGGAGACCACTTGGCAGCAATTATAATCTTTTTGCCAACATTCGTTCAACGTTCAGAATAAAGTTATCAAGAGTTTTAATGGTTTAAATATGTACAAGACACTAACGTGTAAACATTATTTGAAACCTTCTCAATGTCTTGACTATTCTTTCCATTTCTTTTCCAACTCATTTGATTCATGGAAAACAAAATAATGTCTAGGTGACCTCATACCGTTGAACGGCATTGAATGTCAAAAGAAAAATACCTGAGCATATTAAATAAAATTTGTAATCTCCTGAATAAAAAGTCACTCTATATACTATATTATTCGTTGGGTAGGGTTACTTTAACTGGATTACTTCAATTACTTTTGGATTACTCCAATACCAAAAATGCTAATAAAAGACAAAATAAACTAAATATGAATAAAATTACTAAATTTTGTGCAGGCTTGGGGAGTAACGGAATACATGGAACGGCAAAAATGATGTTGGCAAGCTGTTTGGATTTATTTTCATTTTGTTTCTTTCACATTTTATGTTCGTTTTGCCGGAGATGAAAGAGATCAGATCCAGGAGAGAAAGCTTACCACGTGTTGTGAGTCATAATTTTATTCATATTTAGTTTATTTTGTCTTTTATTAGCATATTTGGTATTGGAGTAATCCAAAAGTAATTGAAAGTAATCCAGTTAAAGTGACCCTAGAGCAACCCTGTTCATTACTAATGTGTAGCAAATATTGGGGTCGATTATTTATTTGAAAAAAAAAAGAGTGAATAAAGCTGAAGAGACAAAATTTAATATTTGTATTTAGCTCCTCCTGCTTTTAGATGCATCACATTAGATTTTAGGTCGTTTTATAAAGGAAACAGATAATGAATATCATTGATCTGAGGGTAGCTACATTTCAAGTTATGTAAGTTTTTGTTTTTGTGGTTTATGATATTTTAATTTATACACACAGACATACTCAATAGTGTTAGAATCATGTGCATGTTTAATACTAAATTAACAAAGGGGATTTATGAGAACAAGATAACAAAACCGAGACAAATTAGTAAAAAACAAAACAAATGAAATGAAGTTTTCTCTGAGCAAAAAAAGAAAAGTTGTCTAAACCCAAGTTATTTAGAAGCTATCTAACAAAGCAATGTGAGACTGGGATGTCATGATTACTGATCTGACTCAGCGGGGTCACTATTTGAACTCAGTCCTGTCTGTTCCCTGTTGTCAGTCTGTCCGGGAACCTCAGTTAACACTAGGCAAGATTTTTCGACCCTGACTTCCACCTGTCCCGTTTTTGCTCCCGTCCGTCTCCGGATACGACCTGTTTTGATTCTGACCACGTCTGCTGTCACGTCCCGACTTACGACCCATTTTTGATCCCGACCACGTCTGCTCTCCCGTCCAGGCTTACGACCCGTTTCTGACCCTGACCACGTTTTAGCTCTCCTGTCTTGGCTGTCGACCTGTTTTTCTGTCCTTGACACCGCCATCGCTCGCTACGGAAGATCCACTTCCGTGTTTAGGTCACAAACTGAGTACGAAAGCGACTTGCTTCCCGCGCCTAGCGAACGCGGGATCGTGGCCGCAGCAACTAGCTGGCAACCAGTTCAGGATGTCCCCTGCCCACTGCCCGAAGATAGCTGGGATGGGCTCCAGCACCCCCGTGACCCTACTGAAGATAAGCGGTGCAGATAACAAATGGATGGATACCTTATATTTACATTTCTGTGTAAAGTCAGGACAATCTCCATAAGAATGACTCATTGCTAACCACACTTGCACTTTGCAGTTCATGGATTTTTTTTCTCTAATCTGATAATCTTAATTTATTGGAGTGTTTATTCCCCTTTTGAAGCATGTGAGATAGAGGCCACATAACAGCATAGACAAACAAATGGAAGGAAGCCAAGTAGCAGCAGCAGCAGCAGCCGCAAATCTGTTTTGCTCAAGGTACACAGAAATAATTCATTGTGGGGTTTAGAAGGCGCTCAAAGAATAGCTGCCACACACGCATTATCTGAGCCGGTGGAGAATTTAAGGATGTTGAAAATAGATGCGGTTTACAAGATGAAGTTCATGGCCTTGCTTTCCTTTCAAAAGCTGACATGTGGAATATTTTGTACTTAACTGAGATTTTAAAACCTTAACCGTGTGCATGTTTAATGCAAGGAAGCCAAAATCCTATTACTTTCAAGTTCCCTTCACCATTGGATGTTGCTAATAGACTTTTACTTTTCCTCCGCAGGTAGCCCAAGGGAACCATGTGTGAATTTCCTCTCGCCTGAAGGGTAGTGAGTAAGCCGGAAGCTCCAAAGTGAAGAGAGACGGATCACAGCCCCTTTTGTTTTTGCCCTTGGAGTTTCATCCCTAAATCTTTTAGGACCATTGCCTTTGTGCATGTAGCCACCATTGCAGAAAGACAAAAAGGCAAAGTTGTTTCCCAGCTGGAGAGTGTGAGACCAGGCACTTTAAAATGACTGTAGTCTAAGAACCACTGTAGCAAATATTTCAGATGTTTGTATGGTGTTTAGTTCGTTTATGGTCAGAGGGCTACAAGTACATCCTCATTTAATGTTCAACATGATCCTGCAAGGGAGTTTTGGGCAGTGTTGCTGGCTGCTCACTTGCTGCTTCTTCATCTCCATGGCAGCCAAACCAAGAATGCCCGGCCACACACACCTCAACTCAATACGCATCGACGGGGACATATCCCTTGGCGGGCTTTTCCCCGTGCACGCCAGAGGAAACGATGGCAAAGCCTGCGGGGAACTCAAGAAGGAGAAAGGCATCCACAGGTTGGAGGCCATGCTGTTTGCACTGGACCGCATCAATAACGACAACGAGCTGCTGCCTAACATCACTCTGGGCGCTCGAATTTTGGACACTTGCTCCCGAGACACTCATGCCCTGGAGCAATCGCTGACGTTTGTGCAAGCGCTGATTGAGAAGGACTCAACCGACGTCAAATGTCTCAGCGGGGGGCCGCCCATCATCACCAAACCCGAGCGAGTGGTCGGAGTGATTGGCGCGTCTGCCAGCTCAGTGTCAATCATGGTGGCCAATATACTGCGTCTCTTCAAGGTCAGTCCTTGCGCTGTGCATGTCACATCATTCTCTACAAAATTGGTTCTCAAAGCATGTTTACTGCCCTTGGGAGTGACAGGAGGTGATGTGTGTGTTACGAATTTTTTTTTTTATTACAGTTACTAGTTACTTTATTTTGAAAGTAAAACAGTAACTATCTATTTAGAAATTAACATAGGTATTCGTATTGAAGCCAACCACCTAAAAGTGGTTGGAGCCTTTGCTCTGAAAATGCTGTTTCCAAGAGCCAAGAAGATATCCGCTGGTTCGAGAGCATTCTCCATTCAGGCCCCAGTGCTGTGGAATGCTCTTCCCCCTGAGATTAAACACACTTCTATCCTATAGCATATGAATAACATATATTTTATGTTGACAATATCGTTGCAACATCCATTGCTGCGTGGTCATCCTGGAAATGGGATTATCTCATGTGCGGTCCCTTCTCAAGGTTTCTTCATTTTCCTCATGTTGAAGTTTTTGAGTTTGCCTTTGCCCTCATGTAAGTTTTAGATCAGGGGATGGTGTGATAATAGTCTGTGGTTTGCAATAATTTGTGGTCTGTGCAGCCCTTTAAGACTCTTTGTGATCAAGGGCTACACAAATTAACATGACTTGACTTGACTTAAAACTGCTTAGGAATAGCCAAATAATAAATGTAAAAAGAGGTAAACATAGTAATAAAAACAATGGCAAATGGCTTTGCGTTTAAGACAGACTGTGTAATATTTGACCACAAGATTTTGTAGTGCAACCCAAAAGAAGTCCTACAACGCAAAAAGAAAATTATAACCTTCGGGGACTCCATGACCAAACCCCACCTTTTTTCCATTGTTTTTTTTCACAATGTTTTTGTTTTTTGGGGTACTCCTGGCAGCAAGATTGCAGACAATCATGCCACCTCCCTTTAGGCATAAGCATCACGTAATGTAAATAAAATACACATTTCTTGACCTATGAGTGTTTTAAGTTTATATGATAGTTCTTGTATTTCTTTTATTATTTAAATCAATATTGTTTTTATTTCAATAAATGCAGTTTTTTATGACTCGGAGGCACCAAATAACACACAATGTCCCTTTCTCGTTTTACTATGTTGTTTAACCTACTTTTCTGGTTCAAATAAGAAATAATAAAATAGATAAATAAAATTAAGTAATTAAAATGATCTGATTTAAAAAAAAAAATCAAGGATTGTTTTTATCGATTGAGAAAAAATAAATGACTACCGTATATGTATAGATAAACAAGTTGAAAGAAATCGAACTTAGTGTCGAGACCAGAACGAAAACAGGACCCATTTGCGTGAAGTTTTATTGAAAGAGAGAGGAAGGGCTGCGCCCATCATCCAGGGCGGAAAACTGGTCAGTGGCAGGACTGGGAAAGCAAGACGTGGTCGGGGTCGGAAACAAGTCGTAAGCCAGAACAGGAGAGCAGACGTGGTTGGGATCAAAACGGGTCGTAGCCGGAGACAAACGGGAGCAAAAACGGGACAGGCAGGAGTCAGGGTCGAAAAAAGGCTTGGCTAGTATACACGTAGATTCGCAGACGGACTGACAACAGGGGATTGACAGGACTTGGTTCAAATAGTGACAGGGAGCCAATCAGAACCCGCGAGGGTTGGCGCCAAATGAGCGGGCACAGGTGATTCACATTGTTTATCATGACACTTAGTAAGAGAAAAATAGAAAAAATATTGTCTCATTTGTAGATAATTTAAGCGTTTTTGAATTTTTCTTAATATTATTGTTTTAGTAGTATTATTAAGATTTCTTTCTAATTCCACAGTGTGCAATATCCCGCATGCTCATTGAAGAACTTATCATGGTGGGGATATTGGCTGAAAAATATCGCACCGAGTGAATGTCAATGGAAGACCAGCAGCTTGGAATTTGAATTTAGATTTCTTTTGAACCTTTTCACATGGCCCTACGGTAAGAGGTTGACAAACAGTTATTAAATATACAATGGAGTAGATGCAATTTCACATTATAGGTAGAACGAAAGAGGCTATGATAAAAAAGTTCCCCATCCCCCAGAAAACGACTGTCCATCTCGACATATTGGAATAGCTGCTTCTTTAAGACTTCTGCTCTTACAAACGTAATAAAGAGCAATTTTGACTGACAGTCTGTATGAGCATTGCTTTGAAAAAAACTGCTGAGACCTAAATGCAAGAATGTCACAGCTATCATTGTTTATAATGCTTGCTAATCTTTTCCTGATGCAAAACGCAATCTGATATGTCGTGCTGTGCCGAAAAAGAAATGAGCTCCGGTGAGATTGGGTACGTTTTTGTGATCATTTATCTGTTTTGAAAGTGATTGTACAGTTTTGCTGATCTCAACATGTCTCAAGATGAATTACACCATTAGATGATGACGACCGATAAGCTTGTATTTTATCTCCTAAATGGAAGATGACAAATATCTGCATCAAAACGATCAATATCAAATTGTTTTTTTTTTTTAAATCCTTTCTGATTTGGGATATATTATGTCCTAAGAGGTTTTGCCATGTTTGCTTACGTGCTAGTTTATTTTGCATTAACAAAATATGGAAAACATGGAGCGGTCCAAATTGTCTCTAGGTGTGAATGAGCGAGAAGTAAATGAAAGGAGACCAAGAGAAAGGCCGCGATTGACATGGATGGATGGTCTTATGAGTGCACTGCTGGAAAGAGGTCTAAATCTGGTGTAAGCTAGAGCTCTTGGTGATAGGAATGCGTGGAGAGGTGTTGTGAAGGGATAGTTGGATGTTTGGACACGTTCTAAGGGATGGGCAGGGCACCTTTATGATGCAGCAGGGGTAAACCAGTGAAAGCTGTCAGGCCCTGCTTTTGTACAGAAGAGTGTGTTGTGTCACTCTGACCCGAGTGACAAGGCCGCTTTCTCGTGTCCCGTTTCATCTGAAAGGACGAAAGCATGAACAACTTAGGTGCCGAGTGACCAACTTGTTTGGGTGTTTGGGCATTTGGGTTGGCCATGGTCCAAAAATGTTTGTGTGTGTTTCTTGCTATTTTTTCCCTTTTTAATTTTCTTTGTTATAATATGTGTTTGTCTTGCTGTCGGTCACCCCTCTTGAGGGATATGACCAAGGTCGATAAATAGATAGCGAATGAGCGAGTGAGTTGTCTGTCCCTGGTATAATTTGAATGTATTCAATTAAAAAAAAAGGGTGCCTTGGGTCAAAAAGACAGGGTACAAATAAACGTAGGGATAAAATATACAGTGGAACCTCGGTTTTCGAATGCCTCTCAGTTCGAACAAATCGGTTCGCGACCAAAAATTTCGAGAAATTCTTGCTCCGCTGTTCGGTCAAATATTCGGAGTTTGAACGCCGGTACGCTAGGGTGCGATGCTGAGCGGCGTACGGATGTAGATCGTGTAGATTGCCCCCACCCCTCGTGAGGAACTGTTATCACGTGCGGACGTGTTTCGTTTTGCTTTCGCTTTTAATATAGGTGTACCAAGTGTTTTAGCCCCTATTATGCCTCCGAAGAAGGTCGGTGCAAGCAGCAAAGTTGCTACAGGTGAAAAAAGAAGAGTAGTGCGTACAACTATTGCATTTAAGAAAGAAATAATAGCAAAATATGAAGAAGATGTGCGATTTTCCGATCTTGCTATACATACAGCATGGCTTCTGCTGAGCACCACAAAGGTAAGAAATCCTATTCATAATTCTTTTCTTTACCCTTTGTTTATTTTTACACGTTCATGTTAGCGTAATCTTTAGTACGGAAGATTACGATAACGCGAACGTACGATTAGCATGGGTTAGCTTTGTTTACGTAAAACATTCAGGGTGTGTAACGGAGCCCCATTTCCAATGAAGCGCTAGCCACTTGTTGTGGAGACCCGGTTGCTAAATGACGTGTGAACGACCAGATTTTTTTTATTTTTACACGTTCATGTTAGCGTAATCTTTCGTACGGAAGATTACGCTAACGCGAACGTACGATTAGCCTGGGTTAGCTTCATGTTTACGTTCATGGTAAACATTCAGGGTGTTGGGACGGATTAAAAATGATTTACATTACTTTTAATGGGAAAAACGATTTCGGTGATTGAACAAATCGGTTTTCGAACAGGGTTCTGGAACGGATTATGGTCGAGAACCGAGGTTCTACTGTAGTATATAAATTGCAGAAAATTTGTCTCCACAGTTATTGCTGAACTCCTCAAATGTTGAGGCGAGAAAGCCAAAAAATGTCTTGGAAGGCTGCAAGTTAACGTGACGGGACTGAGTGGGAATGGTAAAGTGGGAAGATAGAAAATGTGCAGATAAAAATCATACTGGCAGAAAAACATACACTCAGACACACACTCAAACATGGAGCATTTTTACGATTTGGAGCTCATTTTCTTTTTAATATCGGCTGGAAACCTTTGATCTCATGCTCAAACTTCTCCGGCCCAAGCATTCAGCCAAGCGAAAAAAAGAACAACAATCCTATTATCCAGAAAGAAATTAATTTTGCAATTGCCGAGCACAGTCCCTGGCTGATAATAATATAAAAGGTGCTTCAACAAAGCATTAGTTAAAAGGCTAAAACTGAGATGTTTTATTTCCTGATAAAAAAATTCAGATTTGTTTTTTTCAATGTTATTGTTTATTATATATGACTACAGTGCTTGTGTGTTTTTTCTAATCCATTCAATGCCAGACGTTTCTCTAAAATGCCATTTTGACTCATTCTCAAGGCCTAAAGAAAATGTAGTTCTGTAGTTATATAGGCATACGACAAATCAAATAAAAGCTTCAACGCTCATCTTTCATGGGAAAAAAGTGTTGATTTGAACTCTTCCCACCGTTTAGTAAACAGAAGTTGAACATTTATAGGTTTCTGAAAATGCCAATTTCCAAGAAAAACTTTACTTCGTAAGAGGATGCTTTTCAAGCAGAAATTTCACTTTGTTGCTCTTTATTTGCATTTGTGATAACTCCAATATTTAAGCAATACTTTCCATTACACAATGGCAATTTACTTAATATATTATATATATTATTGCAAAAGCACGGAACTCATGCATGGACAATGCATAAACTGCAAGAAATTTTCAGCGTCCAATGTTTTCAGTCACTTGGCAATTGTGTTCCTGCGGACGTGCGCGAAACGTCATCCCTCTCTGCCCCACATGATGAAGAAGCTTTGTCATCTTTTTTTAGAAAAAAAAGATCTGTCTTACCTTATCCATATATTCACCTTTCTCCTACCATACCGCTTCACCAAGCCTACTTGGGGGGCTGCCTACTCACTCCCAATCGCTGGATACAGGAATCAAAACAAAAGTGGGAGCTTCCTCGATATGTGGACAAAGATGTGATCAAAGCCAATCCTGTCATCTAAAAGGGTGATTTTTTTCACACTAAAATCATTCCCAGAGGCATGATATTGACTAACAAGTTTTGCCTAACCATTTACAATCGTTTATTATTTTTTAAATAAAACAAACAAACATATTTTTATGTTTTAGCAATCAGGCACAATGCTTTTGAAAACATAAAGTATACTGCATATACGTTATAACACCGAATGAGTTAAACGACAAAACTGTAACTCAGGAATGGATACTTTTTATATGGTCTGTGCACAGTTATGTGCACAAACCCCATTCAGAGCTGCTCTCAATTTCCTCAGGAAACCTTAAAACGAGCACAGCTTTACCCCCCTGTTATCTTTGGGAGGGGGTCGTAGCAGATAACTTACAACTCCGCATATACTGTGCAACTGCAGTGGGACACAGATTGATTTTATGGAGGCCAGTAAGGCACTACAAGACTGGTTCATTTTCAGGTTTGTAATACAGCTACACAAAGTTAACTGGCAACGCATTCTGGCGGCAGGATTTTTGCTTAGGTGTTGCTGCTGGCTCCAATTACTATGCCCACAAGGGAGCAAGCTAGCTTAAGTTTAATCTTTCAAAAGGTTACTGAAATGCACTGTGAGCACAAGACGACGTGTTGTTGAAGGAATAGACTTAATATGCAGAAGGAATAGATTGTATAAATAGTAATGAGAAAGAGTAGTAATAGGAGGGAAATCGGGACAAGTAACCACAGGATGTGAGAAGAAAAAAATGAAGTCTAATCATTCCAAAAGGTTTACTGAAATGGAACTCTGAGCACAAGACAAGAGTGTTCTTAGGAAGAATAGACTTGATTTGATGAGATGCCCGAATACCTCATTATAGTTTAGGATCTATTTAGCCACAAGTAGGCTTGATGGATGTGAGGACGTGTGCATTTAATTGCTGTGTAGAAGGCGGTTGTTTAATACCACAAAGCGTGCACCGAACAAATAAGACAGATGAGCTAGCATACAGCAAAAGAAGAAGCAATGTGTGGTCAGATGGCTCAATTTCTGGAAACAAAACAAAAACGTGATGAAATGAAATAGTTATCGAAACATTTACCCTCAGTTCTGGACAACAAGGCGCTAATTTTTTTTACTACATTTTAAACACTGTACCTTTAACTACAGTGCGACTTATTATTTTTTTGCCCAGAAACAGTAGACCAATAAAGTAATGGAGTAGTTCAAAGTGATCCAATCAAATTGCATGATTAACCACAACTTCTATTATTGTGAATCAGTCACTATTATAAAATCTCATCAACATGTAAAATACTAGAAGAAAAACGTATGATAATGCGTTTAAGTTAAAAGCGATCACGCCCAGAGTTAAAGAAGGAAACCGAACTGCCACCTGTAAACTTGGCATAAAATATTTAAAGGAGTGGAGGTGGGGGCTACAATATTGACTACGTATTAACGACATTTCCACTTTTTCACCAACAAATCTAGTCCTTACTATATCCATCCTATTTGAACAGCAGTAGATGGTATCTACAAAAAACACTCTCCGTATTATTGGAGTTCTTGTCAGGTTACTGGAGTTTACTTTAATTCTCGAGGAATGTGGACTAGCTCATGCAATTACGGTCTGACCTTTACCCCCTTGGACAATGGTGACAAAGAAGGCTGTAGCCCAGGGCTTTGACCCTTCTGCGAGGAAGCCTGGCACAATCTAAACACGAGACCTGGATGGTCTCCCTCTCTAACAGTTACATGGGAGACGAATCAGTTTTTTCTCCATGTGAGACCTTTCCCCCACGTCATGGTTTGTCTGAGAAGAGGGTAACAGGAGAAAAATATTTCACAACAAACCGTTCTTGGTGCTGACTATTAATTTTCGTTCTGAGAGCTATGGAGTAATTCTCGATCATTAGAAAATACTTGATTCTCTTATCTTATCTTCACCACTGCGAGCTCTCTTGTCCACAAAGTCCTTTGTTTTATTGATGTGCTTTTCCTTGCCATGTAAATAAATTCCAGTTTCTGTTTTGGAATTAAACCATGTTTCATTGTTATTTTGTGTGTCTACAATTTTTATTTGGATGGATCATCCATCTATCCATTATCCACACCGCTTATCCTTGGTAGGGTCATGGGGGTGATGGAGCCCATCCCAGCTATCTTTGGGCACTGGGCAGGGGACAACCTGAACTGGTTGCCAGCCAGTCACAGGGTACACTGAGACAGATAACTCACTTGCTCATTCACACCTAGGGACAAAATGGACTGATCTATTAACCTGACATGCATGTTGTTGGAATGTCCGAGGAAACCGGAGTGACCAGAAAACCCACGCAAGCATGGGGAGAACATGCAAACTCCGCACAGCTAGAATGCAATATGTTTGGAGTATTTGAAGTGTGCATTTAGGCGACATGCAGCAAATGAAAGTGAAACTGAACGAAATGGCACCGGAAAGAAAATCAAATTCGGCTTCTTACAAGCTGCAAATAGTCAAAGATTTGTCCAAAAAGCATAAAGAACATTTGTAAAGCTTATAAGCTATTGGCAAGAAGGCGAAATTATGCCATGCGTGAGGGAGGTGGGAGCCGCGCGTATCTTGACCTAACACAGAGGAGGAAAATTTCTTTGGATTTAGTGATTTTGAGTTAAACTGTTAGTTCGGTAATCATTTTCTTTATCTAAATAATTACTGAAGTAAAAGTAAGTACATGCTGTGTGGATCCTCCAGAAAGGAAAAATAAAGCAAAAACGAAGAAGAACGGCAAGAGAGAAGCCCGACCGGCCTGACTTAATGATTGACATTTCAAGCCCAAACACGGCCCGAATTTCGGGCTTGGTCGCGTCGGGTTCGGGACCGGGCCCAAGATCATACCTCTTCCGAGAAGCAAAGGTGACGGTCCAAGAGTTCGACTGGTGGTGATCCGGAAGGGCAGGCCAGGGTTCGGTACACTGGATTACCAAAGAGGCTGAGATAAAAGTACTTGGGACGTGACAGGGAAGGCAATTAACTAGCAGAGAGACAAAGGGATAGAGTGTTTCAATAGTGATAAGAGTGGTGATAGGAAGGAAATCAGGACAAGTGATCATAGGTGTAAGGAGGAAAAGTGGACCATAAAGTAGGTGAAGAAATAAGGTAAGGTAGAGTCATAGAGGGGCAGCACGGCGGCGCAGTGGTTAGCGCTTGTGCGGCACAGTTCATGTCATGGGAACCTGTTGTGGGTTCAAATCCAGCTCCAGACTTCCTGTGCGGAGTTTGTATGTTCTCCCCGTGCTTGCGTGGGTTTCCTCCGGGCACTCCGGTTTCCTCCCACGTTCCAAAAACATGCATTTCAGTTGAATTGGCCGGTCCAAATTGTCCCTAGGTGTGAATGAGCGAATGAGTTGTCTGTCCCTGTGTGCCCTGCGATTGGCTGGCAACCAGTTCAGGGTGTCCCCTGCCCACTGCCCGGAGATGGCTGGGATGGGCTCCAGCCCCCCCGCGACCCTGATGAGGATAAGCGGTACGGCTGATGAGATGAGATGAGATGAGAGTCATAGAGGGAAGAAAGAGGAGGGAGAGGGAAATTATCAACAGAGCCACAGGAACCAGAGTGCAGCGACATTTCACTATTCTAGTAAAATCCCAAAACACCTGAGCGAAATTATTAAAAAAAAAATCCCAATACAACAACAAAAATGTTAAAATAAGCAACATTGAAATAGCATAGAAATAAACCATGCTGCTTTTTGACGCATGACGTATTGTGACACATGCAAATATCCGTCACTGTATGCATGTTTGTATGTATAAATTCATCTAGAATATTCAGGAACATGAATCTATGTGGTTTATAGGTATGAAAATATTTTGTGAATGCTCCTTCAAATAGTCTGTTGCTAACTCAAGCGTCTTCAGCCGACTAAAAACCCTGATCTTTTATCTCACCTTTCAGGAAAGGGATCTTGGTTAACTGTTCAATAGTCTCTGAATATTGTGCAGTGGATTGGCAGCAGTGGTTAGTGCGTGTGCGGCACAGTTCTGAGGTCATGAGATCGAACCTCCTGTGCGGAGTTTGCATGTTCTCCCCGTGCTTGTGTGGGTTTCCTCCGGGCGCTCCGGTTTCCTCCCACATTCCAAAAACATGCTTGTCAGATGAATTGGCCCGTCTAAATTGTCCCTAGGTGTGAATGAGCGAGGGAATTGTTTGTACCTGTGTGCCCTGCGCATGGCTGGCAACCAGTTTAGGGTGTCCCCTGCCCACTGCCCGAAGATAGGAGGGACGGGCTCCAGCACTCCCGCGACCCTACTGAGGATAAGTGGTGCAGATAATGTATGGATGAATGGATTGGCAGAGCCTCAAAGACAACAGAGTCAGACAAGAACCAGACTACTGGTTATCATTGTAAAGACCAAAACAAAAACGTCCAAACAAAGCATATTTACAAAATGTCCATTTAAGGTTGTGCACTCACATGTCATGCCTCTTTTTTTTCCTAATATACGTCACATAAAACCATTATTCGTACTTTTCTGCTGGTTTTAGGATGTCTCATGCTGTGTTACGTCCCTCTAATGATATGGAAAGAATCTCCTGTGCCGAGCACTCAAGCTTAACATTTATTTTCATTATAGTCGTCTGATCCTGTGTTATGACAGAATGTTAATAGTAACAGTTTACTGACCCACTTTCAACAAATGCACTCCAAACTAATTTACAAAGCACTACAAGTTATTTTTTTGGGGGGGGATTTTTGATTTATGCGTGCACATTATATTGCATAACAATGTTAGTATAATTTCCATTAAATGACTACAATAAAATGCCGTAACAGCAAAACATGTTTTAGACTGGTTTACATCTGGTTTGAATCTGATTTAAGTCATGATGCAATCGATGTGATGTAGTTTATCAGGATTGGGCCAACTGATTTAGAACTCTGCTGTGCACGTGTGACCGATTTCATTGCATTTAATTTAAAAATATGACAGCTTTGGAAAGTAATGCGAGCAGACATGAGGGGACTTTTGTGCTTTTTTTCTTATATATTCAGATATAAATTAAGACATTATTAAATAGAATTTGACTTGATTTGTTGAATATTCTCTCAAGTGTTTGAGCGTTTTACAAATTGGATTAAAATGGTTTAAATTTTATGAATAAAAATGGAAGAAAAAATAATAAATAACTCCAAGCATCAATAGTTTAGAAATGACAGCATTTTCGACATTGATACTTTATTCACAATTTTAAAGGGGCATTTGGTATTGTTTAGGACCCCCTGGCTGTAAAACCCCTTCATTTATTAAAAAATATATAATTTCTTTAACTATTTTTAGTTCAATTATTTATTTATTCAATCATAGGCAGACACGATTGTCTGAGAAGGAAAATGGTGCCGTTTGGTCACTTTTAGTCTCTCAATTTGAGTTATTTCTTGCTTTGTAGCACTCATTTTTATAAAGCAACATCTTGTGGTCAGATATGACACACTGTCCCTTTGAGTAGTTTCTGCTCTCTTGCATTTTACTATCTTGTTCTTTTCTTCCATCTAGATGAAAACAACAACAACACATTATTCACTTTAGCAACCTGTTGACTAATTGAAAAACGTAATACAAAAGGGCATGTTTTACAGAGGGCAGGTGATCAAGTCTTCTAGAACCTGTTTCAATAGGCAGGTGGACCAAAATTTGGAGAAGCTGAAAAAGAGGCAGAGCTACTAAAAAGGATGATATTTCATGAAAAAACCCAGAAGAAAGTAAGAAACTGAAACAAACAAGCACGTTAGCAGAAAACAAGTAAAAACGAGAGACCATTGCCTTGCCGCAAAAACAGGGAACAAAGCGGCTGAGGGACCTTCCCCTTGTTGTCGGAACAGGGAACAGAAGCAACCGAGGGACCATTGCCTCACTCTCGTAACCGGAAACAGAAGTGACCGAGGGAACTTCGCCTTGCTGCTGGAACAGGGAACCTAAGCTTTCTAGGGACTTTCGCCTCAATGCCGAAACAAATGGGGCTGAGGGGCCTTTGCCTCGCAACTGGAATGCTTCCCTCTTGCTAGTTTGATGGTGGCACATTATTTACGATATGAGGCTGGACCCAAGTACAAGGAAGCAGGATCAGAGCCAGGTGGGCTAAAAACAAAACTCTTCAACAAGGAAAAAAACATAATAAAATTGGACACGAAACAACAAACAAAATATCCAAACCAGAATAGGGAAACAACAACAAACTTGACGTATCACCGACAGATCCAATCCAAATGGCTGTCAGAGCAGTCAATGAAAAGGGTTGTGGTGATCAGAATACATGAGCGGATGCAGATGTGCGGGTGGTTTGGCAACCTTTTCTATACTACTGACTGGTTTAATATATAACTATTTTTTCTTGGTAACAACAATAACATAATCAGTAATAATTGTAATAAAAAGCAGAAGTCAAGTCAAGTCAAGTCACATTTATTTGTATAGCCATTAATCACAAGTCTCAAAGGACTGCACAGGTTTACCATTACACCATCGCCTGATCTTAAACCAGCATGCGGGCAAGGAAAAACTCAAGACCTCAGCATGAGGAAAAAAGAAACATTGTGAAGGGGGCCTCACAAGAGATAATCCCCCTTCAGGATGACCAGGGTGCAATAGATTTAGCATTGGGTAACAGTACGTAAACATGAAAATGAAAATCAATAAACTAGAATAATAGGTAACATTTTGAAATTTGTCCAGCAAGTGCATGACAGCAACAACACCTCAAGCCTGTAACATAGTCCAAAAAGTCCATAACAGCCACAACGCTGCTTCTCATCTCTGCCGGCTGGTCGATGCAGGCGTTGACATTCTTTAGGTTCAGACGCTGGTCTGCTGACTCATCTTGAACCATCCTCCCTCATATCACCACCAGCCAGGCAGTTGGAAAAAGACAGGAAAAGAAAAATATGAGGGTGGGCATCAATCATTAGCTATGGATAGATAACAAATAATCATCAGACTATTTTTACTCATGGTACCACGTTGTACAGTGATGCTCTGGGTGAACTCTTCCCAGATATGCCCCATTACAATATTGTAAAACATAGGACTGTGAAGAAAATAAGCATGTGAGATCGAATGCCTTTTCCTTTGTCATCTACAATTCAAGTGGAATGGTAGATAGAATTAAGAGCTCTCACCGCAACAATTTGTTCCCAGTTGCATCTAATGTTAAGCAAATGAATAAAAAATATTTGTCGACTGATCAACCATTGCTCAATTACAGTAATATACCACCATAAAACCTTAGTATAATGCACATACAAAATTTAAATTTTTGGGGGGCGGGGGTGCGTGTGTTCACGAATAAATACGGTATAAGTGAAAAATAAGCCCAGTGAACACAATTTTTTTTTTTGGTTCGAACAATTTTATTGACACTATTAACAGCAAATAAACAATGTGAAGTTTGAACATTTTTTCTCGACAATTTTAACAGCAATTAAGCATATTCACAATTTTGTTATATCTGACAATATGACGTTTTAACAATTTTTTTCCGACATTTTTAACAGCAATTAATAATAATAATAATAATAATAATTTCCTTTGTATTGTCATTCTTTGTAACAATGTACACAGAACGAAATGTCGATACACCTGACCCGTTGTAGCGAGTCGATGCAGCCGCAGCCAGAGGGCGCCGCCATTATACCAATTAGGTATGTCTCGGTCGAGGCGCGAACCAGCGACCTCCCAGTTTTAAAGCGGGCACACTACCATCTAGGCTACTGAGCTGGTAAAAACACACAATTTCATTATATCATATCCCAACAACATGAGTTTTTATTGACACTTTTAACAGCAATTAAATACATTCACAATTTCATTATATCATATTCTAACAATATGAGGTTTGAACAATTTTTATCGACACTTTTAACAGCAGTTATCCAATGTGTAAAGGGCAATACTATTGTGCAAGGGCATAGCTCTGTCTTCTCAAGTGGGATTCCATCCCACCCTCCCAAGCAGCATCCTTCAGTCCTCTGCCCGGGATACCCAGATGGGTCCTCTCCCTTCTTACTTCTACCTCCCACAACCACCCGAATAACCAGGCCGTTGCTGCCGGGACCCCAACAGTGGAGCTCCGGTGAACACATATATGTATTACATTTTTTGGTAAATGTCAGTCTAATGCACGAACCCGTAATGTCCATTTGCTACCAAATGTGCCCCAATTGCCCTAATTTCAAACACCATAAAGGGAGCTTCTTCGATTAGTCGACTTTATGACTGCATTCAGTGATGTAAAAGTGCTGTTCTATTTGGCCTCTGGGTTCGTCTAAACAGCAACAGACATATTTTGACCTGCATCAGGAATTAAAATGGGCTAAAATGCTTATCTTGTAGTTGCAGTGTATTTTTGTGAACTTGTTCAGGTGCTTTGTTAAAACCACTTCATCATTTTAATATGTTCACACACAAAGTCTATGGTTTGAAAACAATCTCACTTAATGCAATGCTCCAACCAACTTTGTTTGTGTAGTTCTTGTTTAGCAAGCTGGTTGCTACAATCACGAGGGAATAATTTATTTGTCCTCTGTAATTGGCTTCATGTTTTCAGCACCTAAACTTTTGGCCTTTTCTTTATCTTCCCCGTGGTCTCTGAGCAAAGTGTTAGCTCAGCACTATTGAGTAGGCAGCAGTGTGTTATGAATATTTTACTATACTGTTATGTAATTGAGCCAAGGGAGTCGGTCGGGGTTGAAAGCTTCGTCTTCGAGACTCGATGACCAACCCTGGTTAAACTATTTTGAGAATCCTTGCTCCACATTCAGTAGCTAGTGACTGGCAGTGTTGGGCACGTTACTTTAAAAAGGTAATTAGTTATGGTCACGTACTACTTTTCCAAAAGGTAACTGAGTTAGTAACTGAGTTACTCTGTCGTAAAAATAAGTAGTTATCAGGGAAAGTAACACTTTCCGTTACTTTAAAAATAAGTTGTATGTTAAAGAATTTGAAATTTTCCCAGCAAAGAATTTGAATCAGTTAATCCGTACACTACCAATTATTATGTACTATTATGAATCCCTTAACAGGAAAGAAATGAATCAAAATAAACTAAAATATTAACAAAGAAAAAGCAGAAAATATTAATTGAAATATTTATACATTTACAAAGAAAAAAATAAAATACAAAACATTTTAAACCGAATGAAACCAGCTCTGGATTGGTGGGTAGCTGGCTCCCACTTCCAAGAGAATCATATTTGTTGTGAATTCTGTTTATTCATTCTTTATTTTCCAATGTTTTTAATGAAAGAGAGTGATGTTAGAATCTGCCTCAACGAAGCTAGCCACGATTAGTCAGTAGCCTATAGTTTCTATTTTGGCAAAAGAGGGATAAATTGACTTAAAACAAAATAATAATTGTTATTTTCTTTCATTAATTCAACTGAAGTATTTTTGAAGTTGTATTGGATTAAAATACAATCAGCACGGTGGGGCAGTGGTTAGCGCGTGTGCGGCACAGTTCTGTGGTCATGAGATCGAACCTTCCTGTGTCAAGTTTGCATGTTCTCCCCATGCAACAGTTTTCTTCAAGGAGAAGTACTGTACAGTAAGAAAAAAAATACACAAGGATTTCTGATGTATGATACATTAAAGATTATTTCAGGGGCTTCTTGTGGGCTACATCTGGCTCACAGGCCTTGACTTTGACACATGTGACTTAAATGGACAGTGTGTATTATTTAGCAACTCCTAGTGGTATATAAGTGTCCGACATCTTGCTGATGACAGCAACCTTTACGCGAGACTCTTGTTATGTAAATCATATGCACATTTATTGACTGTATTTGATTGCTCAGCTTATGTTTCCCTAGTATTTAAAGGGATTTTTTTAAAAGAATAGTGTCTTTTAACACGAGAAGTGTTAAAAGACACCATTGCAACGTCCATTGCAGCATGGTCATCCTGGAAGGGGGATTACCTCATGTGTAGTCCCTTCTCAAGGTTTCATGTTGAGGTTTTTCCTTGCCTTCATGTAGGTTTTAGATCAGGGGATGGTGTAATAATAATCTGTGGTTTACAATAATCTGTGGTTTGTGATTAAGGGCGTCAGAAATAAACATGACTTGACTTGACTTGACTAGAAGGCGATAAATAATACACACTTTCCCTTTAAGTACAATTCATTGTTAGTACTCCCATGCATTTCAAATCAAATCAAATTTATTTGTACAACACTTATTAAAACATTCAGTGTACACTAAAATCCCCTCCATTATCCCTGCCCAGCAACCCAAAACGTGCAATAAATTCACGCACAATGGTTAAAATGCAATAAAAACAAACAAAACAAATAGTAATACAAGATATGATTGTGGCAAGGCACAGACTAACCAAGTGAGGAAAACGAAGTGATGGAGGCTTATCCACTCATAAAGGGATGACAGCAGCCACAACCTAACAACCACCACACACACACGCACATGAGGAAACACTAAACTAATAAAAGTGAATATCATTTGAGACATGGCGTGATACGTATAGCCTCCGCAGTCCTTAGAAAAAAACAATGTTTCAGGTGCTGAAGTTGATATGCCCAGACAAAAGGAAAGGAGGAGGGAAGTAGGTGGGGAGATGTGTGTTGCTTTCAACCAGAAGCTTTGTAAATAATGCACAAGCCGGCGCAGTCAGCGCGCACGTGTCTTTCCGGTGTGTAGCTTTAGCTTTGCAGAGACACAAGGGAAAAAGGTGGAGAAGTCTTCTCAGCACAAAGAAACGGGGTTAACGCTCTTGTTGTGCTGTCTGACTCTCATCTTTCATCACAGACACAAGAGGCAGAGGGCATAAAGTGCTATACCTCACTCCCCCGCAACCCTGCACCCTGATTTTATCCCTACATTTCAAAGTGTGCAGACCACTCTTATTAAATTGCACTTTCAGCCTACACTAAAAGCTTTAGAGAAGCTCCAAAATGTCCATATACCTGCTTTAAATGCACATGATCAATTCGTTGGGCCCAGAAAGCTAAATTAATTTGCCATCGATTATTTTTTGTATAGCTTACATTGTTACTGAGTAAATACTTAACTTACCGATTACAGATAAAGAATTATAACATATAAACAGTTTAAAAAATGTAGCAATCGTAAAGATTGTAGAGCAAATAAGCTCAGCACAAAAATGACTTCCACCGTCTTTGTTTTGGGTGGCTCGCTTTGGAATGGATGGACAATGGCGTCCCCTTTTGAATGGTTCCCGGTAGTACTAATTCACCATGTACCATAATAAAATCTAATAAAGTGAAGTTTTGAATGTAATTAATACATCCAAGGCAATGTACGTAATTATGTCAATTGGAGGGACATTCTCAAGTACAGAACATTACGCAAATTCCTCACTTCTTTGGCTTTCTAATAAGTTTAGTAATTTCAAACACCGCCACCCGATACGGAGTGTGTCAGACATCCAAGACCACACACATAGAAGTATGATCTGGTCAAGTGTCTTTATAAAAAGATTTGGCTTTGTGATAGCCGGTCTCTCTTCTCTTCTGCCTGACTGGTTGGTCTCGCATGACGGCTGCGCAAAGCAGCCGTGCGGGCCTGCACTGCGGCCTTGATTTCAGCACGTGGGCCATGCATTGCGACCATCCGGAGCACCAGACCAAATCTCTCCGCAACAACAAGTAAGAGGACAGTTTCAGATTGAACACCATGTTTAGTGGTTCTTGGAAATAAGTGTTTTTTTCTGTACAAAAGAATCCCCCCAAATCGACGAGCTTTATAGCGGGAAAATTTCTTTTTGTACTAACGATTTTCAAAATTAAAGCTAGAAAAACCCCTACATGATGTTCTTTGTTTTAAGCTTTGTTGATTTGCTTAATACATCAGCTTTTAGGGTTGATATTAAATCAATCTTAGCCAAAAGACAAAACACTGAACATCCATAGTGTGGAGGAAGAAAACAAAAAGGTACAAATTAAAACAATACTAAAAATGAAACAAAAAAATTAGAAAATATATGAATTCAAAAAAAGGGCAGCATGGAGTGGTTAGAGCATTTCTGGCACAGTTCTGAGGTCATGGGATCAAATCCAGCTACCAGCCTTCCTATGCGGAGTTTGCATGTACTCCCCATGTTTGCGTGGGTTTCCTCCAGGCACTTCGGTTTCCTCCCACATTCCAAAAACATGCATATCGTGTCGATTGGCCGGTCCAATTAGTCCCTAGGTGTAAATGAGGAGTGAGTTGTCTGTCTCTGTGTGCCCTGTGACTGGCTGGCAACCAGTTGAGGGTTTCCCGTGCCCAATGCCCGAAGAGAGCTGGGTTGGGCTTTAGCACACCCGCGACCCTACTGAGGATAAGCGGTGCAGATAATTGACTAAGACCAACGACATAAACACAAATACTAAACCGGAATTAAATGAATACATTATTATAATACATATTACAAAAATTATAGTGGATAAACATTGATAAGAATTAAACTGAGTCCATCAATAAAAGTCATCTTGAATCATAAACTGAACGAAATTGCACCAAAAATCATATTCTGCAGATTACGAGACGCAAACCGTGAAATATGCGGCCCGAAAAGTCGAAAGAAAGTTTTCAAAGCTTGTATGCTATTGACGAGAAACGGAAATGACGTCTGACTTATGCCATGAAGAGGTGGAAGGAGGAAGCGGAGCGTCTTTTACCGTGACACCTCGGTTTAAAATTTCTTGTGATTTCGTGATTTAGAGTTAAACTGATAGTTGCTAAGCATTTCTTTATGATAGAGTTGTCTTAATAATATAACATTTCGGTGTTGAACAGCAGCGCCAACATGTGTTACTCGAGTAAAAGTACTGTTACTTCAGAAAAATATTACTCATGTAGAAGTAAAAAGCAGTCATCTAAATAATTACATCCATGAAGAAAAACAAAAACAAAACTAACAAAAAGACACGAAAGAGAAGCCCGGGCTGGCCTGACTTAATGTTTGAGCATTTTGAGCCCGAGTTTTTACCTCTAATCTCAAGATCCTCAAATCAATATGATCCAAATACTTGCTTAATACCATTCGACTCAGTTTTGACGGCGCACAAAGTCGGCTCGAACTGCAGATTAAGATACGATCGCAGTTTTTTTTGCTGGATATGCGATCATCCAGACATCAAGCGCTCGGTGCTATGACCACTCGGGAGTGTTTATTAGCCACGGACTGCTATGTCAACAAGACCCAGCGGCCTACAAAGCAGCGAACCAGAGTGGCAAGACAGCGGCGTGACCGCCGGACGAGGAAGCGAGGTTGTCGGGCCGGGCTAACAGCTAGGCTAAAGGCTAAACGCCTCTCCCATCCATTCTCCAATGTTCGCTCTCTGGACAATAAACTGGACCATTTAACAACTGGAAGTGGCATCAAACCGCGAGATGACGAACTGCTGCGCTAAAATTCTGACGAAGACATGGTTAATCTTATCTATCCCTGCTGACGTTCAAAGTAACTGTGCGGGTCAGATATATCGACATTTCGTTCTGTATACATGTGTATACGAATGACAATAAAGTAAATCTGAATCTGAATCTGATCTGAATCATATCGATATTTGCGTAAATCCACCTTCCCTGACTACTGTGTATCACTGTGAAAATCAGAAAGCCAATCACACACGACATAGAAATTCCCGTGACCGGTTTGTCTTCGGCACGGTTGGGTAGGGTTACTTTAACTTGATTACTTTCAATTACTTTTGTATTACTCCAATACCAAATATGCTAATAAAAGACAAAAGAAACTAGATATGAATAAAATGACTAATTTTTGTGCAGGCTTGGGGAGTAACGGAATATATGGAACGGCAAAAATGATGTTGGCAAGCTGTTTGGATTGATTTTCATTTTGTTTCTGTCGCATTTTATGTTAGTTTTGCCGGAGATCAAAGAGATCAAAGCCAGGAGAGAAAGCTTACCACGTGTTGTGAGTCATAATTTTATTCATATTTAGTTTATTTTGTCTTTTATTAGCATATTTTGTATTGGAGTCATCCAAAAGTAATTGAAAGTAATCAAGTTAAAGTAACCCTTCGCAACCCTGGTCTTCGGTCTCGCCCACATTCTGCGTATGCATGTGCTGTTCCGCTCTAACGCATCTTGAAAAGTTGCAGAGAACAGAAAACAATTTCCCAGCAAACAGAGGCGGGGCCCGGCATCATAAAAAGCGTGTGGGATTAAAGGCTCAGCGCGTCGACGCAACCTGCGAGGTGTCAGCATCAGCCCACCATCCATCATTGCGCTGTCAAGCGGGCCGCTGTTGCACCCATGGAGTTGAATTTTACAAAGCACGCAGAGGAATTAGAAAGCCGTCACTTGTGTTAAATTAGGCGTGATCAATAGCTTCATGACGGTTGCCGTATTGATTTTGTGAGGGCTGGCAATTCTAATTGTATTATTTTCTTTTTTTTATATTAGAGCTGTCAAAGTGACAATGTCAGCAGATCAAAGATCAGCAGAAAAGCTAGTTTACCAAGGGCATTGAATTTCAGATCAGTAATTTGGTTTTGGGTTGTGCCATATTGGAGAAGGTTGGTGTTGTTCCGATCAAAGGTAATACTGGGTAGTGTCGATTGATACTGTTTCGATACAGTGGCTTTTTGCTTGGAAATGTCATGATCATTGAATAATTGAACCCATAAGTCCTTGGTTTCTAATAAGGATAACCACAGCAGAGACTGTAGATACTAAACATGTTTTATTTTTTATGAAATAACAATGCAAACTTAAACAGAATGAAATAGATGTAAAATACATATTTTTTATTTCAACTGTTTAAAAAAAAATTCAAGAGAGTCAAACCAAAAAAGCAGAAATTGTCACTACCAGAACGGAGACAGGACCCACTTGCGTTACGTTTCTATTAGTTTTATTGGAAAAAAGGAAAAGGTTGCATCCACGAGCTGGTCGTGGAAAGCGGGTTGCTCTGAACGCGGAAGTGGGACTTCCGTGGCGAGCGATGGCGGTGTCTGGAACGGAAAAGACGGGTCAGTAGCCGGGACAGGAGCGCAAAAAACGTGGTCGGGATCAACAACAAGTCGAAAGCCAGGGGAGGAGAGTAGACGTGGTCAGGATCAAAAAACGAGGAACAGATGGGTGCAAAAACAGGAGTGAGTCAGGGTCGAAAAAAGTTTGCCTGGAGTAAACTGAGGTTCGCAGACGGACTAACAACAGGTGACAGAAATAGTGACAGGGAGCCAATCAGAGTCCGAGGCAGTTGGCACCAAAGGAGCGGGCACAGGTGCATCACATCGGTAATCATGATAGTTAACAAGAAAACTAAAATACATTCAATTGCACAGTATTTTAAAAATAAAGTCAGTCGTGCAAATAGTGTCAACAATTGAAACCATAAACTTTTACCAGGATAAAAAAAGACCATGACACGAAATTTGGATTGATTCGCCCACCCTTAATTTAGTTCAATGTCAAAATGGAAAGAGAAACAAAATGTTTTCAAAATAAACCCCAAAATGTCAACATTTTTAACCTTTTCAGTTGACAAAAAAGTTCTGAAATCACTTAAAAGGGACATTGTGCACTAACAGCGCCTCCTAGATAAAAAAAAAGTATTATTTAAAAAACAACAACAATATTGATAAAAACATTAAGCAAAATACATATTTACCATCCTATACTTGCATTTTAAATACTCATAGGTCGAGAAATTCACATTTATTTTACATAACATCAGCCTCACCTAAAAGGAACTGACATCATTGTCTGCCATCTTGTTGCTACTGGTACACAAAACCTCAAAAGGCTGGGCAAATAATGAATAGTTAACTAATGCAATTTTGTCACTTTGAGTCACCGCAAAAACATATTTTCTTGTGCATTTTTAATGCTCTATTTAGGCTGCCCTACACCGGGTGTTTAACTGGTGCCCACAGGCACCAAGTAGCCCCCTAAGAACACATAAGTAGTCCACACCAAGGTTCTGAAAGTAGCTCACCAGTCATGGGGGATTGCGATGTTACAGTAAACTTGATTTCTAACTGGCATGGTGTTTAATAGGTTGGCTTAAGTTCTGATGATTAAAAACTAGTAATAACAGAATAACAACATAGTAACTCTTGTGTTTTTGCATTGGCTACACTTTTCTATATGTTCTGATGAACATCAGTCCATCCATCCATTATCTTCCATTAATCCGAGATTTGGTTGCAGGGGCAGCAGCCTCAAGAAGACAGCCCAGATCTCCCTATTCCTAGCCACTTTATCTAGCTCATTCGACGGGATCCCAAGCGGTTCCTAGGCCAGCCTAGAGACATAGTTACTACAGTGTGTTCTGGGTCATCCCTGGGGCCTCCTGCCGGTGGGAATTACCCGGAACACCTCTCGAAGGAGGCTTCTTTATCAGATGCCCCAGCCACTTCAGTTGGTTCCTCTCGATTTGGAGGAGTAGCGGCTCTACATCGAGTCCCTCATGGATGACCCAGCTTCTCGGCCCCTATCTCTAACAGAGAGCCCAGCCACCCTGCGCAAGAAACCCATTTCAGCTGTTTGTATTCAGATCTTGTTCTTTCTGTCATGACCCTGTTTGCGACCATAAGTGAGAGTAGGAACATAGACCGACTGGTCAATCGAAAGCTTTGCCTTTTGGCTCAGCACCTTATTCACCACGAAGGATCAGTATGGGGTCCGCATGACAGCAGATGCTGCACCTGTCTGTCTGTCAATCTCCTGTTCCATGGAACAAGACCCCAAGATACTTAAAATCCTTCACCCAGGGCAAGATCTTATCCCAGAAAGAGCATGCCACCCTTTCCCTGCTGGGAACCATGGTTTTGGACTTGAAAGTGCTGACCTTTATTCCGGCCGCTTCACACTGAGCTGCGAACCGCTCTAGTGAGAGCTGAAGATCATGGCTTAAGGAAGCCAACAGCACCACATTATCAGTAAAAACTAGAGATGCAATGCTGATTCTCCCAAACCGGATCCCTTTTCCACCAAGGATGCACCTAGAAATTCTTTCCATAAAAACTATGAACAGAATAAATACCGAGGGGCAGCCTTGGTGGAGTCAAACTTCCACTGGAAATGAAGCCGACTTCCTGCCCGCAATGTGAACCAAACTTTGGCACAGTCATTAGGGGCTCGCAAGGCCTCGATTAGACTGTCTGCTACCTTATACTTCTGGAGCACCCCCTACAGTACTCCCTTCTCCAAGTCCATAAAACGCATTCAGACCCGATGGCCAAACCCTCATGCACCAATGAGGACCCTTCAGAGTGCATAGAGGTGGTCCACTGGCCAGCCCGGCCCGGAGAAAAAACACACTCCTGGATCCGAGATTAGACTTCCTGGCAGACCATGCTCTCCAGTTCCCCCCGAACATACCTTCCAGGATCCCAGCAATGAATAACTTTTGTAGGTTAGAGAATTTCTAATGAGCACAGAATAGTTTAGTAGCTGATGCTGTGCTTTTTTTTGCCGCTTTTATTTTTACAATTGTGCCAGCGCTATTGTTCACAGTACTTTTGAAGGACTTAACAATGTTAAGCACTGTTTGTAGCCTTTGTTGACAATGGAATAATGCCGCCATGCAACTCTATGATCACCTCCATTTTTAGATTTATCTTAATATATCATTTGGACAACTGCTTTGGGATAAAAGGTAATGGAGGTATGAAATGAAATGATCTGCATTTATATAGCGCTTTTCAAGTCAATGACTTTTCAAAGCGCTTTACAATGTGCTCCACATTTCCCAATAGCGGCCTTGCAGCCATGTAAGGCGCTAACCTGCTTATTTGGGGTATTAGGGGTTCAGTGTCTTACCCAAGGACACATCGACATGTAACACGGACGAGCCGGGATTCGAACTGGGATCCCTTGATCCCAAGACGAGCGCTCTACCTCCTGAGCTACTGCTGCCCCATGATATCATGGTAGACACCCTTTATAAAATATGTTCTTAACAGAAGCATGAAACACACAAGCCATCTGGCCTAATAGAATGTGTATGTATCATCCAATTACACTAAAAAATGAAACAGGATTAAATTGACTTCATATTTTGAGTTTCCCATGTCCCTTAATTATAGACTTATCAGCTGCCTTGCCATTAGCTTCCTGATAGGACATTTTAAAAGTGAGAAGGTTAAAGAAGCACAGAAACAATTTGATATTTGACGTTTCTATGAGCAACACATTTTTAAATTTGCAATCCTGTTGTCTAATTTATATAATTGCCAGCCCTGCATGGAGACAACATGGCAGCTCAACAGCTCTCGCCAACATTTTAATCAGAGTTTGACTGCTGGACGTCAAAGAAGCAATACGATACAAGGAAAGCACAGCTGTGGTATTATAACCAGTTAACATAAGCCAGTTTATATCTTAAAAATTCAATCCAATCTTTTCACAGTTTATGCAGAGGTGGGTGACTTTGTGAACCATTTTGCTACAAAAATGACACATGTATTGCTCAAGTCATTAACTCATTCAGTGCCGGCATTCTCACCAAATCCCCTCTCACCATCACATCACCCCTGTCCTTCAGCAACTTCATTCCGATCAACCAAAGAATCACCTAAAAAATCCTTCTGAACACTTATAAGGCCATCCATAACCTTGCCCCTCCCTATCTTTCCGAACTCTTTCAAATTACCATGCTAGGTTGTAATGAGTTCCAGAAGTAGGGAATATAACTTTCAGGCGCTCTGCCCCCCACTTCTGGAACTCATTACGACCTGACCTCCAGAATTCCCACCAGAAAAAACAACTCTTCAGAGTTGTCTATTCATAAAAAACTTTAAACACATAAAACACCCCTCCTTTCCTTTTTTTGAAACTGTAGACTGTTTTATTTTAGTTTTTATGGCTTGTTGGATGTATAGTAGTTTTATTTTTGTTTGATATTTGGTGTAAAGCAATCTTGTGTCCCGAAAAGTGCTTTGAAATAAAATGTATTACTATTATTATTATTATGATGGAGCGACACAATGGCCACATGTATTTTTTCTTCAGGATTGTTGAGTTAATTAAAACTTTCAGCTAATTCATCATTGTAAATGTCAGGACCAGAACGTAAACAGGACCCACTCGTGTAATGTTTATCACAAGTTTTATTAAAGGATGAGGAAGGGGTGCGCCCCAGTCCAGTGTTCGCTCCCGTACTCTGCTTGTGATCCGGAGAAGGAAGTGGATCTTCCGTAGCGATCGATGGCGGTGTCAGGGGCGGAAAACTGGTCGGTAGCTGGGAGTGGGAGAGCAAGACGTAGTCGGGGTTGGAAACGAATCGTAAGCCAGGACGGGAGAGCAGTTGTGGTCGAGATAAAACAAGGGGAGACAAACAGGTGCAAAAAATGGGACAGGCGTGAGTCAGGGTCGAAAAAGGCTTGCTTAGTAAACACGGAGATTCGCAGATTGACTGACCACAGGGGATTGACAGGACTGGATTAAAATAGTGACAGGGAGCCAATCAGAACCCGCGGCGGTTGGCGCCAAATGAGCGGGCACAGCTGATTGACATTGGTAATCATGACAGTAAATGTTTATTGTCACCTCGAAAAATGACTCAAGCTTCTTTTTATTTTCCATTTGCATAACCTCAAGTCGTTTGCATATGAAAAGTTGCCTTGCACACACATGTTAGCTTTCCGCTGCGGTCCTTGTCAAAGAACAATAAGTTCTGAACAAGCCTTTGATCGGGTCTCAGGCATTAGAAAAGCCCTGCTTGATTCTAAGTCAGCGAGACTGCAGGCACACTCACTCAACATAGCTCCATGTGCTATCAAATGTGTCCCATTTGGGTTTTCTGCAAGTACAGCCGAAAAACGTCCTGATCAAATATTTAATGACATGTACTATTGCCGTTTGCAACGGAATACTTTTTGAGAAGTTGGAGAGAAGTTGAACCTGTAAATGTATTTGCTTCAAGTCGCTAATCCGATTCACAATTGCATTGAGAACATTCCTGTTACATCCTTAATATGCATTGAAAAGCACTACATACTGTACCCTGCCTGTTATGGGAAGATTGCCTTAGTAACAGGGGTCTTGGATTCTCTTAACATTTTATCAAGACAGATTGGATTTTTCCTTTTTTGGGTGGTTATGACTGACCTCTGCAAAGGCGCAGGCTACATTTCACATTAGCACGATGTACTCTATGTTAACCTTCATTGATTTTGACAGAAAGAACCAGTCACTTTTATGCTACTTTACACAAATCTCTTTTTGCAGTTATTCTCAGAATACAGAGCCTGGCACTTTAAAAACAGGATTTCGTAATTATTATTGAGAAGTTATGTTTATTGTATCATCATTTATTGAACTGTTTTTTTTACCTGGTTCAATAAATTGGAACCTAAAGTGTCACGGTTGCCTTGGCGCCCAATTGGGCCCGCCCGTGTGGCGCCAGCTGCAGCATGTTGACAGATTGGCTCCCTGTCAGTATTTAAACTCTGTCCTGTCAGTCCCCTTTGATCGGTACGTCTGTGAATTTCGTTTTTTTTACACGGCAAGCCCTTTTTCGCTTGTCCCGTTTTTTTTGCTCCTGTTTGCCTTCCGCTATGATCTGATTTGATCTCGACCACATCTGCTCTCCGGTCCCGACTTCCGGCGCCGTCACGAATGGCAGCCACTCCAGCAGCTCCCGTGCTATTTTCGCTACTTTTGTGATTTATTTATTTGTTTAGTTATTTTTGCTTACTTTATCAGTGCCTTGCAACACTTGGATTACTTTCTATCCTATGGATAAGGGTTTCAACTCGCAAAATTACGTATATTCAAGAAACCTACTCCTCGAACTGAAGAACTCTCGAGCCGGCACGGTCCCTTTTTTACCTAACGAGGTAAGGCGACCCTACCGGGGTTGCAGAGCCGGTGCTAAAGTAAAGGCTAAGCGGCTAGCGGCGAAGTGGCGATACAAGCCCACGGTACCGTCCATAATCATGGGGAATGTCAACTCCCTACCGAATAAGATCGACGAACTGGCTGTGCTTGTGAAAGACATCAAAGCATACAGGGAGTGCAGCTTGCTTTGCTTTACGGAAACGTGGCTCACGCCTAGCATCACGGACGCTAACATCGCGCTAAACGGCTTCTGCGCTGTTCGGGCTGACAGAGGGACAAAAGTCAGTGGGAAGCGCAAAGGAGGGGGACTGGCTATCTACGTGAACACGAGGTGGTGTAACCCCGGGCATGTAAAAACCAAGATTTCTATCTGCTGCCGTGATGTCGAACTTTTGGCTGTAAGTCTTCGTCCCTATTACATGCCCAGAGAGTTCGGACACGCCATTGCTGTCATTGTTTACATCCCACCGCGCGCTGATGCGGAAGTAGCGTGTGACGTCATCCACTCCGCGGTGGCAAAACTTCAGACACAACACCCGGAGGCTGCAATGTTAATCTCAGGGGACTTCAACCACGTGACTCTTGATAAGACACTGCCCTCTTTCGTCCAGTATGTGAACTGCAAGACCAGGGGAAATAGGACTATTGACCTTCTGTATGCGAATATAAAAAATGCATACAGCGCTAAACCACTGCCTGCCCTTGGAAAAGGAGACCACAACCTCATTCTGCTTAAACCACAGTACAAACCAAGAGTGAGGAGGCTACCAACAACCACACGCTCATTTAGAAAATGGTCCACCGAGGCAGAGCAGGCTCTGAGAGACTGCTTTGGATGTACGGACTGGGATGTCCTGCTAGGGTCCAGCAGTGGGGACATTGAGGAGATGGCAAACTGCACTACTGACTACATTAAGTTCTGCATGGACAATGTTGTTCCTATAAAGACTGTACGCTGCTATGCCAACAACAAGCCCTGGATCACGAGAGACATCAAGTGCCTTCTGAACCAAAAGAAGAGGGCCTTTAAAAAAGGTGATCATCAGGAGCTAAAACGAGTACAGAAGGAGCTCAAAGTCCAGCTCCAGAAAGGGAAGGAGCAGTACAGGAGGAAGTTGGAGAAAAAGCTGCTGAACAACAACATGAAGGAGGTGTGGGAAGGGATGAAAACAATTACTGGCTGCAGCACCAAGCAGAGTGTGGCTGTGGATATAGATGTGGGGCGAGTCAACCAGTTGAACAACTTTTTCAACAGGTTTGACCACTCCGCCTCATCCTCACCCCTGAGTTGTGCAGCTGTCCTTCCCCCTCCCCCTCTGGACACTAGCATGGAAGACATCCCCCCACTAAAAATAACTTCAGCCCAGGTGTGTGGGGAGCTGAGAAGGCTACGAACCAGCAAGGCAGCTGGTCCGGATGGAATATCCCCCCGACTGCTGAAAGCCTGTGCGTCTGAGCTGGGAGACCCTCTACAGCGCATCTTCAACCTGAGCCTTGAACAGGGGAGGGTCCCTCAGCTGTGGAAAACATCCTGCATCATCCCAGTCCCAAAGAAATCAAGACCAGAGGAACTCAACGACTTCAGGCCAGTCGCCCTGACATCACATGTGATGAAGACCATGGAGCGGCTGCTGCTGCACCACCTGAGGCTACAGGTCCGTCACGCCATCGACCCACTGCAATTTGCTTACCAGGAGAAGGTGGGAGTGGAGGATGCTATATTATACATGTTACACCGATCCCTCTCTCACCTGGATAGGGCGAAGGGGGCTGTGAGGATTACATTTTTGGACTTCTCTAGTGCCTTCAATACCATACAGCCTCTGCTACTGAGTAGGAAATTGACAGAGATGGGAGTTAGCTCACACCTTGTAGAATGGATTACTGACTACCTGACAGGCAGACCGCAGTATGTGAAACAGGGGGGCTGTACATCGGACACCGTGGTTAGCAGCACAGGATCTCCGCAGGGGACCGTTCTCTCTCCGTTCCTATTCATTCTATATACATCGGACTTTAAGTACAACTCTGAGTCCTGCCATGTGCAAAAGTTTGCAGATGACACTGCGATCGTGGGAATCAGAAACAGGCAGGAGGAGGAGTACAGGAAATTGATTCAGGACTTTGTCCGATGGAGCGACGCAAACCACCTGCACCTAAACACCACCAAGACCAGAGAGATGGTGGTGGACTTCAGGAGAACCAGAACTCATCCGGTTCCTGTAACCATCAAGGGAGAATGTGTAGAATTTGTCCAGACCTACAAATACCTGGGTGTGCAGCTGGACAACAAACTGGACTGGACTGCCAACACAGAAGCTCTATGTAGGAAAGGGCAAAGCCGACTTTACTTCCTCAGAAGGCTGGCCTCCTTCAACATCTGCAAAAAGCTCCTGAAAATATTCTATGAGACAGTAGTGGCAAGCGCCCTCTTCTATGCGGCAGCGTGTTGGGGAGGCAGCGTCAAGAAGAAGGATGCCTCTCGTCTCAATAAACTGGCTAGGAAAGCGAGTTCTGTTGTGGGCAAAGAGCTGGACAGCCTAACAACAGTAGCTGAGAGACAGGCACTGAAAAAGCTGAGGTCAATCATGGACAATCCATCGCATCCGCTTCACAGCATTATCTCCGGACAGAAGAGCAGTTTCAGTGACAGACTGCTGTCACTGTCTTGTACTACGGACAGACTGAAGAGATCTTTTCTTCCTCATGCCATGAGGCTTTTTAACTCCACCAGGCAGAGTAAAGGCCCACATTAAACCACACCACCTACATTGGATATTACTGAATCTTACTGCATTATGTGTTCTGTGTAGCACTATTTGGTTACTCTATATAACATGCTAAAGTGGGCATTTGCACGTCACACTGGGTATTTGTGTATTGTATTCTTTTGGCTTTATTGTTGTACTGTTCTCAGCTCAGGGATGCTGCTGGAAATGTGAATTTCCCTTAGGGGATGAATAAAGTATCTATCTATCTATCTATCTATCTAACAACCTGTTTTAAACTCGACCACGCCTGTTCTCCCGTCACAAATTACGTTCCGTTTTTGATCCCGACCACGTCTACTCTCCTCTCCTGGCTTTCGAGATGTTTCCAATCCCGACCACGTTTTTGCTCCTCTATCCCGTTTTTTCCGTTCCCGACACCGCCATCGCTCTCCACGGAAGTCCCATTTCCGAGTTCAGAGCGACCTGCTCCCCGCGGCAAGCCATCACCGGATCGTGTGTGCAATCCTTTCCCTTCTTCCCCAAAGAACTTGTGAGAAACGTTACGCGAGTGGGTCCCGTTTCCGTTCTGGTCTTGACACAAAGAGCTTTCTAATGCACATGCATATTGGTTGTTTTCCATGTTAAATGACTAATTATTCTTGTGTACGAACCAACATGAATTATAATGGATAACATTGACAAAATAGTTCAACGGAAAAGATTATTTTCAGAATTGGGTTGAAATGAATAATGAATCACTCCACTGAATTTTCTTCCTCAAGTTGTATTTTCTTAAACACATTTGTAACATATACTGGACTGTCTCAGAAAATTAGAATATTGTGATAAAGTTTTTTATTTTCTGTAATGCAATTAAAAAAACAAAAATGTCATACATTCTGGATTCATTACACACCAACTGAACTATTTCAAGCCTTTTATTATTTGAATATTGCTGATTTTGGCTTACAGCTTAAGAAAACTCAAAAATCCTATCTCAAAATATTAGAATATCATGAAAAAGTATACAAGTAGGCTATTCAACTAATCACCTGAATCATCTAATTAACTCGAAACACCTTGCGAGGGTTTCCTGAGCCTTAAAAACACTCAGCTTGGTTCAGTAAACTAAATCACTGCTGATCTGACTGCTGTCCAGAGGACCATCATTGATACCCTCCATCAGGAGGGTAAGACACAAAAAGAAATTTCTCAAAGAGCAGGCTGTTCACAGAGTGCAGTTTCAAAGCATATCCACAAAAAGTCTGTTGGAAGGGAAAAATGTGGCCGGAAACGCTGCACAACCAAGAGAGATGACCGCAGCCTTAACAAAATTGTGAAGAAGAGCCGCTTCCAGAATTTGAGGGAGCTTCAAAGACAGTGGGCTGAAGCTGGAGTCCAGGTATCAAAAGCCACAGTTCACAGACGTGTCCGGGAAATGGGCTACAATAGCCGTATTCCCATGGTCAAGCCACTTCTGAACTCAAGACAACGGAAGAAGCGTCTGACTTGGGCTATGGAGAAGAAGCACTGGACAGTTGCAGAGTGGTCCAAAGTCCTCTTTTCAGACGAAAGCAAGTTTTGCATTTCATTTGGAAGTCAAGGCGCCAGAGTCTGGAGAAAGGCTGGAGAAGAGCAAAATCCAAGTTGCTTGAAATCCAGTGTGAAGTTCCCACAGTCAGCAATGGTTTGGGGAGCCATGACAGCTGCTGGTGTTGGTCCACTGTGTTTCATCAAGTCCAGAGTAAATGCAACTGTGTACCAAGAGATTTTAGAGCACTACGTGCTTCCATCTGCTGAAAAGCTCTATGGAGATGAGTATTTCATTTTCCAGCATGATCTGGCACCTGCCCACAGTGCCAAAACCACCAGTAACTGGTGCACTGACCATGGCATCACTGTCCTTGATTGGCCTGCTAATTCCCCTGACCTGAACCCCATTGAGAATTTGTGGGGTATAGTTAAGAAGAAGATGAAAGACACCAGACCTACAAATGCAAATGAGCTGAAGGCCGCTATCGAAGCATCCTGGGCATCAATAACACCTCAGCAATGCCACAGGCTGATTGCCTCCATGCCACGCCGGATTGATGCAGTAATCCGTGCAAAAGGATTCCCAACCAAGTACTGAGTGCATCAATGGACATTTTCAAATGTTTGATTTAGTTTTGCTGTTATAAAATTATTTTTTGACTTGGTCTGAGGAAGTATTCTAATATTTTGAGATAGGATTTTTGAGTTTTTTTCAGCTGTAAGCCAAAATCAGCAATATTCAAATAATAAAAGGCTTGAAATAGTTCAGTTGATGTGTAATGAATCCAGAATGTATGACATTTTTGTTTTTTTAATTGCATTACAGAAAATAAAGAACTTTATCACAATATTCTAATTTTCTGAGACAGTCCAGTAGTTAAATGGAATTAATTAATTGTCTGGAAGTGATCGCAGAATATTAAACCAGGGTTTCACTCCTGCATACAAGAGAGTAGAAAAAATGGAACCCGGGTTTCTTAAAGCCACTTTGAGAATGTACCCATGTTTTGTCTAAATTCACTGGTCAAAACTTTTGTTGTTTTACATTAAACACTTTTAAAAAATCTGGTTATGTACATGGATAAGCATTCACCCAAATGAGGTGACACGACACAAATCAATAGGCAGGTTGGAGCTTAAAACGCTGGCATGGAGAATGTATTGCAGAGTGCTTTAAATTATTGAACGGTACTGTGAATTTGTCAGCATAGACTGTTTACGCAGCAACCTTCCAAAGAGCAATGACCAAGATGTGAAATACAGAACTTTTCCCATATCAGCATAGTAAGCCATTAACAACTGCCGGGGAAATAGAGAGCTAATATAACACCTAGTGGAGTGAAACATCAAGCAAGAGTGATTTTATGGGTTGTAAACACATTAACATTTATGCATTACTGATAAGTTTACTCTGTATTTAAAATTGGAAACCTGCAAAAGAGATTGCATAGGATGCCAGTTTGGTTTTTTGAATATTATTGCGCACTGTTGTTGTTACCTAAACAACTGTGACCTGTTTACTTCATGGCCACTAGCGGCCGATCATGTTGCTGTTCTTTGATATCCACACCCTTTACAGCAGATCTGTTTTCCAACCCAGGGCATTTAACTCATTCAATTCCAGATGGTTCTTTCAATTAGGAAATGGGAATTTTTGCTATTTTGACTCATTTCTGAAGGCCTACAGAATATCAGAATATTTATTTCTGCATAGGACGCATCAAAATAAACCTTAAACTCTCATCTTACATGTAATATATGTTTCTAGCTTTTACCACTAGTTAGTAAACAAAAGTTGAACATTGCTGTTTCTTGAAAATACTCGTTTCCAAGACCACTTATGGGAAAAACAGCTTTTTGTGATTTTTTTCACCAAGTACTTTTTAACTTTTTCCCAAGTAAGTATTTGGATGAAGATTTTTACTTCGACTTGAGTAATATTATTTTAAAGTAACACTAATTTTACTTGTGTAAAAATATTGGCTACTCCACCCACCTCCGCTTAAAACCCTTTGATCTGACATCCGCAAGTGAAACCAGGGCCATCACACTCCTTTTTTCAAGATAAGCTCTCTTTGTTTGCCGTTGTAGTCACATTTTCTTTGTTTTTGTCGTTGTTTTACAGCAAATTAATGGCAACCGTGATTGTGAACGGATCATGTTTTTCCTGTTTTGGTAAAGACATTCCACTAACTAGTTTCTTAGTGCAAAATAAAATTATGCCAACTTTTTTCAGATCATGGACATTTCACTATTTATGAGGGTATTTGTTTATCAGCAATTGTATGAAAGTAAGAAACTGTTAAATTCTGATTCAACCCGTTAGCTAAATCTGTTTGTACTTTAGTAAAACAAGCTAAGTGCCACATAAAATGAGTTGCACTCAGAAAATTTCAAGTAAGTGTTTGCTTTTCCTAGTCACACTTTTCTCTCTCCTGTGTATTACTGTCAGTAGTGTTTGTTGTCAACACCATGAGGCACAGACATCAACCCTTGTTTTCATTTGGTCAAACCATTGGGGCAATCATGCTTGTCAGCTGCAGGAATGTTACATATCAGGAATCCGTCCTTTATTTCAAAAACTACTGATCAACAACTTCAGTGCAGGAATCCTTGAGGGCTTTAAGCAGTCTGATAAGCATATGCCTGAGGGAACAAGGAATTAGGTCATTCAAACCTATATTCGTTTAAAAGGAATAGCCTGAAAACATAAGAAGGCATACACTTGGTGGGAGCGAGCTTCTTAAAGTGCACGGCAGTTTTTAAAAAGCAGCTAAGGGTCTTGGAACTCTTAAATTGTTCTGAGCAAAAGAACGATGCGTATAATGGTATGTTTTCCACCACCTCTTCTTAAAACACTGAGCCCAAGTGGCAGGAGAACATAGAGTAAATGTGGGCTGAGTCTTCATGCTTTGTTTCTGTTGTTTATCAGGCATCCACAGATCCCTTCCAGTGTGGGCGTTAAGGGTAATGGATTAAGGTGTCACTGCTGCCAATGATATCATGCTTGAGAAAGAAGTGGATATTTTCGAGCTTCTTTGTCTGTGTGTGAGGCCTTAGCGTTTGACTGTTCCTGATTTGCCCACTGGCACGCCGGCCCACTGTGAGCATACAGGCATTTACTGCTCTGACATTGACAGACCAGAGGGTGTGCAGGAATGATGGAAACGATTTCATGCCGGCTGTTGGAATCTGCCCACATTTGAGGGGAAAATGCTGCACATGCTGGTATTATACTGTATTTTGGTGCATTGTTACAACTATTTTATATATGGGTGCGATTTTTTCAGCTCTGCACTTGACTTGGTGATCAGTCCTGGGTGCATAACACTTTCCCTAGATCAGAGCGGCTATACAGATACATTATTTGAGGTTTGATGTGCTCTTTTAGTTACAGGGTTTCAATGTTATGAAAAAAAACTTTTACCGATTTAGTATTTATTTAAAAAACGTTTTACCAGTGTTACCAAATGAGTTATTAATCATGAGGATACCTTTTATTACATACCTCAATAATATCCTTTCCTTCTTGAGAGCCGACATTGTCAACAACAGCCAATTCCTAAACAAGAAAAAGTAGTGCTTAATGTACTTGGACCCGTTGACCAAATGAGGACATGGCGACGGCTTAGTTTTGTGCTATGAATTAAACAGATGATAAAAGTCAATGGAAAATCAGAATCTGAAGGTCGCTGTAGTTTATTACCGTTTGACTGCAGAATTAATAAGCAATTTCAACAAGAACACACATATGCAGAAACACACACACACAAACACACACACACACACTTCTGATTGGTTGAAAAAGATGAATAGGTCAAGTGCAGTAGTTTTGTAGAAAGGGGGAGAAGACTACAACGGCACATTATAAATGAAGCTGATTTTAAAAACCTTCAATCGTCATGCCCTTTGAATATTTCTTTTCTTTTATTGCCTCCTCGTTTTTAATAATAGTTCCGATTAGTTTGATATGGCGATGCAACTCAGCGAGGGTAGTGATTTGTGTGTCATCTTTGTATTATTTCTTTTTTAAATCACAAGCTTCCTTTCCATGGTTATCATGTTTTTGCTTTCCCTCTAGTATCCCTGCAAGCCTTGGGATTCATAGCAAACAAAAACAGTAAAAAAAAGTACAGTACTATATCTCCGACACAGAATTCCGAAATAAATAAGGCGAAAATTATATTTGGAGGTAATTCAGCCAATAGTTAATCAAGTCAAATCAAATCAATTTTTTTTTGTAAAGCTCTTTTCAGGAAATAAATTACCACTGAAAATACTGCATAAAAACATTCAGTGTACGATAAGAAAATAAAACAATAAAATGCCCTCCTTTATCCCCACCCAACAACCCGAAAACCTCAATACACAGACACATACTTTGGTGAAAATACAATTTAAAAATTTAAAAAGTAATAGAAATAAATTAAGGTTGTGGCAAGGCGCAGACTAACCAAGTGAGGAAAGGGGATTGAGGGAGGTTTATCCACAGTGATGGGGATGGCAGCAGATTCCCTCAGGTTTTTCAGTCTTTGGACCACACCCTACCAGTGTGGACTCCCCAAGAAAACACCATTCCCAGTGTCAAACATAGTGGTGGCCAGATCATTATCTGGGATTACTTTTCTTCAGCATGGACTGGAAAAATCATTAATGTTGATGTGAAAATGGTTAGCGTCAAATACAGGGCTATTCTGGAAGAAAATATTTTGGAGTCTGCAGGATAGCTCAAAATGGGGTGCAGGTTCACCTTCCAACAGAACAACCACCTTAACCACACATCAAAATCTACAATGCCAATAAACAAAACTCCTGACACCCCAAAAATGTCTCTGCCTGTTTAAAAGCCTTGAATAGTAGTCCAAAGCCTTGCAAAAAGAATAACCTGCATGGAGATTTTGAGAAAATCCTTGTACTACTAAATAATTTCTGTGTTGCTGAAACGGCGCAGCGCTTGTTCCAGTAAAAACACATAAGGGAAACTTTCTGTGAGTCAAATGTAACATATCAAGAACAGCTGTTCCATTCCCAAGGAACCTAGAAAGCCTTTTTTTTCAATTACCCCAGACTGGGCTCAAAACGTCAAGTAAAGAAAGTGGTGCTAGTTTATTTTAGACGGACGGAGTTTTGTATTGTTGTATAGTTAGATAAGTGGATTTGCAATGATAGCGCTTTCATATTTAAAGGGCTGAGATAAAAGACCACTTTAGACTACCTTAAGGTGTTAAAACAACTTCCAAAATAGGTAAACTTTACAATTGACTACTTTCCAAATTGAAAGGTTCCTTTTGCAATGAAAAGGTTCTCATGCCGGTGAATACACCACGACATGAAAAAAATACAATGAACGCTTCTTCAATTAGAAAAGAGGAAAAAAAATCATTGTGTTGTTTACACGATAACCATGGAAACTTCGCGGTTCCACGTTCGCGGATCCAGAGCTTCGCGGGTCCAAAAAGTAATAATGATAAAATAAAAAAATAAAAACAATTTAAAAATTTATATAATTTATTTTTTTTAAGCATTTTTGAAGGGGCGTCGCTACTTCGCGGATTTTCACTTCTCGCGGGTCGTTTTGGTCCCCATTAACCGCGATAACCGAGGGATTACTGTAATATATATATATATATATATATATATATATATATATATATATATATATATATATATATATATATATATATATATATATATATATATATATATATATATATATATATATATATATATATATATATATATATATATATATATATATAAAAGCCGTACAGCTAATGAGATGAGAGGAGATAGATATATATAAATGGGCTTCACGGCGGCGCAGTGGTTAGCGCGTGTGCCGCACAGTCCTGAGGTCATGGGTTCAAATCCAGCTACCAGCCTTCTTGTGCGGATTTCGCATGTTCTCCCCGTGCTTGCGTGGGTTTCCTCCATTTCAACATGCATTTCAGGTGAATCGGCCGGTCCAAATTGTCCCTAGGTGTGAATGAGCGAGCTAGTTGTCTGTCCCTGTGTGCCCTGCGATTGGCTGGCAACCAGTTCGTGGTGTACCCTGCCCTCTGCCCGGAGATGGCTGGGATGGGCTCCAGCACCCCCGCGACCCTACTGAGGATAAGCGGTGCAGATAATGGATAAATATATATATATATTCTTTGATAATGCACAACCTTAGTCAGTTGAAAAGTCAGAGATGAAAATGAAAAAAACAAAACAAAAACGTATACCTGGGGAAAACCTAGGCTTAATGGTTGTAAATGGAATGTTTATAACCAGCTCAGTAGCCTAGATGGTAAGGCGCCCGCTTTGAGACTGGGAGGTCGGTGTTTCGCGCCCCGGCCGAGTCATTCCTAAGACTTAAAAAGTGGTCGGCGGCGCCCTCTGTTGGCTGCGGCTGCATCGGCTCGCTACAACGGGTCAGGTGCAATCGACATTTCGTTCTGTGTACATTGTTACACAGAATGACAATACAAGGAAATTATTATTATTATTATTATTATTATTATACTGCTGGATACCAGAGAGATAGAGTTTGCAAACGTTGGAGAGCAATGAGTGTTACTTTTAACATTTGTTGAAACCTAAGTGTGAGCACGTATGAGTTTGTGTAAGACACATCTTCAAATGAGAAAGCTTGTGCAGCAAAAATATTATTTTGCACTGAATACAATTTTCGAAACCTAGAATTTTAGATGTGATTTCATCAGTGTTTACACACCTAGGGCAAAGAAAAAGCTTTGACATGTGCAAGCATGCTGAATCATTTCACTAATGAAAGCATGGAACAGGGAATGAATCAGTTGCCATTCTGAAGTGTGAAGATTTGCCAGTCTGAATGATTCATCTCCTCCGCACTCAAAGGACCCATTTGAAGGCAACATTCATGAAAGTTGCTTTCATATGCTGAGATAAGTCAGAAAGTGCCTTATCTTGAGATACAACACAAAATCATTTTGCATGGATAGTTCAAAACCGTGAATTGCTCATACTGCAATGATTTAGAAATATAGGCTTTGTACTTACTTATCTTAAGGTAATTAATATTTTTTTTAACATATGTCCATGGTGGTGATGAGCTTTGGGTGGCCATTACTTTTCTTGAGGCATGTAGAAGAAATCGCCCACGGACGGATATTGTCGGAATCCGGTCAAGATGTATCTGTTCGGGCACTACTGGGCGTCACAAAGTTTAGGTTACAAAATTGACTCATCATTTATTTTTTTTCGAATAAAGTTTTGTATTTTTATACTTGCAATACATACTGAAAGTTGTCACAATTAGCCCTAGTTTGGTTAGTTTTGTGTATACCGTATTTTCCGCACTATAAGGCGCAAAATTGTTTTTGTCCTATATTTTCCATACACAAGGCGCACCCGATTATAAGGCGCTACAATGGGATCGTCGACAAAACAGTCAGATAGTTCAGTCAAACTTATTACCCTCTTAACATTCCGAAAGCTTGCAAAGAAGCAAATACGTGTCTCAGACATGAACGGAAACAGTGTACCGGGAAAATATAAAGCCGCATAGCTCACCTAAGTTCTCTTGCAGCCATCACGTTCAATAATGATACGTAACCATGGTCTTCTTACAACCGTGAGTGTAGTAAATTGAGGATAGTAAAATATTTACAAATACAGAATAGTAAAAAATGATTTCTCTATGCCGTAGTGCAACCCAACATGTGATTCACATTCATCTTTTTCGGCCAATTGCAGGCTTTGTAAAGCCTGTAAATGATAAAAATGATCCGCCCCTTTTACCTCCGAATCACTTTAGCCAATAGTGACTGAATCAAATGATGATTGACACATTGGTTAGGAAATGAAACGCCGGTATATAAATCCCAGCATACACCGCAGACTACTTCGCCTTCGGGGGAAAATCTATTCGGCGGCTGCTTGCCTTAGTTGCAAGACTTTGCGACTTAATATTGATCCATATTGTTGGAATATGATATAATGAAATTGTGAATGTGTTTAATTGCTGTTAAAAGTGCCAATAAAATTGTTCAAACCATTTATAAGGCGCACTGTATTATAAGGCGCATGGTCAGCTTTTGAAAAAAATGAAGTCTTTTAGGCGTGCCTTATAGAACGTAAAATATGGTACTTTTCGAATAAATGGTTTTGTATTTTATACAAAAATATTTTTATATAAAATATGTAATATATATATATATATATATATATATATATATATATATATATATATATATATATATATATATATATATATATATATATATATATATATATATAAATATATATTAAAAAAAAAAAAATATATATATATATATATATATATATATATATATATTTACGTAATCAATTGAGAACTGTGTTTACTATCTACACATATTCTTAATTGGGAAACATGTTTTCACAGTTATCTGAAGAAATGGGGGAAGGTACTATTGTACCTTATTTACTGACCTTCTCCCCACTTCTAGTGAGTCATACACTACGTTAGCAATTAGGGAACATATTTGGTCAAAATTCAGTATCTGGGATCTGCGAACACCAATAAGCTGCGATTCTTTGTACTTTGTTCCCCTGAAACATGCCGCCTTCTCATGCCTGTAAAATATTTTTTATAGTCTAACTTGAAGGTTTGCTTCACTTCGTGTCAACACTTCCCACCCTCGTACCTTTTTCAGCCGAGGGAATGTGAAAGGGAGAAATATGGCTAGATTTTGCCATATTTTCTGGCTGGGGGGACAAGGCTGTGGTTTTTGGCCAGAACAAATCCATTCCGGAATTTTCAACATGTGTCCAGGTTTTTGTGTAATGGTAATATATCAAATTAACGTGACAGAGAGAAGATACACATCATGCTCTGAGGCTGATAGTGTGCTGTGTTAAAACCGATCCGACAGCAGAAAAATAAAACTAACTACAGAACTTTGTTTCGGCTCCCATTGATCAACTTCACTTTGAGTTGAACGTGAGGGGAACAGCATGTTTTATCCACTTCAAAGACTTCTCCAAATTCGTACTTGGCTGAAGAAAAGGGACAAACCTCACCCCTACCAATCTGTGCAGCCCTTTGAGAGTCCTTGTGATAAAGGGCTATAAAAATAAACATTACTTGGCTCGACTCTGAATAGAGCACTAAAATTGTTCTCAGTGTACACAAAACTTCTTCACCACAAGCGCACTCAGCCAATGAGAGCACTACTGCTCCCTAATGTAGTGGGGGCACAATTGCACTTATTTTTTCGCCGGTTAAAAAAAAAATCACTGAGGTCAAACATGCCCCTCTCGATCGAGCCACTACACTTATACCAATGTCAATATTATAAGCTTTAGATGCATATTGCACGATGTCACTTGTTTAACTGATTAATGCTACTTTATGCACTGTCTTGTACTACGGACAGACTGAAGAGATCTTTTCTTCCTCATGCCATGAGGCTCTTTAACTCCACCCGGCAGAGTAAAGGCCCACATTAAACCACACCACCTACATTGGATCTTACTGCATTATGTGTTCTGTGTAGCACTATTTAGTTAATCTATATAACATGCTAAAGTGGGCATTTGCACGTCACACTGGGTATTTGTATATTGTTTTCTTTTGGCTTTATTATTGTATTGTTCTCAGCTCAGGGATGCTGCTGGAAATGTGAATTTCCCTTAGGGGATGAATAAAGTATCTATCTATCTATCTATCTATCTATCTATCTATCTATGCATGTGTATGCCAAAAAGTGCTCATATTTTTTCAAAGTGTAATAGAGTGATATAATTACGTTGAATTGGGGGGGTAATCGAACAGAATTAACCCCTTTAAAAATCATCATTGTATATAGAGGGGCACATATTTTAATATCTACACATACAACATACATAAATATACGTGTTTGACAAAAATGCTCTTTTACCAATGATGCATTATGTTCAAACACATAAAAAAAATGCAGGTCACATATTTGCATTTCAGAGTGTATTTCGTAATTCATGTGTACAAGATCGGCTATCGAAAGACAGGCATTGAAATCGTTCAAACAACTCCAACAAGAATTTGACCTACCGTAAATTCCGGACTATAGAGCGCACCTGATTATAAGCCGCACCCACCACATTTTAAGAGGAAAACCGATTTTGTACACACACACAAGCCGTACCTGTATATAAGCCGCACGCGCCCACATTTAAACATTTAATACAAACACAAAATTAACCCAAACCCGACTTCAAGTCCCGCTATTGAAACTAAATGTCCTTCATTAAAGTCCACAGTCCAAAAATCACAGCCGGAAAAATGAACGGAAAATGATACCGGTACTTAAGCGGTACCCACTTAAACTCTGCACCCCGCGTTTGTTCCGTCCCTCATTTTTCATTCACCCCTGCAAAACATATCAGAATAAGTGTCTAAAATAAATACAAATAAATACATTACAAAAATATACAGTTGCAAATACATATTATACATGCGTTACACATATTTACAAAGAAAGACGGTACACCGAGAGAGTTTTCAAAGCTTTAATAACAATAATATAGCTTTGACAGGGCAGTTAATGGTAGCAACACTCGAGCGCCGCTAGCGGCCGTTAGAAAAATTACATAAATTGGCCGCATCACTGAATAAGCCGCAGGGTTGAAGGTTAGGGAAAAAAGTAGCGTCTTTTAGTCCGGAATTTACAGTACGTAGAAATTATTTTTACAAATATTTGCAACTAAGGCATTACCTCCAGAAACATGATGAATGGGGGAAAATATGTAAGAAGCCAACTAAAGTTGAGGAATTATGAATATCATACTCAAAAGGACAATTAATAAAGGGGGTTATCTTAAAATTGTATAAAGCTCTGCAAATGGATCTCAGTAATGATGACATGGTGGTTAAGGAAAAATGGGAACAAGAAGCTAATGTAGTGATAAAAGACGACAATTGGGAAAAACTTTGAAAGAGGGACACAAAATAACCAGCAGTCCAACATGGAGGGAGTTTCAATGGAAAGTAAAGATGCGATTCTTCTATAAACCCTCTATCACTTCAAAATATAAAACTACCACCAATCTATGTTGGCGAAACTGTGGGAGGGTCGGAGATTTTAAGCATATTTCCTGGAATGTCCTGAAATATTAAATTTCTGGAGAAGTATTTAGACAGAAATAAAATTAATTATTGGTTGGGAGTTGCGGTTGGACCTATGTGTTAGGAATTTTGCCAGAAGAATTATTGCCTAGTCAACATAAGTATGTACTAAGGGTTATGCTTCTGGTAGCAAATAAAATTATCACAGTTTCCTGGCTGAAACCACAACCTCCTGACTTAAAACAATGGAGAGACAAATTAAAGCAAATGTACATGATGGAAAAAATCACTGCAAGACATCAACTGAAACTAGATCAATTCCAGAATAGATGGAAGCTTATCACACAATTTTTATTTGATGTCGAAACACCTCACTTTTTATTGTATTTATTTTATTAACATTTATTGTTGTTTCTTTTGTTTTTTATGGGTATGTCGATTGTATATATTTTCTGTTTGTGTTGCTGGATGATGGATGAATCAAACCTCTGTCAAAGTGTGTGTGCGAAATAAAAAGTTTTATATATATATAAAAAAAGATTGACTATCCTAACTCAACAGAGATGCAAACAACTGAAAAAGGTAGCACACTGCGAACAAATCACATTTATTTCTAAAGCACTTTTGAGCCAATGAATTGCATCTAGCATCTAGCCTAGGATGACACAAACGGAACAGCAAACGTTAAGTAAGCCATTTCTTCGGTATTACAATTTCAATCTCCAATCTCCAATATATTGTCACTTCAGTGAAACTAGTCTATAGTTTAGTGAATGAAATCATGAATCCATAGTCAAGAACAAATCCAACATCATGCTTATGAATACATCACTCAACTATATTACGTTGTCATCACTTTAGCTTTCCAGATTTAATCAGACGGGAGTTTAAATGTTGTAATTTAACGAGAGGAGTCAATAAAATTTCTTGTCATATCATCTGTTATGTGCACATCACGTAAGATGCAAGTTGTAGCACTACTATCCAACAAATAAAAACAATGAGTCTGTACGATACTGCTAACAGCATACCATCATTCATCATATGGTCGGTTATCATTGCAGTGGCTTCTTGTACTAGCATTTGTGTTATTGATTAACAAGAACTTGTCAGGAAGCGGAGCGGGAAGCAGGAAGTAAGAACTCATTTGCGTAGACTTACTCACACAATTTATTGGAGAAAGCAAAGGAGGATGAGGAGGGTGCGCACACTCGATCCGGGGATCGATGGTCGCGGAGTGTATTAGAAATCCAAACAAAAGAAAAGTTTTCAAAAAAACTGATCAGACCCAAAACAAAACAGGATCAAATACGGGCAGATTCACAGAACTAGGCATTTAACAGGATTTAACAGAAGTCTCACATACGTCTCACAGAGTTTAACCAGTTTTAACAGGTTTAAGTACCCACAGAAGTAATCAGTCAATGCGAGTCAGCCGGTGTCCATGGGCGGGGCCAACTGGGTGCCATGGCAACCGCGCAAGACATGACAAAACTTTTTAATACACTGCTTGGACCTTGACAGGAAACTGTATTCGATAGCAATGCCAATGAGCTTCTGGAGTGAGAACCTGCGACAAAACTAAATATTTCACTTTGGCATCCAGCAGCTATATAACACCATGAGTCACCTTTCCGTATGAACACCCTGTCATTGTAAATGTGGTGTTGCAATTACCTACTCCAGTTTCCTCTAGTTTCACACTTATGAAGGTTTGGGCTCCATGCAGTGCAGCGTTGGTGTTAAAATGTATGTCTGGCATCACCTGGATCCCTCATATGACAGCTTTTCTGATAGCAAAGGTCAAGCCAATTTTCTTTGACCTGTTTGGATAATGAGGCATCCTGGACCACTGGGCGGCAGATAACAGGATGTGTTTTCTGCTTATTTTACATGAATAAGCTAAGCCAGGTCACATCCAAAAACCTTACGAGAGGAACTTATAAATAATCAATTTTCAACAGTAGACACAAAAACGATGTTTTGGGTACAACACCAATTCTCCTGCCCCCTTGAACTGTGCCCTAGAGAACAATCTTGGTCAGTCCTGATGATCTTGTCCCTCCAGATAGGTTCAAGTCTAGCTTGATTTTTATAGCAGAAATGACCAAAGCATTGTTCCACCAATCCAACCATAAAAGCTACTTGACAGCACACAGCAGTCAATGGTAAGGTCTGGCAAGTTGGCAATAACTGACTCAATGTTAATCAAGTTTGGTAAACTCAAATTTTCTTGTCCACTTACATGTTGTCTTTTAAAATGTCCCTGCTGGATGTCTTCAAGATGCTCTGTGATTTGCTACTCTCCGAGCAAGTTGTAAGGTCATGGATCCAACTATGGGAGAGGAACCTTACTAGAAAACTCAAGCTGAGGTCATCCTGGGTGGATAGAGTTATTATTCTTGACTCACCCAGACTCATTCCCTGCAAAATAAAAGACATCAACATTTCAGCAGCCAGCTTCAGACCCTCTTAGTCCATCCCTACACATTAATTCTGTGACCCCATTCCTTAGACCACAGGTGTCAAACAGGCGGCCCGCGGGCCAGATCAGGCCCGCTAAGGGATTGAATCCAGCCCGCGAGACAACACTCAGAGAAGCGCAAGAGAAAAACAAGCTGCAGTTTGAAATATGTGAACTTGATGTTGCCAAAGCCAGGTGCCTCTCACAAAGACACTGTACATGTATTTATTTCTCTCTCTCTCTCTCTCTCTCTCTCTCTCTCTCTCTCTCTCTCTCTCTCTCTCTCTCTCTCTCTCTCTCTCTCTCTCTCTCTCTCTCTCTCTCTCTCTCTCTCTCTCTCTCTCTCTCTCTCTCTCTCTCTCTCTCTCTCTTTTCCACTCCTTTATTCCCACTTTGTCTGTGTCTCTTTCACTCTCTGTGTCTCTCTTTTTCTCTTCCTTTGTTGCTCTTTGTCTCTTTCTCTCTCGGTGTCTTTTAACCCCTTTTGCTCTAACTTACTTTTTTCTCTCTGTTTCTTTCTTTGTCCCGCTCTCTCTCCTTTTCCCTCCCTCTTCTCTTATTTCTTTATTTTTTTTTCTTTCTCTTTAATCTACTAGTCAGGCCCCCAAGTTAAATTGAGTTTGACACCCCTGCCTTAGACCATGGGTTGGCAACCTATGGCATGCGTGCCAGCAGTGGCAGTGGCGAGGGGTTAACCGGTGGCACGCGAGGGCACGGCCAAATAATAATGAATTTTTGTTTAAAGCGCATTTACCTGAAATTTAGACATTTTCAGTTGCGCGCCATGTTGTGTAATAGATTTACATTAGGCTTTACGTGGGTTTTTCAGTGTGAGTTTGCCTGGCGCCTCGCAGAGAGAGAGAGAGAGAGAGAGAGAGAGAGAGAGAGAGAGAGAGAGACCCAGCCAACGAAACACAGGCGCGCGATAAATGCACGAATCATGGCGGCTCCCAAGCCAAAAGATCACGCTCTCTCCAGCCACCATGGACAGCTGACTGGGGCTTTGTGCAAAAAAATGACCGTGCTGTTTTGTGCATTATGCCCCAAGAGCGTTGTACCTCGCGAAACTTGAACATGAATTCAAGACACTAAAACGCGCTGTGTCCAGATACGGCAAACAAACACAGACCCTAAAAACCTTTGTCGCTGCTAAAAACACCACCACTGACGCTATCTTACAAATTGCTCACTAAATAGCAAAGCACGGAAAACCATTCACTGATGGCGAATATTTTAAAGAAGCATGTGTGTATGCGTGCCTTTTGCATTGCTGCTGTTATTTCAAGTTTTTATATTTTCTGCAACAAGATATCATTGATGAATGGTATAGCAGCTGACCATGTTACTTGTTCAAAAGATTGTAGTTTATAGTTGATAAAGAATGGTTGATTCTGGTTAATTCTGGTTAATTCTTGTGGTAGAAAGTTGAAGTCAGAATGGCTACAGGCCTTTCCACATGTTGTTCACATATTTTAGTTTATTGATGAACAAGAATAGTGGAAGATAAATAGGTCAGTTATACCAGTGTGCCGCTGGAATTTTATCTTTCCAAAAATTTAGGCCATTATTCAGTTTTTTTTGCATTCTTCAGACGAGGAACTGTAATAGTCATCCATATCAGTAGGTGGCAGTAGATTTTTGTATACTTTTTATGTACTAATTATCTGCTCTTGAGGTAGTACAGTACATTTAGTAACGTAATTTGTTTAACAAAGCGGTTTAATTGTACTGTAAATAAAAAAACATAAAGCACATAATTCTTTTTTATATTAAGTATTATTTTATTATTTAGTATTATTATTATTTTCTTCTTTTTATTTATTATCTGCTTATGAGGTAGTACAGGGAAATATTTGACATAACTTTATTTTCAAACATTTTCGACAGACGGTGCTCCACAGAAGTTTTTTATAAATAAAAGTGTACCTTGGTTCAAAAAGGGTTGAAAAACACTGAGTTATACGATTCAAATGTCTATGCATGTTGTATATTTGGACTGGTGTAAAATGACAGCTCTGTTGGATGTTAAAAAAATGTCGTGCGAGTCATTAATCTTGGTGTGGCACACTGATTTACAAGGAAATTTGAAAGTGGCACTACACGCTGAAAAGGTTGCTGACCCCTGCCTTAGACCAATAACCTCTTCAGGGTGTGCCCTGCAGGGTTGACACATGGATGCTTGCCATCAAAACAGAAAGCCTAAAATCGATTTTTTTCCGGTGAAACCCTCGGTCTAAGAATTACTAACTGGGATACACAAACCCCTCTAACATTGTAAGATTACAGCTCAGGGAGGAGATTCTATTTAAATGTACTTCTTACTCTTGCATCAGATATTATTGTGTCCAGTTTGTCATGACCCATTTACTGTATTTGCAAAGTATTAGTTTTACTTGAGTGCATTTCGATTCCAAGCGCCTTCAAGTCACTCTGGCATAACAGTCAAAAAACAATTTGCCTTTGCTTTACTTTGTAAATTAGGTTAGAGGCTGGTGAACTTTTTCTAAGGCATTATGACCAGCACAAATTAGACACCATTCAATATTTTAGAGAACTGCTGCACCAAACATTAGTTAAAATAAGATGCATCACTCATTTTATCTAAATTCATTGAGTGCAGTCTGGTGAGAAACGCTGATGCTGAAAGGTACCAGGCTTTTTGTTGTTGTTGCTCCCTTTGTTTCCTTCTCTAATGGCTCCAAAACAACCAAAAGTAAGTCGTGCAATAATCAGAGCCAGAGAAGTTGTGCTTAATCATTTAGGAGAATAGAAAAGTACTTTTTTCTGGTGAGGATGATAATGAAGCGCAGAAACCCTCTTGCAGTTTTTCCTTCCTGGGCGCCGAATGATATGCCCTAGTTTAACAAAAAACAATATCTTTTGATGCACCCATGCTAAACACAGAGCAATAAATATCTCTCATCTCATCTCATCAGCCGTACCGCTTATCCTCATTAGGGTCGCGGGGGGGCTGGAGCCCATCCCAGCCATCTCCGGGCAGTGGGCAGGGGACACCCTGAACTGGTTGCCAGCCAATCGCAGGGCACACATGGACAGACAACTCATTTGCTCATTCACACCTAGGGACAATTTGGACCGGCCAATTCACCTGAAATGCATGTTTTTGGAACGTGGGAGGAAACCGGAGTGCCCGGAGGAAACCCACGCAAGCACGGGGAGAACATACAAACTCCGCACAGGAAGTCTGGAGCTGGATCTGAACCCACGACAGGTTCCCATGACATGAACTGTGCCGCACAAGCGCTAACCACTGTGCCGCCGTGCTGCCCAGCAATAAATATATATAACATAATTTAATGAGACAATGAGAAGAAGAAATTAGATCATGCTCGAGGAGAAGCTGTGGTAGTTGATGTTTTGCTGCAAAACCATGGAGACAATTGTAACCAAGTAGAGATAACACTTTATTTTATAATTTGAATATACCACCAGGGTTGGGTAGGGTTACTTTAACTTGATTACTTTCAATTACTTTTGGATTACTCCAATACCAAATATGCTAATAAAAGATAAAAGAAACTAAATATGAATATAATTATGACTCACAACACGTGGTAAGCTTTCTCTCCTGGCTTTGATCTCTTTGATCTCCCGCAAAACTAACATAAAATGCGACAGAAACAAAATGAAAATAAATCCAAGAAGCTTGCCAACATAATTTTTGCCGTTACATGTATTCCGTTACTCCCCAAGCCTGCACAAAATTTACTAATTTTATTCATATTTAATTTCTTTTGTCTTTTATTAGCATATTTGGTATTGGAGTAATCCAAAAGTAATTGAAACTAATCAAGTTAAAGTAACCCTACCCAACCCTGTATACCACTTACTTTAGAAAATACCTTTAATTTGGCAAAAAAGAAGCATGCATACTCTTTTTCATTTACCTCTGTGGCAGGTGTCACTTTGGTGATAGTATTTTCTTATTGGTCAAAATTTGGCAAGATAATACTGCAATAATAATCAAGGATGAACTAAAGAATGAGAACCTGAGCCCAGACCTGAACCTGTGATCCACAAACAGAATTATACCGATGAGCCACTTAATTCTTATCTTTCTTCCCAGGAAACCCATCTTTGTGGTAACCTAATTATTTGCCACCACCTAATGACTTTTGGACTTCCAAAGACCAACTTGCATGACTGATATAAGTCAGACTTGGGGAATACGCTTTGGGGTGGGGGAAATTCTTTTCATGTTTTTAATAGCCGGGTTTTGAATATAAAATATATATTTTAAAATAATAAATACAGTTTCCAAATTGCTCATTCCACCTCCAAGTATTTCATTCAAACAACCATTGTTACAATCATTGTCTAGCTCAACTAATGCAATGCTTGATCACCACGTGAGTTAGCGCATCCGTGGGCTACGAAATCGAGATGTGCAGTTAACAACATGGATTCAGGGTGGTAATTGTTATTTTGGGGGTTCCGTTTGCTTGTGCCTCAAGGTATGCAAATATGGGCTTGGCAGCAGTTTTTAATTAATTCTTGCCGGAGGTTTCTTCATTCTTCAGTTTCATCTTCTTTAATACACGTGATCGCTTTCATTTTGAAAACTTTACACTGTCTGATGAAACTTTTTTCCTTTTCTAAAATGCGAGGGATCAGAAAGGATTTTGCCTAATCTGTCCACAGGTTTATTGAGCATTATAAATGAATGAATAAACTATTCTCGAGAAGAAAACAGTTTTACAAGTTTCAAATGAAAGCCGTCACTGTGGCAACATGCTGTCTTTTTCCAGTTTCAGATTTTATAAGTTCTGATTCATCATCTTTAAGGCAGATATTTCTTAAAATAACACCCCGAACACTACTTATGGGAAATGCAATATGATATACCGTAAATTTCGGACTATAAGCCGCTACTTTTTTCCAAAATGTTCAACCCTGCGGCTTATTCAGTTATGCGGCCAATTTATGTATTTTTTTCTAACAGCCGCCAGCGGCGCTCGAGTACCAAAAGTAAGATTTAAACCGGTGGAATATATGCGAGTGTGTTGCTAGCGTGTTTTTGAATAAAGGAGAATAAAGGAGCATGGGACGACGTCTATGACAAAGTCTCTTTCCCATACTGGGGAGGACGACTTTAATGACGTCAGTTATAAGGAGGAAGATGAGCACGGTTTACCATGATTATCACAAGTACCGTATTTTTTTTTAACAGACCCGTTTCCTAGTGTTGCGAGTGTGTTCCTAGTGGCGTTTTGCTACCCTTCACAGACACGGTTTGGGATGAAAGTTATAATATTATTATTAAAGCTTTGAAAACTCTCTCGGTGTACCGTCTTTCTTTGTAAATATGTGTAACCATGTATAATATGTATTTGCAACTGTATATTTTTGAAATGTATTTATTTTAGAGACTTATTCTGATATGTTTTCCACGGGCGAATCTAAAATAAGGGGCGAATACAACGGGGGCTGATGGGAAGTGAAGTAAAGGTGAGACGTGTTTGTGGACGCAGCGGACAATAGTGGATATATATTTTTCCCACCCTTACCTTTGGAAATATACATTTTTTTTCCTTGGATTATTTTATCTCCTTCTGTCTTTCTGTTTCTCTTTGGATTTCTTTCTTTATGACTCTGCAGTTCTGCGTCATATCATAAGTACCGGTATTATTTCGCGTTCAATTTGCCGGCTGTTGTTTTTGGACTGTGTACTTCATATTCAGTTACAATTGCAGGACTCAAAGTCAGATTTGGGTTGATTTTGTGATTGTGTTACATGGGTAATATGGGCGCATGCGGCTTATATACAGGTGCGGCTTGTGTAAGTACAAAAGCGGTTATCCTCTTAAAATGTGGTGGGTGTGGCTTATGATCAGGTGCGCTCTATAGTCCGGAATTTACGGTAGATTTTGCTATAAAAGGGTGCAGAGAAGACTTAAGCAAACACATTATATACTGCTGTGTTTTTAAGCATTGTGCTTGGGCGCACTAGTGTGTCGTGAGACCTTGTCTGGTGCACCAAAGGAAATGGCCCACTTTCATCGTTTCAAAAATGAATCCTAATGTTCAGACACTTTGCTTTTTTTCCAGTGGACGGATGAGTAACTGTATCATTCATCCATATCAGTAGTTTGGAGCAGATTATGGTTGGTTGATTGGCTTCCTTAATCACTAGGGTCGTAGGGGCACCATTTCCTGTGGTGTAGCTTTAGTAAGTACAGCCCGTTGGCGGCCATCCCTCTCCAGGCCAACAAATGTTTACACCACGTTTCAAACTGGGAATCTTTTGCCTGATAGGTGATTGTGCCAACCACTGCACTACGGAAACATTAGCAGCAGAGAAGTCAGTATTTTCAATCTGAAAGTAAAGTCACTCTTTTGTCACCATGAACACAAACGTTATTCATTGTTATAGGTGAAGGTTACGTAGATTCAAAAACACTCTGGGAAAACGATCACAAAGCGGGAGTTATGCATTTAAGCTTAGAGATACACTCAACATAAGATTGACTCTGTTGGACTGCAAAACACAAGTCAAAAAGTCAAAATATAATTATTACAGTATAAAAAAGGGAAATAACAGTATTTTTGGTTGTTCCATCGCTTAGCTTGATTATTTCTTTGTATATGTTTTATTTTATATAACATTACATTATGATTCTACATTATTAGGTTTTATAATTTTTTGTTTTGTTTTTCGTTTTTGTATTTTTTGGGGGGGAAAATTGTACAGTATTATAAATTTTAGTGTAACATTACATATCTTATCCGTGGTTTTATTCAAATATATTCTATATTTTCCACTTAAAAAACTTAAAAGAACAACTTAATATTATAAAAAACACTTAAAATGAGAAAAAAAATGTGAACAGAAGAATATATTTATATTTGTTATATATATATATATATATATATATATATATATATATATATATATATATATATATATATATATATATATATATATATATATATATATATATATATATATATATTATATTACTTTTCTAAATTTGTTTAAGGTTTATGCTTGAGTCAAAAATTATGTGTTAATTTGTCAAAAAAAAAACAAAAAAAAAACAATCTTTATTCTTAAAAGTTACCGCAAATGATTAACTTCAAATTATGAGGCAAATTTGGGTGTCATTTGAATGTTAAATATGGTTGGTTATGTGTGTGGAATTTGATCAAGTTAATTTATTTTTAAACACTATTGATGCAAAACCACATCATTTAAAAAAAACCTATTGTGTCAGGAGGCCGAATTTGTATTGTTAATTTTTTGTTAACTTTACTAATTTCACCAAAATGATATTTCAAAATATAGTAAAGAACAAAAAGAAAAACATAATTTCCCTCCCCATTTTAAAAATGTTCTGCAAAGCCGATTATTTTACTGATATTTTTTCTTATTTTTTTAACTGGAGTTTTTGAAGTACAGTCTAAATTTCAAATATACTTTGATACGTCTTCCTGTTTGTGTGTTCTCCCTGTGCTTGAGTGGGTTTCCTCCGGGCACTCCGGTTTCCTCCCACATTTCAAAGACATGCATTTCAGGTGAATCGGCCGGTCGAAATTGTCACTAGGTGTGAATGAGCGAGTGAGTTGTCTGTCCCTGTGTACCCTGTGATTGGCTGGCAACCAGTTCAGGGTGTCCCCTGCCCACTGCCTGGAGATGGCTGGGATGGGCTCTATGGATTGCTCTTCCCCCTGAGATTCGATCTTCGACCTCAGTAGAAATGTTTGAATCTAAGCTTAAAACACACTTCTATTCTATAGCATATGAATAACCAATATTTCATGTTGACAATATCTGTGTATTATTTCCCCTATGTAGGTTTTAGATCAGGGGATGGTGTCACAATAGTCTGTGGTTTGCAATAATCTGTGGTTTTTGCAGCCCTTTGAGACTCTTTGTGATTAAGGGCTATACAAATAAACAGGACTTGACTTGACATGTCTGCTACAAGGTTAGAGAATGGTAACTAACCTGAATAACTGAAAACAAGAACATAAATTATGCAGAATGAATACTCACACAATAGTTGAATAATGATCAAAACGTCATGACGACGGGACTACGAACCACGGGGGTTAACAAAACTTGGCACATGTGCCGCGAGCAAGAGTGAAAGATAATCATCCCACAAAGCAGTGAATGCTGTGAGTACACTTATATACGCCATAGAAATCTTTGATATATCACCGCTTTGAACTGTTTGAACTCCTTTAACTCTTGAAGACATAATCTCAAACACAGACGTGACATTTTCAACCTGTTATTTCTCTATGTGACAAATACAGTAGATGTGTATATTTCATGCATATAACTTATCTTTGGTAGCACGGCGGGGCAGTGGTTAGCGCTTGTGCGGCACAGTTAATGTCATGGGAACCTGTCGTGGGTTCAAATCCAGCTCCAGACTTGCTGCTGGAGAGTTTGAATGTTCTCCCCGTGCTTGCGTGGGTTTCCTCCGGGCACTCCGGTTTCCTCCCACGTTCCAAAAACATGCATTTCAGGTGAATTGGCCGGTCCAAATTGTCCCTAGGTGTGAATGAGCGAATGAGTTGTCTGTCCCTGTGTGCCCTGCGATTGGCTGGCAACCAGTTCAGGGTGTCCCCTGCCCACTGCCCGGAGATGGCTGGGATGGGCTCCAGCCCCCCCGCGACCCTAATGAGGATAAGCGGTACGGCTGATGAGATGAGATGAACTTATCTTTGCCTCTTATTTACATACTTTTGTTTGAGAGTAAGTGGCATAATCGAGAGAATTTTTTAATGAAGGTGACATGTTTTGGTAATACCATTTGGAAGAAACGCTGATCCTGATTATATTTGAAGCAATGTTGTAAAATTTACTTGGCTTTGACTGAAACCTCATGGCTAATATTTTGGGGAGACTAATCCAAATTTCTGTTAGGTAAGCTTGAGGAAGCATTGAAGCAAGAATTCGGTATACCTTGTAGAAATGAGTATTGAGCAAGTTGAAAATATTCACTCTGGTGAAATGACACCGCCTTTTCTTACCAATGGATGGACATGTAAACGAGTTGCCTGTATTGGGATTAACTAGGGATTTAAAACAGATATCTTACGAATACCAAAGGTAGTAAAACAGTTATGCGCTCTACCAACTCAACTGCTAAAATGAACTGTTAAAATTTCAACTAAAAAAAACGGGAGACGAATGTTCAGAAAATAAGGCGTTATTTTGCAAAAGTAAATATTTTGAACGTGTTTAAAAGTGATTTTCCATACGAGGTGGAAATGCTCCCTGCTTTGTTTTTTTATAAAATTTCCTCGAAAAATAGATACAAAGCCGTTTCAGTGACGTCTGCGTGAGGGGGGAGATTTCACACAGGGGGGGCATTTTGGCCACAACACCTGCAATATGTTCAAAGGCGAGTAAAGGCCAGGGACAATCAATGTAGTTTAGAAATTCAACAACAAGAAGACTGCCACGTCTTCGTGTGATAAAGTGATCCAAACTCACTTTGTAATGCCATTTGCGTGGGTCTGGATTGAAGCCCCCCCACTGTTGATTCTTGCAAGCTAGACATTTTTCATCTTGTGCGACAATAACTCATCTTCCTCACCTTGGCGTCTGATAACCGCTGGGACGTCATAAAACTTCCTCTTTGTCTGGTCCATTACCATTTGTACTGCCCATAACCAACCATGTTTAGACCATGGCAATGTAGCTTGAGGCTACAGCTTTGTTTGATACGCTGGAGGGCTGAGTCACTTTGTTGACACACAAAATGGCGGACAACATAACTGTGGCTAATGAGTGGCGTCATTGGAAATTTAAGTATACTTCATGGGCTAATCGAAAGGCATAACTGTATTTGAGAGCTTGTGTTGACAGCATCTTCATGGGAATTGCTCTGACACTTAAGTAAAAATGACCTGTGTTTTTCAGCATTCGTATTTATTCTAAAGGCATACAGTATATTTGAAATTAAGGAGGTCTTCGGCTTTAAACAACAAAACAGTAAATGATGATCATCTGCAGTTGTTGAGATGTTATGTGAACACCGGGCTCTGTGGCTGCGTAACATAACCACAGTAGTGTATTGATAACGGGCTGTCCACTTGCAGGACAACAATTGGACCCATTTCCTTAGCATTGAAATAATGATATCAAGGGTGATTGCGGTAATTACCCTTCAAGAACACAGTTGTTGTTTTAGAATCCCCTTTATGAAGCGAAATACAACTGCAGGAACACTTTTCCCTAGTTGTAATGGTTAACACTTGAGTGGCCTTGATCACATATGAGGGATACTTTTCCTTTCAAACGGGATAAATGAAATGAAAGCCTGTTGGTCTGGGTGTGTTGTGCAGGGCAACAAGTTAAATCTATCTTTTTGGAGGAAGCGGGATGATTATACCAGAAAAAATGAAATGTAAATATTGATGAAAACTTGACAATCGAAGTTTGCTTAAACATATTTCTGCATCCATAGCAAATACTGTATTTTGAAATTGTTCAAATCTTACCATGGTTGAAAAAGCAATTCATCAAAATGTAACTTGGCTCGATATCAGCCTTCAACAGACTTTGCAAAGATCTGATCATTTAACAAACTATATTTATTTGCCTGAAAAAAGCACTCGCAGTCTTAAAAATAGGAACGGGGAAAGAAATTTGGTAGCAATTATGAAATAATTGATCCATAAGCGGTGTTAAAACACTCAACCTATTTACATGATCCGGAATTGTTTTTATAGCATGTCTGAAATAAAATATAATTTGCCCCTGCACCAAACAGTCACTTGTGAAATATTTTCTTGGTTTACCTCACTGGAACCCAAAAGTATCTCGTTCGAAGAGTTTGTTCAGACGGATGGCGGACGAGAAGACGCCAACATTCTGCCTTCAGGTCTGGGCCTCATGAAGTCTTGGCCTTCTGAAGAGCATAGGCCAATTACTGAGGGTCATTTAAACACCTTAGTAGATGGCGATAATGCCCTATGAACAGGGTTGGCTAGGGTTACTTTAACTGGATTACTTTCAATTACTTTTGGATCGCTCCAATACCAAATATGCTAATAAAAGACAAAATAAACTAAATATGAATAAAATGATGACTCACAACACATGGTAAGCTTTCTCTCCAGGCTTTGATCTCTTTGATCTCCGTCAAAACTAACATAAAATGCGACAGAAACAAAATGAAAATAAATCCAAACAGCTTGCCAACATAATTTTTGCCGTTCCATGTATTCCGTTACTCCCCAAGCCTGCACAAAATTTAGTAATTTTATTCATATATAGTTGTTTTTTTCTTTTATTAGCATATTTGGTATTGGAGTAATCCAAAAGTAATTGAAAGTAATCAAGTTAAAGTAACCCTACCCAACCCTGCCTATGAATGCGAGTCTGCAATAAGGTTTGTTTCATATGTTGAGCAAGGCCAAACCTAAATACAGAGGCAACTATATGAGATCACAATTTTATTATCTTTAAGACAAAGCGGAAAGTGTTAAGCATTAAAGGGAATATTATTACTTGAAGTTATTGTGGTTTTGCTGGTCATATTTTATAAATGTGGGTATATTCTACTATATCTGGTTTGAACTGCACGAACATTTTATTCTGTGAATTTGAGAAGTGGAAATATTTTCTTAATTTTAATCTTGGCTTGAAATTAAGGTGGCACGGTGGGTTCTGAAGACAGACCAGTTAAGAACCACTTCTTTACATCATTGTCACTATTTCCTCATGCTGACATTTTTGAGATTTTCGTTGCCTTTATGTATGTTTCAGATCAGGGGATATTGTAATGATAGTCTGTATTTTGCAATAGTCTGTGGTCTGTGCAGCCCTTTGAGACATCTCGTGATTAAGGGCTATATAAATAAACATCACTTGACTTGACTTGACTATTGGCCAATTATGTTGCTTTTCTTTAAATACTACACCCTTTATGGAAGATTTTGCTTTTTGTAAGTTCTTAGATATTAATAAAAAGAAAGGGATGTTGGGAGGACCTTCAAAACAAGCATTTTTTTATTATTTCTTGAAAATGTTTGTACAGTCCTCTCCCGTTTTATTTGCAAGCTCAAAATGCATTGATGTCTTTTCTCCTTATTTTGAGTGTCTAGTTATTTATACACTTATCAGGATATCTATGGATTCCCTCAATTCAATTTTTGCACTGCAGCTGAAAGCTACATATTGTTTTTTTGACAAATCAATGATGTATTTGTTATTGATCGGTTGGGATTATTTCTTTATTAAAGATTGATTAGAAAACCAACAGAAATAAGCATGATGAATCATCATGCATCAAACTCTAGATTATTAAAATGTGTCATTCAAAGTTTTGTCACTATTTCATGAGTTTTCCAGTCATATTAGTTTTGTTATTTAATCATCACATAGTGCCTTTGGAAATTGAATTATTAATTTAGTTGTTATCGCTACAGCTTATGCTTATCCACATATTTGAATGAAGCATTTGTTTTCTGTATTCACTTGATTTTTATACGCGCTCATTAATTTGGTACTTTCCCTGTAATGTTTCTAAGTGCCCTTGAGTCTAACATACTCTGATCAGAACACCTGCAAAAGTCACTTAGATCCAGTCTGAAAAAAGGTTTCTCGTGAAGATGTCCCTCCTTTACTTGACTGGAAAATTACAGTCCATTGAAGTTTTATTTTCCATTTAGTCAATCCATGCCGCTTTTCTATGAGACAGGGGCAAGCCATTTTCTGTTGCCTGTTGGATGGACGACTTCATTGTAATCAACGGGATTGGTTTATTTTTATTTTGTAACTTTGTAATAAATCTTCTTAACAGAACTGCTCTCTTCAGCTCTTTGTTTCTTCGTCCAAATAATCGGTCCAAATCGCAGAAGTGGAAGACGCGGGCGAGACGTGGATTGTGTACGCCATTACCTGTTTTTGCGCATACTTTAAACAATAGCTAAAGAGAAAATAACAGAATGTCCTGCCTCATATCTTCTCTTAATTATGGCTGTTCACGTTAGTAGAGATGATTCAACTTTATTTGAATCAATAATGGAGGTCTTCTTTATATAATTCTCTTTTCCTATTCATATCCTCAGTCTTCACCAACCTTGTTGAAGTCATCGCCCAAGTAACACAAAAATGAAAGGCTTTGCTTTTTACAAAAGAGATAAGGGCTTTATACCTGAAATACCTTTCATCAGAGGCCAGTATTGATATAGCAAGGACCATGACTTTGTGACGATTGATCTTGGTTTGAGGGAAAGGTCGTGTTTAATGACGAGTAAATGATTTAGGCCGGCCGGGATTCATTTCACATTAGGCAGGTAAACATCTTTGACAACATTGTTTCATTAAAGTGAACATTGATTCATCTCATTAATTTTGTCCTTCTGGTATTGATGTTCTACTGTTATGAATTTTGGGGCCTGTAATATCACTACAAAAATAGTACAAACATAAATATACTGTATGTGCTTATGGTCTTGATAGAGTCATGAGTACCACGTGAAGTAGCTCAGATTTTACTTACAAACATTTCTCTGTTAAAAGGATGACGTTGTTTAAATAAAATGATTTAATGAAGATCAATTCCGTCTCAAATTCACCTCAAATTACTTCTCAACAGAGCTCTGCATTATGCTGCTAGTTTACTGTTGAATGCAGGAAAAAATAATAAAAAAACTAAAATGTTGAAAGAGCAGTAAAGTGCTATATTGTTTGGTGAACTCACCACAGCATCTATCCATCCATCCATCCATCCATCCATCCATCCATCCATCCATCCATCCATCCATCCATCCATCCATCCATCCATCCATCCATCCATCCATTGTCGTCCGCTTATCCAGGGTCAGGGAATCCCAGACCTCCCTATTCCCAGCCATTTCTTCCAGATCATCCGACAGGATCCCGAGGCGTTCTCAGGCCAGTCTAGATACATTGTCTCTCCAGCGTGTCCTGCGTTGTCCCCAGGGCCGGCAGGACATGCCCGGAACACCTCCCGGAGGAGGCGTCCAGGAGGGATCCTTATCAGATGCCCGAGCCACCTCAACTGGCTTTTCTTAATGCAGAGGAGCAATGGCTCTACATAGAGTCCCTCTCGGATGACTGAGCTTCTCACCTTACCTCTAAGGGAGAGCCCAGCCACCTTGTGTTTACAAAAATGTAGGGATGTGATTTCAATCTTTGCTGGCAAACGTGGCTGCAACCAGTGGACGTCATAGCATCCCCATTAATGCTGTCTGGGAGCTGATACAGTTTTGCTGAAATACAATCAGTTTAACAAAAAACACGATTTTTTTTAAAGCTCATATTTTATCCTTCGCACAGGTACAGTCTATTCTACAACCTACCTCAAGCCTCGACAATGTAAGTTTTAGGAAGCCTCGTCTGAAGGATGTAGAAATGAGATAGATATGAGGATAAAGGAATAACATAGAAACGACTGTGCTTACAATCACGTGTCTTCCTGTTTTTGCTTTATTTCATTTTATCTTTTAAACTACAAGTGTAAAGGGCTTGAAAGATTTGTCTTGGCTGTTGTATAAGTTTGTGACATCTCAAGGTACCTGACGTATCAAACTGTTAAAATACTGTAGACCCCGTGCCACCTTGCTTCGGCTATTCCCTTATTTACCCCCCTCAGACATGGTAGGTCATCTGGTATCAGTACAAGTAAGACACTCATATCACAGACTTTCCATCAAACCGTTGCTCTATTTATAGACCTCCCCATACACCAGTGTCTCTCCAGGGGGGTCATTAATTTGACTCAGTCAGTGGTATGCCCCACAAAAAGTCCATAAAACCTTGCAGGTCGCTTATATTCAAGTTTTGGCTTACAATAGCAAAAGCACGGCATAGTCTTATTCTCATTAGCAAATGTCACAAAATTAAAGGTTTTACTTTTGCCCCTCATGTTAAAGTTAATGGCAAAATGAATACGTCACAAAATAACACGTACTATGTCAAAGCTGACTCTGAAACTAGGACAAGGCTGATCTCTCGTTGGGCATAAACCATAGATCAGTTCAGTGGACATAGATTAAGACTCCACAGTCTGGAAGTTATGATAAAAATATTCCTCTCTCCCATGTTAATTTATTCCATATGTGATAAGACATGAGAAAAAGTACAAGGTGGAAGGCCACACACTTTCCAGGGGCAATAACCCATTTTCCAGATAAATGTAATATCACCTGTGATTTGGATAACCCTGGGATGTTTAGTGTATGCTCACTCAACACTCCTGCCTCAGCATGAATCCGTGGATCTTTATTAGAGGCTAACTTCTTGACCAACATCAGTTTATCTTTTTTCTGTTTCACTTCTGACCAGGTGACCGTGAGTTTATTTTAAATAAACTGTCCAGATGCAAATGCAATGCTGCTCTTCCTTCTTTTTCCATCACCGGCATACTTACAAACACAACCAACAGTTTACACTAATTGATACCACACTTTTTTAAGGAATCATGTAGTAACCTTTACAAACACGTTAGGCCTTCAATATACCTGTATCTGCTTATGTGTATGTCATTTTGTCTTATCTATCAGGAATTTGTACTGCTTGTCTACAGCTTCTTAGATGGGTGTTTGTTTACCGTTTTAGGGTTAGGACATATTTTTTCTCATCCCAAAATATATCGAGGCATCCGTCGAAAATGTGAAGAAATTAATTCGTTAGTACTAGTGTCATGTTGTTGTTGTAGCTTAAGTTATAATGTTCCCTCTATTGACAGCATAAAGTATTTTGAAATTGAACTACATTTTTAAAATTGCGAAAAAAATCTGCCACTAGAACACAATTTGATTTTAATAAATTTTAACATTTTTTTTGTAAAATAAAACTAAAATCTTAATTGAAATTGGGAAAATTATGTGCAAGATTTTTGATTGTTTTTTTTTCAGTGCAATATCAAACAGTTTCTCATTAAACAAAATAGTACTCTGCTGCCACCTACTGATATAGATGGATGTCACAGTTACTCGGCTGTGTGTGCCCTGGCACATTAATTGAAAAACTTGGTCTGAGATCATTCAAAAAAAATAAATACGATGATAATGTAAATGTATTTGTACCACGCGTCTTAAAAGAAGTTGTGGCTTGTAATTACTGAAACAATTAGTATTAAATGTGTCTCATTTAAGATTGATCTATTCAAAGAGAAAAATTTACAACTTAGAAGCAAAGCCCGTTTTTCTAAATATAAATTGTAATAAGGGATTGAGATTGTCAAAAATAACCAAACCTATTGTGTCAAACTCCTTTTGGGGTTGAGTAGTTTACAAGTTTAGCATCTAATGTGTCTTTAAACTTTAGCCCTTTGCGTTCTCGATAGCCTTCCCTGTGGCAAATGGCAGTAGGGCATTTTTAAATCTTTGACCACTTTGTGCTTATTTTCCAATAGGAGTGAACACATTTGAGTTTTCACAAATATGCTTCATGCTGAGACAACAAATATTTGTATATTGTGTTTCTCAATCAAGTTGGCATTCTATCACAAAGCTACCAAATAACCCTTGTCTAATTTAGTGGGCAGAAATGCGTATCTGCACATTGGCAAGGGCAATCATCTGCAGCTCTTTGACCATCCCCACTGCAGGGTATTGACGTTAAACATTGCTTATTATGTTACAAAAAATTGAATTAGCATTATGTAGTTCGCTTCCATTAAGAAGAGTTTACTTACAGGGATACTTTTGGGAATAAACAGCCTCAAAATTATATATTATATTGGTAAATTATTAATAAAAGTATTATCCAGTAGAAAAAAGTTAAGTACAAACTTCATTTTGGAATGTCACTTTCAGAATGTCAGCGTACTTCTCTTACAAAATCAACTCCTACAGTGTTTGCATACAAAACAAACACAATTGGTCTCCATTAATATTTGATGCAATCAACAGAGGAAAATATACTACTAAAGCTTGCCTCATCTCTAACATTCAACAAAATTTGTGTTTTTAGCGGTGCAGCTAATGAGATGAGATGAGATGAGTTTAATTTTGATTATTTAATTGAAGTTTTTTTTTGAGTGAATTCCCTTGTAGTTCGAAAAAATCAAGGTGACCTATGTTTTTTGCTTTTAATCATTTTGACAACACAACAATTTACCTTATTCCCCTGTGAAAAAAGTAGAAACACATTACTTTCTATATTCTATCTTGTTCAATTTTTTTCTGGTGTGAGAAAAAAATTGACTGCCTACAATGGAAAATATGTCCTACATCTGTCTTTTGTTGACCCTGAAAAGGCCCCGACTCGAGATGTTTTTTTCTCTCAAAAAAAGGTGACTCACTGACACATTGTTCATAGCAACTATCCTCTAAGGATTCTAAATGGAGAATAAAATAGAAAAAAAACACTACTATTACTACTACATTCAAGAAAAACCCAACTGAATGAATATATATAATACATATCGTTAGCACAGGTTTAAATGTGCAGGTTTTTGCTGGATTATTATTATTATTTTACCTAACAGACCAACATCAAGGCTAGATTTAAGCTGCAACTAACTTGTATACTAGCCATGTCAAGTATACTGCCTGAGAGACAGATTTGGTGCGTTGTATGATTTATTCCAGTCCATCATAGATCTCTGCGTATGTCAATAAAAGAAGCTAGCCTCGAGGTCGGGGGTCGGGAACCTGTGGCTCACGAACCACATGACCACATGAGAGCAAATTTTCTCAATGCCATTCAGATTTAGAGTGAGCAAAAGCCTGTTGTAATGCACATGTAATGTACATGATGGTACTGCCCAGTATATATATATATATATATATATATATATATATATATATATATATATATATATATATATCCGCCTAGTGGGAGGTGGCTAGAGTCAAGAACACATTCACATTTCTGATTCTTTCGTGAGATTGATACAGAGGAGGGGATTCCCAGCCCCCCTCGCTCAACCCAACTGATGTAAAACACGTCACATGCGGCCCCTGAGTCCAAATAATTGCCCACCCCTGGAGTAGAACATGGAATGAGTACTAGTAGGTATGCAAATTATTAAGAAATAGGGGGCCCCACATCTAATTTTGCTAAGGGCTCTGTGAAGGCTTGGGCTGGTCCTGCGCTGTTTCTATGTTGTATTTGAGAATAGGTTTGAAATTCCTTACCAGGAATTTGAAGGAGTATTCTGTAATTAGTTAGAAACACTCCTTTGGAAACCATAAAAGCCTCTTTGATGGGCTTTGGTGGGAAGATGTTTCAAGACAATCCTGTCATTTATTTACTTTGACCACATTAATCAAACAACTCACTGAAAAGCAGAAAAGAACAGTAAAAGTATTGCAATTAAAATCATGTTGTATTTTCCTGGTAAGTTGTTTATCATTAAAAAGCCATCCAGAAGTTGCAAATGAATCATTTTGCGGCGCATGTGAGCTTCAGGACAATTTGGAAAATTCCCAAATGCGTGTCTGGAAATATTTTGTGTGAGAAAAAACGCAGAAACCATAACCGTGTCAATATAATACTGAATGTTTAACAGCAACTTGTGGTACTATTTGATTGGTCAAGTCAAGTCATGTTTATTTGTATAACCCTTAATCACAACGAGTTTCAAAGGGCTGCACAGACCACAGATTATTGCAAACCACAGACTATTATGACACCATCCCCTGATCTAAAACCTACATGAGGGCAAATAATATACAGATATTATCAACATAAAATACAGGTTATTCATATGCTATACAATAGAAGTGTTTTAAGCTTAGATTCAAACATTTCCACTGAGGTTAGAGATCGGATTTCAGGGGGAAGAGCATTCCACAGCACCGGGGCCCGATTGGAGAACTCTGCGGATCTCTTCTTGGCTCTTGGGATCACTAGTAGACCAGTATTTTCAGAGTGAAGGCTCCGGACCGGAACATAGGGGGAAATTATATCTGAAAGATATTAGGGAGCAAGTCCATGCATGATTTTGTATACTACCAACGGAACCTTAAAATAACATCTTAAGCTAACAGGGAGCCAATGCAGGTTAGCTAAAATCAGGGCAATGTGATTAAACTTTCATGTCTTAGTTAAAAGCCTCGCTGCAGCATTTTGTACCAGCTTCGGTACTTCGGGAGACCGGAGAGTAGTGCATTACAGTAATCGAGACAGGAGGTAACAAACGCATGAATTATAATCCCCGCATCCGACTGAGAAAGCATAGGGCTAATTTTAGCAATGTTGCAAAGATATAAAAAAGCTGTTCTAGTAATATTCTTAACGTGTGTTTAATAAGGACAGATCGGGGTCAAATATGGCACCTAAATTGTAGACTGAGTCACTCTGGGTGATATTACATTTGTCAATGTTCAGAGCAGTTTTTGAGAACAAGTCATGGCATAGTCAATGAATCCAATTACATCGCGTTCTCGTAATTTTTTTGCACAAAGTCAAATATTTGAATAATTATTTTCTCAGATTACGTTTTTTTTTAATCAAGTAATAATAACAGTTCGGGCAAACAAATTGGTGACAGAGGATATTCATTTAAGCAGGGGCAATTTTAGGTTCAGTGCCTGGCATGCAGACTGTCTGCCTAATTATGTTTATTTTTATTTTATGTTTATTTTTATTTTATTATTTTGTTTGATATATTTAGGTTTTGTCAGGGACAGTGCAATAAACATGATGTGTTGCATAGAGTATTTAGCGTTGCGCTAATTCATAACTCTTGTCCCAGGATTGGCTTTTCCAGATAGATAGCAGAGCTGAGAACATTGCAGAGCAGCATTGTAAAAGAGCAGAAATCACATATATTACAATATAGATGCAAATTCACTTTAGCATACAAAGGATCATTACTGAGTTGTTCACACCAGACTTTGCCTCATTAGCAGATGAATGGTTAAACTAAGCAAGTCAGTTGGCTGTCCGTTGGTCATTATATGTAGAAAAGCCAAATGGCTAGGCTGGGGTACTTCTAGTCTTAATCGCAATGAAAAACACCGCGACGTGTAGTCTGGAAAATACAGTAAGTGCCAAGGCTGATCACACTTTTAATAACACTTCATTACATTGTGAAATGTTGCAATACAAAAAAGTATGTGAGAACATCTTGTTAATTGGTGAAAGACAGTTCTAAAATAAAGGACACGATCCAAACCATTAAAATAAGTAAATTAATCATTATTTTGTATTGCCTGATAGCTCTCCTCCCCTTTAAAGGGACAGTGTTGTCACGAACCAGGACAGGAAACAGGAATGAGAACCCAATCGCTTAAGGTTACTCACAGTTTATTGGTTGGAGGAAGAATGAGCGCAGACTCGAACCGGGGATCGATGGTCGCGGAAGTAGATTGAAATCAAACAGATCGGGCCAAATATAAAACAGGATCAAAACACAGGTAAAAACCGAGATTCACAGGACTTGGCATATCATACAGAGTCTAGCAGGAGTTTCGCAGACGCTCTGACAAACAAACAGCTCAAAGGACAGCGTTTAAGTACTCCCAGGGAGCAATCTGTCAACGCGTTTCAGCCAGTGTTCATGGGCGGGGCCAATTGGGCGCTGTGGCAACCGTGACATAAACTGGCGCCACACGGCTGGGACCAATTGAGTGCCATGGCAACCGTGACAAGTGCGTATTATTTGACCATGAGACAATGCTATTTTGGGTAATGCACCTGAAAACAAGTTCTAAAAAACACAAGAAAAAATACAAACTATCGAAACTCAAAGTAAACAAACCGCACCATTTTTTTTTCTCATTCTTTTGCTTAGCCTTTCAAAATATTTTGTGGGTTTTCGTGTACCCTTAGACAAAAGATGGTGAACAATGGTGTCAGCTTCCTCCCTAGGTGTTTATGTTATGTCAAATAAATGCACATTTTTGACCTTAAAGCATCAAACAATGCACGCTTCTATCATGTATTTTGGTCTCAGTTTTTTTAAAACAAGATTCTTTTTTTTGGATTGGATGAGGCTTTTTTTAACAATTAGGAAGCATATTACACACTGTCAATTTAAGCATATGCAACCAACACAAGCCACAATCTTGGCTACATATTTGCACAAAACTGGTGTGTTGTGTAAGTATGCAAGTGTATGTGAATGCATGCATTGGTGTCCTTGTACTAAAAATCATTGAATAGTGACAAAATCACTTGTGTTTACTGGTCTGAGTCTCGTATCACGTAGAGAGCTTTCACAGCTCAAAAACTTTTAACTCAGTTCTTGGGAGTGGGAAAGTCCCAAGGATGTTTCCTGGCTGAAGGAAAAATATCAGTGAAACTCATTTTAGGGATTTTCTTTAGGACATGTCAGACCTCTAAAACAGTAGATAAATTGGGTGCAATAGGAGCTATTGATTTTGTTCATATTAAAACGGCAGCGTGTATTGTTTCACCACTAGATGTCCCTGTATTGTGTAGTGCAACAAGAAACAAGTTTTAAAAGCGCATGGAAGAATAGAGGGGCAGCACGGCGGAACGGTGGTTAGGGCATGCGTGGCACAGTTCTGAGGTCATGGGTTCAAATCCAGCTACCAACCCTCCTGTGTGGCGTTTGCATGTTCTCCCCGTGCGTGGGTTTCCTCCGGGCACTCCGGTTTCCTCCCACATTCCAATTGGCCGATCGAAATGGTCCCTAGGTGTGAATGAGCGAGCGAATTGTCTGTCCCTGTGTGGCCTGCGACTGGCTGGCAACTAGTTCAGGGTGTCCCCTGACCACTGCCCGAAGATGGCTGGGATGGGCTCCAGCACCCCCGCAACCCTACTGAGGATAAACGGTGCAGATAATGGAAGGATGGATGAAAGAATAGAAACTACGGAGATTCAAAGTGACCAAACTGCAAATATCTTCATTTTTTTTAAACACAAAATAAGATGAACAAATACATTTACATATTAAAAGTCAATAAGATGACAATAATACAGGAAATATACACACCTGAAAAAAACAGTTTTTGAACAGAAAAAAATAACTTCTTTTTATTCAGTTTAATGACCTATATTAACAGTTTGTTTAGTCTTGACTTTTTAAACATGAATGGGACACTGAACATAAACTGTTCTGAAAAAGCCTTCTCTTTTCTACTTCTTGTTGTTCAAAAAACAACATAAAACAAAAAAAACAAAAACAAAATCCACCCAAAAAATGACCCGAAAAACAATCGCGAAATGACAGAAAAATGAACAAAAAAGGACAAATTTAAAATGAAAATCGACCAAAAAAGACAAAAAAATATCCCTAAAAATAACATAAAACGACTAAAACAACCTGAAAATAGATTATACAATGACCAAAATAAAAAGTACCCCTAAATCAACAAGTGTAAAAATAATAAAAAGCTACTGCATACCTGTCAACCTGTACGTTTTTGCCGTACAAAGTACGTTTATTATGCAGTTTAAGACGTGTACAACGTACAAGGAAATCTGTACAGAAAAACGCAAATTTGTCAATTATGGGTACCTTCCGGTATATACCGACTATCACGAAACGGCAAATCAATCAAGTCAAACGGGTTTGCCGCGGTAGCCTCTATATCTGTATCTTTTTTTTCGTTGCAAACGAAGCGAGCGGTTTGATGCTACTGTGCGCATGCGTCTTCCGCCTAGGGATTTCCCATCAAGCATCATTCCGTGGTAGTTGTGTAATGAAAGGAAGTCTGTCTCTTTTTAGAGAACCGGCTTTTTTGGCTCAACTCATCAAAGAGAGCCGGCTCTCAAACGTCTCACTTGCTTTGATGCATTATATTAAGAGTATTATGTTGTATAAAGAAGTTAAGAAAAAAAGGAAGTTTAAAAGGAGAAAATGAAAAAAGACAGGTTTGTGGTGATCCCTTTATTCAGTATATTACCAACAATAATTTAATGCAGAAAATGAATACATAATTTGAATAAGAAAATTCTACTTAATTATATTTGCATGTATTTTTTATTTCTACAGTGAACGTCCAAGCTAATTAATAGTTGAACTTTTTATCCTTGGGATACAGTCACTGCTGTCACAGTAGAGCGTGAACCAAACAACTACTTTACAGCACCTGGTATTCCGAGGCGGTCCCCCATCCGATTACTAACCAGGGCCAATCCTGTTAGCTTCCAGAGATTATGTGTTCTCAGGGTGGTATGGCTGTTATTCAGAGTCAGGTCAAGGAGGGAAATATCTGAAATGCCCCCATAGAAAAACCTGAGTGGTGTAATCCCTCCATAGCTAAGTGGTGACTACTCAGAAAAAAAAAAGTTTGCTCTTTGAAAATGCATTATCCTGTCACGCCCTCGTTTCACGCTAGCGATACTCTCGCTAATATGGAGCTGCTCACTTTGCACAGTATAAGCAAAGTCTGGGGCAAGGATGCACAGACAGAAATTACTTTCATTATTAGAAGGATTTTGTCGTGCTTAATCTGCCACTGTTGGCATCGGCATCCACACTCTGCTGCAAAGCTTGACAGGCGAAGCAAAAGTATCTAAGAGGCACAGTCGATAAGCTGGAGCCCGATTCCACCTGAAACCCACGTCTGTCAGTATTATAGAAACAAAGGAGAATATATTTGTGATTTTGCCCGAACTCAGCAATTTTCTTGGAGATGCCATTAATCCATTAAATTAGAAAGCTTCTGAGAAAGGTTCTGGTTATCATCCACAATGATTTTTAATGCTCTTATAACATAGTATTGTTACCATTTCTGGAGCTTTTTCGTACAGTTTGAAGCCTGCTTTTGAGTGCAACATTAAAAAAAAAACACCTTAACAAAGCGGTTTATATGTATTAAAATTTCTTTTGCATGGAAAAAATCAAATGGATTATTTTCACAACTCCTTTTGGTGCTAGAAGTCAAGAATAATCTCTAAAGTGAGCTTATTAACACCTTACAAACACCTTAGAGCGCTTAAAAGCAATCTGCTTGATGCAGCCTCTTCACGTGTGTGTTTGGTTGCTTTTGAACAGAGGTTGCTAGTAACGAGTTACCGGTACATTCACTCTGTTAGATTTACTTGAGTTAGTCTTGGGACATTATGTACTTTTAGGAGTATTTTAATATCATTATACCATTTACTTTAACCGAGTATATTTATGAGGAACAAACTGTACTCTTACTCTACTACGTTAGGCTACATTGAACCCGTAACTTAAATCCCCTCCTTGTAAGTATGCATCTGTCTGTCTCTGCTAAGGCAAATTTAATTATTTTGTTAGAGACCTTATATCTTTTGTTTATATTTAACCAGTGGGCCAAAAACCACCAGGTGGGACTTGTGGGCAGCGATAGGAAGGTTTTTTTTGGAACATTTTTCTTTACTGTACTATATGCACAGTGTATATATATATATAGCTGTAGCCACAAAAATATATATTTTTTAATCCACGGAGGGTTCACCAAAACAAACTGAGACATATAATTTATTGTGGATTGGATGGACTTTGACGATTTGATGAGCCGATTGAAGTTGCATAAAAATACCAGGATGAATACCAAATACAGAGACTCAAAGTGACCAAAATTTACCATGCTTGCTTTCATTATTTTGCCAAGGCTTTTTGAGGTTTTAAGGCACCCATAGCAGCAAGATGGTGGAAAATAATGTCAGCTCTGTCTCATGTCAAATAAATGCAAATTTCTTGATCTAAAAATATTAAAAAATGCACATTTAATGACAGTTCGTGTATTTTTATTTATATTTAAAGCAATATATTTATATATTTTTTTAAAAAAAAATTGGGTTACTAAAAGTTGCTAAATAATACTAATTTTTAGTTTTTTATTCTAGATATTTAATTAAATAAAGGAAAGATTTTGAGTGCCTAAAATCTTTAAAGGTGGTGTCTGTATATTCATAATATTCTACTTGCTGATGCCATCTACTGGCTGACATACTCCCTGCAGCCTGTGTAAATCTCTTTTTGTTTCATGTGAAAGCATGTAAATATCTTAGACGTATTCGAATAAACTCTCCAAAAGAAAACTGCAAACATGTGGATGATATCACTCTCCTTCCCTCATCACCTCAGACTCCTTTCCTACAGCGTAATATGTTCTGGTGTCGAAAGATATAAGCAGATAGCAGCGGTGAAAAAAATAAAGGTTCTTTGAACTCAGTTGGGTATTTTAAACACATAATTAATAGAGAAAACATTCCATTTTGAGCACCTCAAAGTAAGAACCCTAACGTTAAGCTGTGTTTACTGTACTTATAAGAACAGTGGGGGTTAAAAGTACTAGTATGATCATGACATTTCCAAGCAAAAGGTATCAGATTAATATTGATCGATACTACCAAGTATTTACTTAGAAAATTCCCAGAAACTCCACCCCTTTTCTCCGTATAGCTTATCTTACTGAATTACGGTGTGGTATGCTGGGTGCACAGCAGCAGACAGGAAAACGCTCCAGAAGGTCATCAATCAGCCCAGAAAATTATCGGTTGCTCTCTGCCCAGTCCGGAGGACATTGCCTGCTCTCGCTACCTCAGAGCAGAAAACATCATTAAGGACTTTTCTCACCCCGGCTACAGGTCACACAAAACAAAAACAGACTCAGAGACAGTTTCTTCCCCAGAGCCATTACCACCCTAAACACACACCACACAAAAAACTGAAAACTCCCACTACCTTATATGAATGTAAAATGGTACTCATGCCTATGTTCTTGTTCAATGTTGACTGCACTATGTTTAGTGTTCACCTTGCACAATGTTGACTATTTTTTGCACTATGTTGACTATTTTTGCACCAAATGCATATTGCACAACCCTTACGATACTAAACTGTATTACGATACCAACTGTATGTAACATCCTACATGCCGACATTTCTTTGTGTAAATATTGTGTAAATTATAACCTTATAATCCTTGTTTTTATAACCTTATCTTCTCTGTTCCTTTATCTTCTTGGTTTCTTTTACCCTCACTGTGAATATGTGAACCTGGAGTGCCATGCCCAATTTCATTGTCACAATATGTAACCCATTTTGTAACAATGACAATAAAGGTCTATTCTATTCTATTCTATTCTATTTGGGGATAAGGAGCGGTCATGCCAAAACCATCCATCCATCCATTATCTGCAACACTTATCCTCAGTAGGGTCGCGGGGGTGCTGGAGCCCATCTCGGCTGTCTTCAGGCAGTGGGCAGGGGACACCCTGAACTGGTTGCCAGCCAGTCGCAGGGCACACTGGGACAGACAATTCGCGCCCTCATTCACACTTAGGGACAATTTGACCGCCAATTGACCTGACATCCATGTTTTTGGAATGTGGGAGGAAAGCGGAGTGCCCGGAGGAAACCCACACAAGCACGGGAAGAACATGCAAACTCCACACACGTGGTTCGATCACATGACCTCAGAACTGTGCCACACACGCACTAACCACAGCGCCGCCATGCTGCCCCATGCCAAAACCATTGATATGTTTATTCTGCTTTTTTCTGTCTATGAATATTAAACACCTGTAAAGGAGATGCATAGGATTCAAGGGTTGTTTGTTATTTTGACTATTATGCACTGTTTACATCGGGGGTGTCAAAGTCAAATGGACATAGGGCATAATCAAAAATTTGACTTCAATGGCAGTAGTGATCAAATGTTTAAATTTAAAGAAGCTGCTAATGCTAGTTGCTAGTTGCAGCTAACTACCTAAAGCTTACAGCTTACTGCCATAGCTTAGTTTAGGACTTCAGGCTGACAGCAGCCAAACATGTAATATAAATAGTATTCAAAACAAAAAAAGGTTTTTTTTTAATTGAGCAACGCTAAGTGTCAATTCTAGTTGTTAATGCTAATTACTCATGCTAATACAGCTTGTGACCGAATTACCAATCAAGCAAAACTAGTTCCTAATGGTGTGCTAGTCGCACCTAGCAACCCCTAAAGCAAAGACGACATAGATACTATGGCTAACAGAAAACCGCTAAAGCTAAATATGTTCTTACTACTCAAATATTTCATCCTGTGGTGTGTTATGTTCATTCATTTTCAATTTTGCTATTTTCTAATTGATAAAGTTGATGTCAGACGCTCCCTAAGCAATGCAAGCCTCTATTATTGAGGCAGCCAAAAGTATCTATTTGAGCAAACTGTCACGACCAGAATGGAATGAGGACCCAATTGCGTAACGTTTACCAAAAGTTATATGGAAAGAAAGAGGAATGGCTGCGCCCATGATCCAGTGCTCGCTGGATGCGGGAAGCAAGTCCCTCTCGCAATGGGAGTGTGATCCGAATACGGAAGTGGATCTTCCGTAGCGGGTCATGGCGGTGTCAGGGATGGAAAACAGGTCAATTGCTGGGACAGGAGAGCAAAAATGTGGTCGGGGTCAGAAACGGGTCTTAAGCCGGGACAGGAGAGCAAACATAACCGAGATCAAAAACGGGTCGTAACCGGAGACAAACTGAGAGATCAGGAACGGGACAGGCGGAAGTCAAGGTCAAAAGGCTTGCCTTCTATCAACAGAGGTTCGCAGACGGACTGACAACCGGAGAGTGACAGGACTGGGTATAAAAAGGGACAGGGAGCCAATCAGTTGGCGCCAAATGAGCGGGCCAGGTGATTCAAATTGGTAATCATGACACAAATGTGGGCCAAATTGACTTCCAAGAGGAAAATAGCAGCAATTTTGTATCACTCACTCAGTTGAAATCTTTTCTACAAATAGAATTTATATAGAAATACAATTAAATGCAAAAATCCCTTAACCATTAACAACATTACTTTAAAGGAGAAGTATAATGCATTGACTATAACAAATTCCTGGTATATAATACATATAATCATTTCTCAAGATCATCTCAGGGGCTGTTATCAAGGGCCATCTCCAAACATGGGGTTTGTAGTTTTACATCATTGTCACTATTGGCAAGTAACCGTCTTGTTCTTTGATTTTCCGCACCACCAAGGACATTTCATAAAAATAAAGGGCTCAGTGGAGTGTCATGATTACTGATGTGAAGCACCTGTGCCCGCTCCTTTTACTCTAGGCAAGCTTTTTTTTGACCCTAACTCCCACCTGTTTTTGCTCCCGTCTGTTTCCCGGCTTCAACCCGTTTTTTTTATCCTGACCACGTCTACTCTCCTCTCCTGGCTTTTGACCTGTTTTTTTCCGTTCCCTACACCGCCATCGCTCGCCATGGAAGTCCCACTTCCACGTTCAGAGTGACATGCTTCCCGCGCCCAGCGAACGCCGGATCATGGGCGCAACTCCCTCCCTTTCTTCTAATGAAACTTGTGAGAAACATTATGCGAGTGGGTCCTGTTTCCGGTCTGGTCCTGACAGCTCTTGGTTTGTTTTGTGAAGTCAATGTTGCATTTACAAATTTACAATTAAAATCAGTTTTTGGCTTTGATGCAATTTATTTGTGGGAGGAAGTGAAAGGTGATCACATCTGGTGGTTATTTGGTCCAGCAGCTTCATCGGGTATGCGATTTGGATGTGGGGTTGTATTTTTTATGGAATGTGATTTAGCCGACAATAATTGGTCATATCTGATTTGTTTAACCTGCAACATCACCCTGGATTCACACAGATTGGCATCATTTGCTTTCCAGTAGCATACGAAATCCTGTTAAATGTAATGCTTGTAAAATCAAACACATTGTCTAAGTAAGGTATTTACATACTTCAAGAGTGCTATCCATTTGTTTGTGTTTCATCGTTCTGAAGAAAAAAAAGCATCTTTTTAAATTGTTTGGAAGGTATCATGATTACCGATGTGATGCACCTGTGCCTGCTCCTTTGGCGCCAACCGCCTTGGACTCTGATTGGATACCTGTCACTATTCAAACCCACGTCTATCCGTCACTTGTTGTCAGTCTGTCTGCGAACCTCAGTGTACTCTAGGAAAGCTCCCACCTATTTTTGCTCCCGTCTGTTTATCGGCTTCGTTTTTTTTATTCTGACCACGTCTACTGTCCTCTCCTGGCTTTTGACTTGTTTCCGATCCCGACCACGTTTTTGCTCTCCTGTCCCGGCTACTGACCCGTTTTTTTCCGTTCCAGACACCGCAATAGCTCGTCACAGAAGTCCCACTTCCGCGTCCAGCGATCACCAGATCGTGGGTGCAACCCTTTCCTTTCTTCCAATAAAACTTAACGCAAGTGGGTCCTGTCTCCGTTCTGGTCTTGACAGAAGGGGAGCTTACGAGACCACCACTCTGTTACACAATCTTCCAGTTTTTGACTTGAGCTTTAGAACTTCTTAGCTCAAACACTCCTTAGCCATCTTGAAAAATCGAACTCGCAGGGATTCTCCAATAAAGGATTTGAACTTTGCAGTAAAATTCCTCTGTGTGAAAGATCCATTGACACGAGTCAAGGTCCAGCCTCTGCTTGCAGACAACAAAACCTACGCACTCAACCTGACACTGTGAGAAAATCCCACAGGAACACGAGCATCCACCATGTAACACACACTCTTTGCACACCAGATTCAGCCTCCGCACAAGACAGCAGATGTGGAAATGTTGTTTCGAGGACATGCGACAAAGGCACGGCGTCAGAATTCCCTTTGCTGATTTCCTCAACTCTTTGGATGAACATCAAGTTAATAAAGTCACATTTAGTTTATGTCACTGCCTTTAGTTTAACACCACATTTATTCTTTTGACATTCCTCCTGATTAGAACTCCACTTAGTATCCGACAGTGTAATGCAATAACTAAATGCTCATTGCACATTATGCGAGGTGGAGGGGGCGGGATTACACAGTTGTCATGAAACTTGGATGGGAAATGAGTAAAACATTTCAGGATGAATGTCTCACTTTGTTGCTAACAGGATGGGTCACTTGAGTGAAGTTCTTTGAATTTGTTTAACTTAAGGAGAAGCTGATGCAGTCAAAAGCTCCGATCACACATCTTAAATGTTCAGAGATGCTACAATGTGAGGGGAAATTGTTATTCCACAATTCACATACTCAAAGAAATAGAAGAAAATGTGTACCCCAGGCTGTGGAAGCAATGAGCCCTTTGGATATTTCTTGGCTTTTACAATCTTGAGAGCATGCAAACCAACACTGAACTGAGACACTCCATATCCACTTTATCCCTTGGCTTCAAAGCACTCAAAAACATCGTTTGACTCTGGGTACTGTCCATGTTTTCATACCCTGTTCGCACATTTGGTCTTTTTAGAAAGTTTGGCATTGTTTTCATCTTCTCCAAACTTTGTCGCTGCTCCCAGCTTGCTAGTTTCTTCAGTGGTTTTTATCACTTTTAGCTTAAAGTCAGCAGAATAAGACAGATGATGAAAATTCGACTCTTTTACCATGAATTCTGTGGCCACCATCTCACTTTTGCCCCATTGGTTGGTTGTTCCTCTATAAGCCCTGCCCAACTTCCCACATGCTGCCCAAGGTTCACTACTGGTAAAACACCATATTTTTGTATACTAGCTGACCCCCTGATTTCAGTATTTGCTTTTATTGTTATGAACTTGGCTTATATGTGAGTTTATACTGTAATGAGAATATATCCAGGAGAACAATCTCAGTCTGCTCATACCTTGTGCCATGATTACCGATGTGATGCACCTGTGCCCGCTCCTTTGGCGCCAACTGCCTCGGACTCTGATTGACTCCCTGTCTCTATTTAAACCCACTCTTTTCTATCACCTGTTGTCAGTCCGTCTGTAAATCTTGAGTTTACACTAGGCAAGTCTTTCTCGACCCTGACTCCCACCTGTTTTTTTCTCCCGTCTGTTCCCAGGCTTTGACCCATTTTTGATCCTGACTACGTCTACTTTCCTTTCCTAGCTTACAACTCGTTTCCGACCCCGACCACGTTTTTGCTCTGCTGTCCCGGCTACTGACCAATTTTTCCGTTCCCGACACTGCCATCGCTTGCCACGGAAGTCCAACCACCGCTTTCAAAGCGCCCTGCTTAAACAAGCCCACATCGCTGAGCATTTGGCTTGTGAATTGTGTCTTCTATTGAGTATTTAGGACTAAGAGGATACTGCAATTCATGATCGGTATAGAATAAGCTTTAACACACAAGTGTTTTAGCACTCATTACTGAGAAAAGTGATTGTGTCATGAAAATGCATTCCTTTAAAACGCTCCAACACTGTTCATCACTGTGACATGTATTATATTCGGGGAAAGGTAAGAAGAGAGGGAGTTTGATACTGTCTATTTAAACAATTTGATGCAAATCTAAGTGACAAAATAAATTAGTAATTCTAAGAGATCATTTTTGCTCCGACAGATCCCTCAGGTGAGCTACGCATCCACAGCTCCAGAGCTGAGTGACAACACACGTTACGACTTCTTTTCCCGGGTGGTGCCGCCTGATACTTATCAGGCCCAGGCCATGGTAGACATCGTCAAAGCCATGAACTGGAACTACGTCTCCACCGTGGCCTCCGAAGGAAACTACGGAGAAAGTGGCGTGGATGCGTTCATTCAAAAGTCTCGAGAGGACGGTGAGTTGGGTTCTCAGTTTTACATTCAGCAAACATTCACTCGGATGCTTTCAATAACACCAAGGCACAAAGTGGTAACATTGAATTATTTGATTTGCTTAACATAGTCAAATACAGTAGAGCCTTGGGGTACACTGCTTTATGACGTTTTCACTTCAAAATGAAGAATAAGATGTTTTTTTGGCCCTCTTAACTGCATTTTCCCAATGTAGGGAATCAACATCAAATAATTTTGCATGCCCAAAACTTATAGAATTCAAACTTATGTCTTAGTTATCTAATTTGCCAGTCCGTTATAGGTTAAAGACATAAAGTATGCAAGTTTGCTATTGGATTGCGACACAGCATCATGCAAGTACGGGCCATTGGCAGAACTTTCTCCCACAATGCCCTTCTGCATATTCATTTGAAACGAAATCTCGTGTGTTTTAAAAAAGACTTTATGCATCCTTGATACAATAGTGTATTTTTTACTGTATTTATTTGGCATGTGTAACAAAGCTTTCAGTGATGCTAAAGGGAGAAGAAAAAACATGATACCTTGTCAATTATGAAGAAATACAAAGAAGCCATGCACTTTACTACCCTCGCCCGGACAAAAGTGTTTTTTTTTTCTTCATCTCTGAACTATCTCCTGTGCTGATATTCTTTTCTTAACTAATGTGTCACTCCCTCTTTGGAAGAGGTCCAGACCTGGCGTTTCGATACAGACAAATCAACGAGAGCTGCAACACGTGGTCCAAAATTGTCTGAATTGCTGTGAGAAAAATGGCTGAATGATTTGATTAAAATAAAAATGTCAGGAAAGGGGATCCACAGTTGCATTGCCTGACAGTGCGAACAACACTAACTTCAATCCAAACACACCGCCTTAAACGCCCAATTTAGGTTCGGTGTGACTGTAGACTGTAGTGTTGACTAAACAATAGCGGGTAAAATAATAATGGAATACATTTTTCTTTGTAGATTTTCATGGCCAGTACTGGTGCGCCATCCAGCGGCCGGGCATCCCTGGTCTTTGACAGATAGTTTGTCGCTGTAATATGTGTACACTCTATCTGTCAGGACCAGAACAGAAGGAGGACCCAGATACGTAATGTTACTCACAAGTTTATTGAGTTAAAGAGAAAAATCAACGCCAGCGATCCGGTGCTCGCTGGACGAGGGGAGCAAGCCGCTTACAGGATCGGAGCGTGTTCTGAATGCGGAAGTGGATCTTCTGGAGCGTGAGATCGTAGCGTGGTTGTACGGGAAAAACAGGTCGTTAGCCGGGACGGGAGACCAGAACGTGGTCTGGGTCAAAAAACGGGTCGTAGCCGGAGACAAACGGGGAAATCAGGAACGGACCAGTGGAAAACGGGTGACAAAACGGGACCGACGGGAGTCAGAGTAAAAAATGCTTGCCTTGTGTAAACAGAGGTTCGCTGACAGACTGATAATGGGCGAGTGAAAGCACTGAGCTTAAATAGGAGGGGGGAACCAATCAGGTAACCAGCAGCAGCTGGCGCCAAACGAGCGGGGACAGGTGAGTGTAATGAGTAATCATGACACTATCAGCTTTAAAAGCAAAGGAAATGCGAGACAGTGCTCCCAACACTAAGGTTAGACACACGGTAATGCACTGGCTTGAATGGGGTAATGCAATACATACTGTAGTTTTCCTGTAATGAATAATAAATGCCTTTGCCTTTCCTCCTTGATGCAAGTCTTCACAACATCAAACTCTAAGTCATGAGAGCTTACGTTCCAGGAACAACATCCATGTTCATCCTGTCCCCTATCAGGTTACAAGCATTCTTTCCAAAGGATTGCACTCTTTGATGTCCTGTCAAACTCGACATGCCAGGAAGATCAGAAGCAACATGTCTTATGCATTTATGTTGCATGAGCGTTCCCAACCTTTGTCCACCACCTTGGGAATACATACATGTCGCTAGTTTTCATCAGTAGACTCTACAGTCTATACAGTCGCTTCTGTTTTAGTGTATACACAAAAGTCGAAGTACTCAAAATAACTGATTTTTGGGTTACTGATGGAAAACTAACAATATTATTCAAGCACTCCGGAGACGCTGCAAATACTGTGCTCGTCAACATCTCATTGGAAGTTGTTAAGATGATTCCATGTTTCTGGGAAGTTAACTCTTACATAAGCTAGTCTATTATACATCATTGAACGAGATTAGCAGGAGTTATTTTTAGATGTCAAACCTTCTGCAGAAATTATAAATCAACTACATTGTAGTACATTAAATTGAGTTCTTTTACTTGAGATATTTGCGCTTGGCCTAATGTGTTCCTGACACATAGTTTAAACCAAAAACAATGGCAATCAATATTCCCTTTGGAAACCACAGAAGATCATCCATTGTGTTCTAGTTTAGCTTAGGGCTATACAAATAAAAATGACTTGACTTGACTTGAATCATTTTGCATTGGCTCTCATTAATAAATAAGCAAACAATAGGAAACAATAGATGAAGGATGTCTGAAATATATGAAGCCACACAGTATCAAGAGAAATAAATAACAAATCTGAAAGCCCTCAATTAGAAAGCATCTCAGCTTAAAATAGTCTGTCAATCAAAAAAACTTGGTTGTCTTTTCAAAAGGCCAGATTTTCTTTTTGAATCTTCCAATTGCAACATCAGTGCAATCCTCCGGCGGGAGGAGGCTCCGTTGTCATTAAGGAAAATGAGATGAAACATTTTCTGTATTTGATGCTCCTGCTGCTGTCATCCTTCCTGGTTCTCTATGCACGATTGTATGTTCCTCACTGTCTGCTTCTCTGTCTCAGCCTCTGTTTAAAAAGCCCTAGTAGTTCCAGTACCCTTGGAGACCACTGATATGTGTTGCAGCAATGGAAGCTAACATGTCAACTCATGAAAAGTACAGAAGTCCTATCCTCCATTGAAACCAGATTTAGTCATCACGTTAATAGCAATGAATGCATTTTTTTGTGAATATGATTGTCTGAGGATGGAACAGATGAATCAATCTTAAAATACTTTTTGTAATCTAAGTTCAAAGGTAAGATTAAGTATGAAAATGTTTTTTCTTCACACCACTGAGCAGGTGATTATGCAGATGTTTGAAATGAAGGTAGCGCCTTTCATGGTAAACGTTTTCCAAAAACACAACCCATAACATACTGAAAGGCTTTCACTTGTTATTTTGGTTGAGTGTATCAAATAGTGGTGCTTTTTGTCTGCATCCGATTGCTAAAAGCATTTTCTTTGTTCTCATTTTTTTAAATGTACCTCTTACGTATTAAAGCCTGGAATATGTTTATTTAATAAAATAAAAGAAAACATATTAGGAGGCTTAAGTTCAACTCAGGGTCATTATATTTCTTTTTTTTACTCCTTTTCAAGTTAGTGTTCATTCAAAACATGCTGCTTTTTTTGGAAAGGATGACTCAAACCAAAGGTAATTTGACAAATATATGAGGTGCTCTATACAATGTAGTTTTTACTCTCTTTGTCTTTGTTTTACTATATATTTATAATATAGTTAATTGATTATCACTGAAAATAACAGTTTTCAATGCTTATTAAATATATTATATGTTGGAGTACAGCAGAAGCTTCTAGCTATTATTAGAGAAACTACAATGATCACAATTATACATTTTCATTACTCTAATACTTAACATATGCAGAAATGTTGATACCACATACTGATACAATAAGTACACAAAACTACATTCTATCTGCAAACAATTACTTAATTGTAAAAAACAACAACATACTAATAATTTCTAAAGATTACATTTAATTAATGAAAATGTACTGTTTCCCTAGTTTCAGGGTCCGGATTGTATAATGGCCACTCGAGGGCAGCTGATTCTACTATCGGCCATAATTGCAAGTACCGATACCTTGATATCTGGTATCATCAATTCGTGTCCGTGCCTGGCAATAGCAAAGCCCGTGGGCCAGAATCCCTAAGTTTAATTGCATTTAAAAGATGCAGATAATCTTGGTTTACAAGATTCAACTAAATGCATCAAGCATTGTCATCTCGCATCACTTTTTCTGCATTGCTCGGGATTGTTTTGATGTGTGTCTACTGTTCCTAAAACAGGCTGGTCCGACACTGGCCTTGGGGCAAGTTAGGCATCAGATTTTTACTGGCCGGCAGCCTTTTTCATAAAACTAATAATATGTGGTCAACCAGTGATGTTGACTGCAATATAGAGTACAAAAAAAAACGTTTACAAAAAAAAAAGAAATTTAGAATTTTAATAAATTTCAACGTAAACTTAAAACACGCTACTATTCTATGTTTTATAACCTGTATTTTATGTTGACAATATGTGTGTATTATTTGCCCTCGTGTAGGTTTTAGATCAGGGGATGGTGTCATAATAGTCTGTGGTTTGCAATAATCTGGAATAAACTGGAGCCCATCCCAGCCATCTTCGGGCAGTGGGCAGGGGACACCCTGAACTGGTTTCCAGCCAATCGCAGGGCACACAGGGACAAACAACTCGCTCACTCATTCACACCTAGGGACAATTTGGACCTACCAATCCACCTGAAATGCATGTCTTTGGAATGTGGGAGGAAACCGGAGTGCCCGGAGCAAACCCACGCAAGCACGGGGAGAACATACAAACTTCGCACAGTAAGTTCGGTAGCTGGATTTGAACCCACACAGGAGGTTCCCAAGACCTTAGAACCGTGCCGCACACGCACTAACCACTGCGCTGTGCTGCCCCATTATCAACATAGCGACTGTAAATAAAAAAAGGAAAGTTGACTGAGGGTAACTGGGAAGGATGGAATATTTATTGACCGGAAACTGAAACAACTGCGTCTGCCTAATTTGCCAAGACATTGTGGCTGTTTTCAAAGAATACCATATCAAGGGGCACTGCCAGATGAAAAAATCTGACTACAAAAAACTAACTGTAAACGAGAGGGTAAAACAGTAAAGCAACTGAAAGCTGTATTAACAGCACAGCAGCGCTGTTTCAAAAGACCCCGCAAGTCAAATGAAAATGCTACAAAGGCGACCTACACTGTTGCAACCCTGATTGCTCAGCATTGCAAAGCTTTTACGGCAGGTGAACTTATTAAAGACGGTTTAAAGGATTCCAGGCTGAATAGTTAAATGCATGGGGGGCACAACTATTATTATTATTACCCAAAACATTGTTTTGCACAGCACTGATGCATGATAAACATAACCAACAGCACATCCAACACGTTACAACTTATAACAGGCTTCATTATTTCATACAATAGACAGCCAGCTCCCTTCCAGATACTTTTTCCCCCTCTTGTGATTGGTCAAAATCCATTCTTCAATGAATTATGTGTTGCTGACCTAGAATTTGTTGAGTATTTAAAAGGTTAGAATTGTAATTTGTATATCTTTTTCGATTTGTTAATATTTTAATTCATGTTTCTAGTCTTTTTCCAGTATTTTTCAGTGTTTCATGGTCACCTGCCCATACCTGACCCCTCTGGTAAAGTCCCTGTTTTTTTATCATTCTCTAAAATTCAGATGGGCATATAAAGCTCCAAATGAAATGCACCCTATAAATAAGAGATCATATAAGGCTGCATTTTGTCCCATGAACTATTCAACAAAAGAAACTCCGTTTTGTAAGTTATGAAGGAAAGATCTTGTGCCTTCTGTGCCTTGTCCAGCCTCTATGGGAAATTTCCTGGGGTCTTGCCAATCCAAGGTGAACACAATAAAAGCAATTTGTTATTTAGGCCTTTCAGTGCAATACATAGCTGAGAAGGACTACAGTTCACTTCATCAAGAGGAGACCAAAACCAAAGCTTGTTACTTCAAAAAGACGGAAAGTACACTATTTTATATTAGTAAGAGGAAACATAAGAATTTGCTCAATCACGCGTTTATCACTTGTTCTGAAGACATTTCAAATCTGTGGCCAGAAGAGATTGTTTCAAATTATTTAATCATCATTAACAACCCTGCCAAAGAAAATCTGCCATCTTGAATAATTTACACTACAATACAAAATTAGGGAGACATTTGACATTGCCTGTAACCATGACAACCACAGTGAATCCTCCTTCTGCTTTGGGCATAAAGCATTCAGGGGTGCAGCTCTTCACTCCTCTGCCACAAAGCTGGGTATGACCGAACCCCAAATTGGTGCGATATGTTTAGGGACGACTTATGCTCGCACTTTCCACTTTAAATATCTGGCATTGAAAGCCAGTAATGCAATGTCTACCCCCAGAACTTTGGGGATGACCATTTTGTTCTGTCATTCCTTTCAGACTGTGGAGAACAAAGTTCAGAGTTTGCTAAAGTTTCCATCCACACTTGTAGTACAACAACGTAATATGTGTCAGCTGTAAGCAAATTCTTTCTATTGTGCTTTTTACAACAAACCATCGTAATGCACAATATTGCATTGGTGATGTGTAATCACCAATGTGTCTATAGTGGATTTGGTTTGCAGTGTAAGAAAACTGCACCGGAAGATGAATAGTGCATCTAAGTCCTTCCCCCCTCATGTAACAGCCTCTCTGATACTGCTGTTCCTGACGAGATGTTGTGGCAGACTTGCTGAGCTGGCGTCTGCAGCTTTACACACCCGTATAAATAAAGTCGGTCCTGCTGAAACATACTCGGGCATCTGAGCCAACACAGACATCTGCTTACGAAAAAATGGATCTAAACGGAAGGAGCACACAAATGCAATACTTATTTTAAGAACTTGGCATCTAGTGGAAAGTTGGAAATCGTTGCACTCAATTATTTTTTGCAGACACAAAAACAGCTCTTGTACTAGTGACTGTCACTGGAAATTATCATATATTCTACATGTGTCAGGACCGGGACGGAAACAGGACCCACTTGCGTGACGTTTACCACAAGTTTGATTGAAAGAGAGAGGAAGGGCTGCGCCCACGTTACGGTGTTCGCTGAGCGCGGGAAGCAAGTCGCTGTCGTACTCAGATTGTGATTCGAACACGGAAGTGAATCTTTCGTAGCGAGCGATGGCGGTGTCATTGGGGGAAAACTGATCATTAGCCGGGAATGGGAGAGCAAGACATGGTCGGGGTCGGAAATGAGTTGTAAGTTGGGATGGAGAGCAGACGTGGTCGGGATCAAAACAGGTTGTAGCGGGAGACAAACAGGAGCAAAAAAACGGGACAGGCGTGAGTCAGGGTCAAAGAAGGCTTGCCTAGTATATTCGGAGATTCACAGACGCACTGACAACAGGGGATTGACAGGACTCGGTTCAAATACTCACAGGGAAGCAATCAGAACCCGCGGCAGTTGGCGCCAATTGAGCGGGCACAGGTGATTCACATCGGTAATCATGACAACATGTCTATTAAGTGTGTTTAGGACTTTTGTCGCTCAAGCATTAGTCCCTTTGTGTGAACAGTTTTTAACTTGCAATAAGAAAAGTTGAGGGATGTATGGAAAACCTCCCAACGCCAAATTTCAAATCTTTTCTCATAGCCCTCCCGTGAGCCTTTTCATTTCTTTAAATCTACTATGTCACAAAAAGCAGATCTGCCCGAAAAGGCATGTGTATCGAAGGACAGCAATTTTATTGGCTGATGGTGACAGTTATGTAAACGTTGCATAGTAGTGTAGTGGGTTTTACATAATTCACCCATGGAACCATTGTTCAGTTAGCGAGTTCCTAGGGGGACTCTTTAAATGGTATGGGAATGCAGTCTGGGGTTAAACTCCGTTTTTCATTCTGCCGGTTCGCGCCACTCTTGTGTTTGTTTTGTAAGTTTCGATTGCAAGTTTAAATGTCATTAAAGCAGCTTTCATTGGCACCTTTGTTTGACACTCCGCCTACGACTCCCGTCTCTGCCCGCTACATTGGTGACCCCGACGCTCCGAGACTGGGAGGTCGCTGGTTCAAGCCTCAGCCGAGTCATACCTAAAACTTACAACATCGGTACTCATTTCCTCCCTGCTTGGCGCTCGGCATTAAGGGTGGGAATTGGGGGGTTTGGTCACCTAATGACTAAAATGGCTGCGCCCTGTTTGGCTGCGGCTGCATCGGGTCGCTAAAGTTTAACTGTACGGGTCAGGTGTATCGACATTTTCTTCTGTGTGCATGGTTACAAAGAATGACAATAAAAGTACATTCTAATTCTTCTAATTCTAGTAGTCAAAATAACAAACAACGGGTTTTCAGTAGGTTTCCAATGGTAAAACCAGAATCAACTTATCAAAATACTAGTTATTTAAGCTTGATTCTGCCAAAAATTGATTGTCATTCCCTCAAACACTGACATTCATAATTTATAAATATACATTTAAATTTAGTCTGATAGCAAAATCAAAAGCAAGTATGAGAACATAGTGAACATTACCATAAGGTTATGTCCAAAGGGCACAGTTGTTTATTAGGTCCATCAACATTTTACAAGCAAGTCTTGCGTCTCACTGTATCTAAGGACAGTGTGGCCATTTACAGTTCAATCCAACACGTTTTGGGATGATTCCATCCAAAGTGGACTGACACAACAGAAATGGGCATAGGCTTGGTCTCGGCACAAAAGGTAAGATCGAGCCTAAACACATCCAGTCCAACTCGACCCGGGCCCACGTGTATTAAAGAATGACCCAGCCTGAGCCTGACAAAATACATTTATTGTAGGTACCGAGCCTTAAGCAAACCTGAATTTTCATATTTCATTTGTGAGGACTTGGAAGGAGGAGGCCTTCTCTCTCGCTGACTCTTTTTTTAAGTATTTACTCAAGAGGGGAATAAAATCTATCGCGTGGATCCTCCTAAAAGAAAGTGAAACAAATAACAATGAGTGGTGGATAATTAAATGGAAATAGAAAGAGTCAGTGAGAAAGAAGCTTGTCCAGAACCTGAACGTAATAATAGACGTTTAAGTCCCGACCCAAATTCCAGGCTGTGCTCTTGCCTAAAATCTTACTTCTAGTGGGGACATAGCACCTGTTTTACAGTGATCAAGTAATATTGGTGAGGGCAAGACACAGATTACTCAATGTTGGTGGGGACATGAAGCATTTTTTGAGTAATCACATCATATAATTGGGGACAAAACAATATTCGTTCGACATTGGTAGGGACACGTCCCCGACGTCCATGCCAAAACTACACCCTTGGTAACAGGTCCATGGGGTATTCCATAAAAACGCTTGTAACAAATCATTTTGGGGCAAACCAATAATCCTAGCAACTTGTTTGCCTGCACATGAATTAGACTGACACGATTTACTGGCCAATGACTCACACTGGCAAATGATCTCATGGTGTGCACGCGACCCTGACACAGCTTACTGCGTTATGTGTCACTGAGCATGCGCTCACATTATGTCAATTGACTAGGATGATATCAATGCATGCACATTATTAGCAGTGCTTAAAACTAATTATAATAATGAACATATATCACTTAAATAGATCAGTCTAACAGGATTCATATTTTTAATGTCATTAATATTCCGTAACATGCAATCCGCCCTTGCATACTATGTAGACCAGGGCTCTACAACTTTTCTCAAGCTGAGAGCTACTTTTTGTTACTTACTAGCGCAAAGGGCCCCGACTTTGATATGCATTTGTGTAATAACAACTTATCATGTTTTTATTATGTTGTTACTATTGACATGATTACTGATATGCTTCACCTGTGCCCGCTCCTTTGGCGCCAACTGGCTTGGACTCTGATTGGCTCTCTGTCCCTATTTAAACCCACTTCTAACTGTGCCCTGGTGTCAGTCCGTCTGCGAACCTCAGTTTACACTAGGCAAGCCCTTTTTTCGACCCTAACTCCAACCTGTTTTTTGCTCCTGTCTGTCCCCCGGCTTCGACCCGTTTTTGATCCTGACCACGTCTACCGTCCCGTCCCGGCTTTTCGACCTTTTTTGTCCCCGACCACGTCTACCCTCCTTTCCTGGCTTCCGACTCGCTTCCGACCCGACCACATTTTTGCTCTCCTGTCCCGGCTACTGACCCGTTTTTCCGTTCCCGACGCCGCCATCGCTCGCCACGGAAGTTCCACTTCCGCGTTCAGAGCGACCTGCTTCCCACGCCCAGCGATCACTGGATCATGGGGGCAACGTTGTAATCATGTTGTTTACCAGGTTAATATTTAAAAGTAGGGTTAATTTGACTCAGTAAACCACTAAAAAACGATTTTACTAGAAAATCACAATGACCCAGCACTAGTGATTTGTTTTTAGAACAGGTCTGTGGGCAGCTCAGCTGTCCTTAGGGGGCACCCTGTTGCCTACGGGCACCACGTTCGAGACCCCTGATGTACCCATTTCTCCGGCTGTTCCAGATTAGCCACTTACGGAAAGGAGGTTGTCATTTGGAATTCTATACACGTATTAATTTAGTACAGGATGTATGAAAAGGCGCTCAATATCCCCTATTACACTGGCATTACAACATTTGCAATAACAGGGATGAGTATAGACCATCTTGTTTCCTTTTATGAGATTCACACGTTGTGGTGTCAGAGCAGGCTTTCTGAAAGATGACACTGCTTGACATTTTATATAAAACAACAGCAATGCCAACCCAATTATTACTTGATCCTTCCACTTTGGGATCAAAGTGTAATCTGCTCTGAGCCTAATTATCTTCTCACATGTTTAGCTGTTTTAACAAAAACTGTAAGCTTAAGCTGACGTATTTACTCTTACAAGCACAAACATTAGGATGATAAACATAATACTGTCATGACCATAACGGAAACAGGACCAAATTGTGTTACGTTTCTCACAAGTTTTATCGAAGAAAAGAGGAAGGGCTGCGCCCACGATCCGGTGTTCGGTGGACGCGGGAGGCAAGTCGCTCTCGTACTCGGATTGTGATCCGAACACGGAAGTGGATCTACCGTAGTGAGCGATGGCGGTGTCAGGGACAGAAAAACGGGTCTGTAGCTGGGACTGGGAGAGCAAGGCGTGGTCGGGGTCGGAAACGAGTCGTAAGCCAGAACAGGAGAGTAAACGTAGTCGGGGACAAAAATAGGTTATAGCCGGGACGGGAGAGCAGACGTGGTCAGGATCAAAACAGGTTGTAGTAGACAGACGGGAGCAAAAATGGGATAGGTGGGAGTCAGGGTTGAAAAAGGCTTGCATAGTATACACTGAGATTCACAGACGGACTGACAACACGGGACTGACAGGACTTGGTTCAAATAGTGACAGGAAGCCAATCAGAACCCGCGGTGGTTGGTGCCAAAAGAGCGGACACAGGTGTTTCACATGAGTAATCATGACAAATACTCATATTCACAAGTAATTCTTATGAGTTTACTGACACCATATGTTTTAAAGCAAACCTATATTAATTTCTTGAATATGTATTTATACAAATACATTTTAATAGCACTAGTACATACATGTATTAGAATTCCTTCTGCCAAAAGTGAGACATCTTAAAAGAAAAATACATTTAAATTCCAACATAAATTGTTCCTTGATATTTCACCGAATTATTTGAAATTCGCCATCCCTCTTATTTCAAGTGCCTAATTGTTTAACAAAAAGACAACATTTTTGGAGGGAATTTAGAAGAATATTATCAGGATCGGGGGTCCATCCTTCAGAGGGTGCCAACAGGCGGGCGGACTGGAGGACCCCGCACTTGTTAATCATTAGACACACATGAGTCCCTCTAAGAGAGCTGTGTCTAAGGACTGTGCTGACAGCAGAAGCTGCCAGATTGTTGACTGCTATTTTGATTTTCCTGCCGACATGTGCTTCTCGATCCCTTGTTTACCGACACTGGACTTCCTTAATTGTGCCAGGTATTAGTTATTCATAGACAGTGTTTTTTGTTTCTGGTTTACCCCGCTCCTCTCATGTGCAGATCACACTTAGTTAATTATCTTTGTCCCCATTATTAACTCTTGTCACTCAGCTTGTGTGTCTGCGCTTCTTTCCACCTGCACAACACATAAATATGTTGCTTTCAATTTTGTGCAAAATTGAAATTTTGATAACATTTTGTATATTTTGATTACATTTCATACTCTCACAAGGCACTATTTAAGAAGTGTTCAGAGAGAAATTGTTTGCAAAAATTTTATGGAAACACTTGATTGTAATTCTAGCTGTCATGAGACACAGTCCACTGAAATATGTATCTTGAAAGCCATGACAGGCAGTCATATTTTGATGAACAGTACTTGATCAATAGCCCCTACAATGTGGAAATATGATAAGTTTATAGTGTATTAGACACTTAAAATAAGAAGAGAAGACATGAATGAATTTTGAGCTCGGAAGAACAGAAGAGGACCATGCAAAAATCTCTCGACATCCAAAAATTCCAACCTGTTCAGCCCTTTCTTTTTATTATCGCCTATGTTACAAAAAGCAGATCACCGTAACGGGTGTGGTAAAAAAAATGACAGCAGCATGATTGGCCAATAGTGACAATAAAAAAAAAACTTTAAGTCAAAATTCTTCTTCATCAACATTATGTAAATGTAGCTTCATTTTTGGGCGGCAGTAGCTCAGGAGGTAGAGTGCTCGTCTTGGGATCAAGGGATCCCAGTTCGAATCCCGGCTCGTCCGTGTTACATGTCGAAGTGTCCTTGGGTAAGACACTGAACCCCTAACACCCCCAATAAGCAGGTTAGCGCCTTAGATGGCTGCAAGGCCGCTATTGGGAAATGTGGAGCACATTGTAAAGCGCTTTGGGAAGTCATTGACTTGAAAAGCGCTATATAAAATGCAGATCATTTCATTTCATTTCATTTCATTTCATTTCAATACCTTTACTGGTATCAATCAGCATGCCCTTGACAATCGTATAATCCATTGGTAAATATTCAACTACTGGGCTCAATAAATACCTATCTTTTTCCATTCTATCACTGTATCAATTGACAAAAAACACTAAATAAAGATTTGGGGCATTACATTTCATTGATTGTAGCTGTAAATGATAGGCCGAGACACTTAAAACTGGCTTATTAAAATGACAGCAAACAGGAATAAGAAGAAGAATGAATAAAACCAATAAAATAATAAAACCATATTCTTGTGTTTTTTTCCCGTAGGTTAAAGTCATGTTGAGTTTATAACACATAGTACTTGGTCATGCTGAATTGTATTGTACTCTTATATTTTTACAGCATATACAATTGTGTGGAATAACAATTTAAAAAAAAAAGATTTCGAAAGAATTAAGTATATGTCATTTAATGTTGGAAATTCCAGTTATTTTTAGAGAACTGGCTTTTTTGGCTCACCTCACTCAAAAGAGTCGGTTCTTTCTTCAGATTTTTTCGGGTAAAAATAATGATTCAGCATTAGAAACAAAATAAATTTATAATTTAACAATTATTATTTATAACTTCATTATGATAACCTTTATCTATTTCACTCTACAGCATACTTATGAGTCATTCAAATGTTTTTATATTAAACAACCTTAGAGTCAATCAACAGATAATCCCTGAAATACACACGACACAAACATTTCAATCAAAATTGTTACTTTTTTAGCGTCATAAAAAATAAACTTTGAAACACATAAACACTTTTGAATTGGTTAAGTAAAAACAGCAAAAGAGAAACAAGCGATCCCCAAAATAGTCACAAAATTGCCAGAGCCAGAACAGAGGGTAGACCAAAACGCGTAATGTTTCAAAACAAGCTTTATCGCGAAGGCGGGGAAATTAGGCGCAGGAAAACAAACACCAGCAATTAGGCAATCACTGGGCAGGAGAAGCAGGAAGCCCACGAGATCGGGACATGGTCGGAATGCGGAAATGAGTGGAGTAGCCGGGACGGGCGATAGGAGCGTGGTCGATGTGCAAAAACGGGTCAAGTAGCTGGAGCGGTAGATCGGAGTGTGGTCAATGAACAGAACGGGTCAAGTAGCCAGAGACGATCGGGAAGTCAGGCACAGAGGAGCAGGATACAGGTGAGGACGGGACAGACGGGATCGATACCGAATACAGGATACGGGAAAACGGGGCTTAGATCAGGGATCGATACAGGATACAGGATACAGGATACGGGACAAACGGGAGTCAAAATGCTTGCCTTGCAAGTGCGGAGGATTGTTGACAGACCGACGAGGAGTGAATGAGAGTACTGAGCTTAAATAGGGGGGGAGCCAAACGAGCAGGCACAGTTGAGGGCAACGGGCAAATCATGACAAAAATATCCATCCATCCATCCATTATCTGCACCGCTTATCCTCAATAGGGTCGCGGGGGTGCAGGAGCCCATCCCAGCCATCTTCAGAAAGTGGGCAGGGGACAACCTGAACTGGTTGCCAGGCAGTCGCAGGGCACACAGGGACAGACAATTCGCTCGCTCATTCACACCTAGGGACAATTTGGACCGACCAATTAACCTGACATGCATGTTTTTGGAATTTGGGAGAAAACCGGAGAAAACCCACGCAAGCACGGGGAGAACATGCAAACTCCGCACAGGAAGGTTGGTAGCTGGATTTGAACCCATGGCCTCAGAACTGTGCCGCACACACACTATCCACCGCGCCGCGTGCTGCCTATGACAAAAATATATGATAAAATATTTAAAAGTGTACACATTTTTTTTCTTAGATATAAGATAATCTCAAATTTGTATATACTCAACAAATTTATATTAAACACAATCCTTGAATAAAAATGCATCTTGACCAATAACGTCTGCCTTTCCGAAGGAAAAAAAAAACATCTCAATGGGAACTAGCTCCTACCGTTCACTTTAAAGAGCTTAATCCTATCAAATTCATCCATATTTGTTTTAGTTTTGTTTAAGAAATTGAATATAAAAGGGGGGTTTTAAATTGTGTCTATTCTTCTTGCTTTCAATGCACCCTTGTGAAAAGATTAGGTCCTTACTGTGCATAATGTGCAGTGCTTTTAGTAGTTTTTATACAATCTAATGGTTTTGACAGGCATTTAATCAACGCGGTTTGCTGTAGTTTGTCGCAAATTGTAAGCTTCTCTGCAACATAATGTAAACCCTAAATAATAATGCCTTCTCAGCAACGGGTAAGTTTTGTCCACTATTATTCAGAAAAATATGTCTGGTGCTTCAACCTTTGATTGCTCAAGAAGAAAAGTATATGTTGTATTGTAGACAGTGTCGAGAAGCTCAGTGACAGCTACAGAACCCCCTTCCTGGCAATTTATCCAGAACCTTCAAGATGGAGGCTTCTGTTTTGGATTGATAATACGCTTTTTGGGACAACCGAGTATTTTCCTGAAGAAGCAAAATGCCCCTGCTCATTAATAGTACCGGAAATTCATATTTGGTGTATATCCCTTTTTTGGGGGGGTACTATGCCTGAAGTGGCCGTCTTGCCAAACCTCATTTGCATGGATTAATGTAGAAGTACAAGTGAGGGCATCCCACCATTTCTTGACTAGGAAGCAGGAAAATGTGTTGCAATCTCCCTGCAGTCTGACATGCTAGTGCACATGTGTCGAACTCCCGGCCCGCGGGCCACGTTCGGCCGGCCGTAATCATATCCAGCTCGCAAGACCATTTTACATTATTGTTATTAATGGCCAGTCAATATGAGCAACGCTGTCTCATCCCTGGACATCATATTCTGACGTTTTAGTCACTGTACCTGTTCCTTCATATATAACGAATCTATGGCTATTTCTATGAGTACCTATTGCATATAGACAAATTTAATTTCATGCAAATTTTCTCCAGCTCGTTCTAATATTGAACCATTAATCCTGTTGAGATATACGCAAAGCCAAACCAAGGATGAGTCACAAGATGGTACTTCGCAGAATATATAGGCCATGTTTTCACTACGATTCACAGTCAAGGTGTCACACAGAAAAAACTCGTTTTGGCTGTACAACGCTAAAGAATCCTTTATATAAAAGCTCACTATATAATCTGTGTTTAGTGTTCGGATACTTTTGATGAATCCACAAAACAAATTGTAAATATGCCAAAACACCGGAAGAGAACTTAAAGTTATTTGATTGGGTGAGTGTGAGGGATGGGTGGAGCTATGCAAAAAGTGCAAGCACTCTCTCCCATCTCTCGCCCTACTCCGTCTGCGCCAAAGGTAAGCACATCAGGCTGCCTGCTCTCAAAATGTTGTGACGTTTTTAAAAAATAACTGCTTGCGTCTGGTTTTGAAACCAATATGTATGAAAAAAAGGTCCAAATGAGTTTAACCGATCTTGAGAAATAATTAAGTGAATATATACGTCATTGACATCGGAGCAAAGTAATTTGAATGTTATTTTAATGTTAAGTTGTATAAATTAAGTTCTAAGTTGTATAATTTAACAAGATATTTTTATTTAGAGCAAAATAATAAATACTGTATAAGTGATTTAAGGTTTAAATGTAATATTCTTGTCTGTTTTTATTCCAAAAACATTCAGTTTAAGTGTGTTCAATAAATGTTTATCCTGTTTGGCCCGCGACTTTAAGTGTGTTTTGAATTTTGGCCCCTTGTGCAATTGAGTTTGACATCGCTGTGCTATTGCATAAAGTACATGGTTTGTAATAGACTTTACCAAATCAGAGAGGTGTCTTACTTGTGTGGCAATGCAGCTTCATTTTTGCTGTTCCCTTTTTTTGCCATTTTTGAGTTTGCATGTTTGTATATAGACATTGATCACATTGGATGATTGGTCAGCAGCCAGCCTTACAGAGCGAACTGTGCAGCGCTTTGAAATTCTTGATCAAAGCTGATGGGAATTCCCAGCTCAGTGCAGCTCAACCACGCTCTGTAATAATTAACCGTTTCCTGATAAATCATGGAAAAATTGTTTTATTTTCGGCTCTGTGCGAATAGACAAGTATCATGCATCAGATTGAGTTTATCTTGAGGTGTCGTTGGTCCTTCAAGGCAGCTTTTCCGTTAATGAAGTGCTTTGAGCAAATATGTTTTCTATTTCTATGTGTAAACCCAGATAAAAAGTGAGTTAAAAGTGAGATAAAAGGGATAATTCAACATTTAAAGCCAGAACACACACTCCAGCGTAGACGACAGACAGGACTTGAGATTATCATAGCGATTGTTTGCAAGACATTCATTGGAATTGGGATCCTCCTCCATAGCTCCTAAATATCTCCTCATCTTCGGTTTGACTCCACCCGGTGATGGTGTGTTCACGTATGACAAAAATCCTAATCTACACTGGTTTTATAAAAAAAAATGTATCTGATGGAAAAAAAAAATCATCTATTCTGTATACAATTGGACATTTTTGTGATCTGGGTGGCACCCTAACCCTGACCATTAATCCAACAAGGATCTGATTCACCATGCAGCTTCACATCAAGGTTGCAGTAGGAATTGGATTATTCCTTTAATCTTGATTTTGGATTGATGGATTTTGTGAAACCAGTGATACACATGGATTTGGGATTCTCCAAATCGTAGACCATCAACCTCTGTTTTATTGGTCATTTGACGAACCGTCTTGTAATTTATTTAAATTTTCATTGAATTTTGAAGTGTTTTATTGTGTGACATTAAATTCTGATACAAAACAGATTTAGGCTAATTCTAAAACCCTATTAGTGAGCATAAACCACGTTTTCCACTCTTTATAAGTTATCAACCAAAGTTAGAGTAGTTGACTAGTCATTTACCTGACATATATATTAAACAGGGTTATTAAACAAAGATTAACCAAACTTATATTATATGTATGTTGAATTTAGTTTATTGTTTTGTCCATTGTTTATTGAATTGGCAGCTTTTGTTCAATTTATTTTGACTCTGGTGTTTTATTCATACCACTCATCAAACTTAAAAACTTAAAACTAGTCCAGTAGCTTTCCTAGTTTCATTTAGCCTCGGTGTCACAAAGCATCCTATGTTTATGGTCGTTGCACTCAGAGGTGTCAAACAAAAAGTAATATGTGTGATACAATCTGGCAAACAATGGAAGACACAGAAGAAGAAGCCCGCCGTTTCCTAAGCGGTGGCTATTTTTAGAACAGGTTTTAGGTGGCGCTCAGCCGTTAGGAGCAACGAGCGTTAGGAGAAATACACTCCTCGTTAAGTTTTCACCAGCGTTCGCTGTAGTCGAATCAGGGATGCTTCAGTTTTCTCGGTTTATTGTGAGTTTTGTGACATTAGTTGGGCATGGCTTCAACAGGGCATGCAATCAAATACGATTGTCTTTCAAAGGATCTGCATGTGACGGCACTCTCTGCATACACCATCATTATCTGGAGCAGTGTTTCTCGTTTTTTTTAGAGATAAGGCATGCATTTTTCATAAGAATATTCTTATCCTAGAAAATATTTTGAAAAATGAAATTATCACAGTTTTCAATTTAAGTTTTTAATGTAATAATAATTGATCAGTATATTCTGCTTTTAATATCTAAAACCTGCAAATTAGTTGGCTTTGTCAAACGTAACGGTAATCTGTGCAAGTTATGAAAAAAAAAAATAAAACAACCAATGATCATAAAACTGTTTGGAGATTTTAAACACGTTTAAGATTCACTTCTATAAAACAGAATGGTCAACAATTAAGGACTACTCAATTCCCAAGGTTATAACTGTGACCATGTCAGACAGATAACGGTAAATGCATCTGTACTCTTCTGGTTTGCGGTATTTAGCATTTTTACAAAAGGACTCTGCTCGCACCTTGTTTTGTAACCAATATTCATACACATGAATTGCGTTTTCCTGTAAGACTTCTTGTGATTATGGGCTATAAAAATAAACATGATTGGACTGGCATAACATGACTTTTGTTTTACCTCTGTTGCACTGTTTACATCATTGTTACTATAAGCTAATAATGTTGCTGTTCTATAATCTCCACACTTTTTTAGGGCAGATCTGCTTTTTGTAACTTTGGAGATATTATGAAAAGAAAGGGCACATCGGACCGCATTTAGAACTGATAAGGATTTTGGCATTGTGAGGCTTTTTTTTGTATGGTAGTGTCCTGTTTTCCTTGCAATTTCAAAATTAATTGAATTCTTCTCTCCTTAGCAATTGCTAAGCTATAAACGTATAATCTAATTGTTTGGAAATGTTAAATATTTCACGAAAAATAAAATCTCACCAATCCTGTCAATAACAGAATAGATGCGTCATTGTACCATTATTAAAATAAATACACCTGATAAAAAAAATATTTCACAGAGAGTCCACAAGGGTGAACTAAAGGCCACCTAAAATGTTCACAGCTAGTCTGCTCACCTGTAAATGATAAATACAGCCAAAAGGATGGCAACCAAAACGAAACAGTAGACTTTCAGCCACAAAAATATTTTTTCACACAAAGGTCCACAAAAAACAAAACGGTTATGTGCCAAGTCAATCATGCATAAGATAAAAGTTAACCTAGAAAGTTACCCTTTTTTTTTTCTCAGAGTCCTAAATTGGATTTTTTGGAGCACTTCAAATGTCTGCCATTCAGTTTTCAGGGACAAGGTGCAGCAACACGATCGAGCCACTAATGTGAAGGTCACTTTCAGCCTTCAATCTGTAAGTGCTATCACACTTCACCTCTCCTGTCACACCAAGTGACAGGAGTCATGTGTGTAACTCATTACTTGTCAGAATTTTGTCAGGAAACTGTTTTCTCCTCTATGCGTCATATTGTAGTTGAGTTGGAGTTTAGTTTTACAAAAAAATGCATTTCCAGCTGAGGGACTGATCATAGCGTTTCTCAGCAGACGAACACAAAACAAACGCAAAATGGCAAAAATCATATATTTCTTAATTTTCAAACGACTTTGTAATATTCAAGTTTCGGTAGTTTTTGTGTAGAATGGCACAGCATTTTTACAACAAACGGTAAGCAGCCAAAATGGGGCGAACTGACAAAAATTACACACAGAGAGCTAACATGGCTAAACTGGCCAGGACATGACAGGTTATTCGGCCGCTGTAGAGTACAAACCAGGGCCGGAAAAAAAAACGGGAGGCTGGCTGAACAAAAACATGCAGTAAGCAGCCAGGATAACCACGAGCCACGGCGGCAACAAACAAGAACCTAGCTTGGGGGAAAAAACAATGAGCACGACGGGCTGGTGAGCTAGCCGACTGCTAACAGGGCGAACCTAAACCAAACAAAACTGGAAGGCTTCGGGAACCCACACTCTAACGGGGAACCATCTGCACAATATTATATTAATTTCAAAACAAGCAGCGAAAAACACAAGAGGAAAAGTCATAATCACATACCTAAAATGAGGTTATGTCAAAAAAGGAACGCATGCTGTACACGACGGCAGCCTTTAATGATCCACTCGGACAAAATAGTCTGAAGTACCGGAGCAACACTGTAAGCAAAGTTCCATTTACTCCAAGCAGAAACAAGTGCAATGCATTCGCTGATGACTACAATCGCCGTCTGTTTTTCAACGGGACCCGCCATTGTTTTCGTTTTTGTTGTCATCCGGTGATATTACATCTCTAGGAGATATGATGTCAAACTGTTTACTTTGAAAATTATATTTTGTAACATACCTGATTGTGGGGATGAACACTACACGATGTGAATTTAAAAAAAGGGTATTTTATAATCCCTTTAAGAATACATTTAGTGACCTTTAAAAAACTATCCAGGTTGACGACTAATGTTATTTTGTGTTACATAATAGCAGGTATTTTGTGACATATCTCTATTTTTTAAATCTGGTCTATTAGCTGTTTCCATTGCCGGCATTATCATTTTCTGTAAAAACTATAATTTAAATGTACATTTCCACTGAAGTTACAATGGAGGAAAATAAAAATATGTTTCTCAAAAGGATAAGGAACATTCTTGTTATAGTGGCAAATGCTCTCTTTTGAGGCAACATGATATCTGGAGATATCTGTTTCAAGTTGACCATCCTTAACTCTAAGGTAAAACAATTCAATTAAATAAAAAAAATAGTGAAATGTACAGTTGTATCAAGGTCTCTCATTCTCCCATTTTGTCTCACGACACCAAAATAACTTGTTGTCCTAAAAAGATGTTTCTTTTCCAAATGACAAATGCATTTTAATGTGCATTTAATGAAAATCTCTAGACAATAAAAGTGGGTTAGAGTACATGCATTGATAAATGCACGGGTTGTATTGGCCCTGAATTGCGTTGCTGTTTACAAATTGAAGAACGGAGTTGCAACATCAGTCGTGTGCATTGTGTTCCATCCACGAGAGGCTGCGCTCTTATCCCTCGGTCCTTCCTTTTTTCTCTCACGAGACGCTGGCGGCTGCCAGATATGTGAGCAGAGAAGAAAAGGGAGGGATGAGTGTTCTGCTTCCGCAAAGCAGATGTTGAGGGAATGTGAGACTGAAATACCGGTGAGGCAAAGGCATTGAATTCAATGATTGATAGAGTCTCAGAGAGCAGAGAACCGCTGCTAAATTTCCCATGAGCATCGACGGGTTGTGTAAGTGTAATGATTGAGAGAAGGGTACGAATAATCTCTGATTCGGTTTTTCCAAAGCTTCACCTTTTCCATGACTGTGGAGACATCTGAAATAGTACAAATGTACACATACCATAAACTATAAAGTTCCTGACTTTTTCTATGGGTCATGCACTCAAAATATATCTAGAAAGCCCGTTAAGATGTAGATCTTCCGATTCAACCTTCAACCACATTTTTTACTTAACTCTATCCATCCATTAATGGTGGGGTCTACCGCGCTTTTCTAAGGTCCCATGGTGCCTGATGACTAAGCCAAGACATCACAAGGAGTAAAATCATTTTGTTTCATTTTCCTGCCTTTACTGGAAATCACATTTATATATTTATACATGAAGAGGATGGATGAGGAGCGAATGTTGAAGAGGATCTACAGAGCAGAAGTAAATGGAAGGAGACAACAAGGAAGGCCGCGATTGACGTGGATGGATGGTGTTATGAGTGCACTGCAGGAAAGAGGTCTAAATCAAGTGGAAGATAGAGCTCTTGTTGGTGAGAGGAATGAATGGAGAGGTGTTGTAAAAGGATAGTGGGATGTTTAGTCTTGTTCTAAGGGATGGCCAGGGCACCTTTATGATGCGGGAGGGGTAAACCAGTGAACGAGTAATACTTAACTAAATAGCAACAGATCGGTATGTCCTCTGTCCACATAACTGTTATTTTCACTTTGTTCTTGTTTCAAAGCACCGACCAACTGAATTTTACCTGCTGATGCTTTTTAAAGCAGCTTTTCCAGCAGGTGTCCCAACAAATGGGACATGCCCACTAAGCATAGCAGAATTACTAATTGAAAGTGAAAGTTTAGTTTTAATAGGTTTTGAAACCTCGCAAATCTTTTCAGACTGGTGGAAAACATAATTTAGTCCAGCGTTTCAGTTTTTTGGTGGGTATTGTACCCCGAAAAGGAAGCTTCTTTCAGTTTAATTTAATTTTTTGTTACATCTAAAAACTCAGAGACAGGAAGGTCACCCCAAAAGCTCCTGTCTTATCTCCCTCATCTTTCTTGGATTGGTCTTGACTGGAGGAATTGTATTTTAGGGATGAACATAGTTTATACAATTAAGTTATTAGATTTTTGCTGTAATTGCTCTTTGTGCATTTGTAAGCATAAAACACTAAAGGGTGAAAAGCCAAATAAACACAAGATTATTAAGGATAGAAACATATGCACACGAGGGCCGGTATAGCACAGCAAAAAAAATGCGGAGTTAGAGGGCAACCCGATTACGCTAGTTGTCGTGGTATGAAAATGTAAACTAATGATGAGGCTTTAAGGCCTCTCTCCCCATTATTGGACTGTCTATGTGTGAGAAAAGTTGCCATGGACTTACTGTAAAATAACCCCCAAATAGTATTATTTGAGAGAGGAAGAAAAAGAAAAAAAGGTAGCCTGCCTGTGTAAAAGGACAATCATGGCAATCCTTCCACTTGCATGAGCGTTTTCTTGGAAAAGCTATTTTCCCCCCTAACTCTCTTTTAGTGTTCAAATTCATTTATACCATTAGTAATAATCATTGAAAATGGGCATGGTAGCGGTAAAACATAAATTTGATTAAAAGGAGTTGGATACTGACACCCCCTGCTTTGTAACAAACTCAACAGTACTGTGAGTAATCATTGTATTTACTTACTTATACAATGTAACCCTTGATTAATGTCCAATACTTAATAAAGTGAAAGACCTTTTTTCACTGAAGAAAAAACAAGATTCACTAAAACAAATCTTTGAATCAACCGGACAATGGTGTTTTCAGAAAACAAAAAACTACAATCTACTGTGGTCTGGATTGTAAAAAAAAAAATGTCCAATGACCTGGTTTTGACATACCACCCTGAGAGTCTCATGTAAAGATTGAACGATAAATATGTACCGTATTTTCCGCTCTATAAGGCGCACCTAGAAGCATTTTTTTTCCAAAAGCTGACCATGCGCCTTATAATACAGTGCGCCTCATATATGGATCAATATTAAGTCGCAAAGTCTTGCAACTAAGGCAAGCAGCCGCCGACTAGATTTTCCCCTGAAGGCAAAGTAGTCCGCGGTGTATGCTGGGATTTATATACCGGCGTTTCATTTGCTAACCAATGTGTCAATCATCATTTGAATCAGTCACTAAGTTATTCGGAGGTAAAGGGGGCGGATCCTTTTTATCATTTACAGGCTCGCATAGGCTAAAGGGGCGAAACAAAGCCTGCAATTGGCCGAAAAAGATGAATGTGAATCACACGTTGGGTTGCACTACGGCATAGAGAAAACATTTTTTACTATTCTGTATTTGTAAATATTTTACTCTCCTGGATTTACTACACTCACGGTTGTAAGAAGACCATGGTTACGTATCATTATTGAACGCGATGGCTGCAAGAGAACTTAGATGAGCTATGCGGCTTTATATTTTCCCGGTATCTTGTTTTAGAACGATCTTGATGTTTCTGTGATGAGTCTATTTTTAAACTAATCCAATTCAAAGTGTTTATTGTCATATGCACAGTAAAGAACCCCGTTTCCCTGCACAATAAAATTTTTACTTTGCCGTCCACACAGTTGCCAGCAAAAAATAAAATAAAATGGAAACTAAGAAATGTTTGGCATTTCTTGAATCCCAAGACTTTAACCTTCCGAATGATATTTGGAACGATGCATTTGAGTGATTGGTGACATCGTACAGACACTGTTTCCGTACATGTCTGAGACACGTACAGTATTTGCTTCTTTGCTAGCTTTCGGAATGTTAAGGGGGTAATAAGTTTGACTGAACTATCTGACTGTTTTGTCGACGTTCCCATTGTAGCGCCTTATGCGCCTGTGCGCCTTTTGTATGGAAAATATAGGACCAAAAACTATTTTTTGGGGGTGCGCCCTATAACCCGGTGCGCCTTATAGTGCGGAAAATACGGTAATTATTGTTGATATTGAAACTTCTACTGCTCTGTTTTAGGTGGCCTGTGCATTGCCCAGTCCGTGAAAATCCCACGTGAACCAAAATCCGGCGAGTTTGACAAGATCATTCTTCGGCTTAATGAAAACCCCAACGCCCGGGTGGTCATTATTTTTGCCAATGAGGATGACATTAGGTAAGTGTAATCTAATCCTTATTCATTACAAATAATATGTCTACACTCTCCCCCCTTTTAACCTCTTCCTTGAATACGTTCATTTTGTCTCATTTAGTCACATCGACTAAATTTCCTTCTAATCCAAAGCAAACATGTTTCCTTTCATTGGAATACTAAAGTTACCCTCTTGGCAACTAAAATGTATCTCTTCTAATTCATTATCTGCTTTTAAGATGGATGGAACCCATTAAGAATAATTAGTTATAGGCATAATCATCACACACAGCTCTGTTGAGGCTATGTAAAGAAAGCTGTCCCCTGGCAACCACTTAGCAGGCGAGTGTATTTTTTTCTGGGCAGTCTCTTGCTGATGACAAGGCCAGAAGTCCCGGTGCTCGTTGACTTAATCCCGTCCAGATAACAGCTCCTTGTGTGGATATAGTATAGTAATTATCTGAAGCCAGTGGGATTTTGACAGTGCACGAGCGCTGCATCCTTGAACCCCACGCAGTCTTTATAACCGTACAAATATTAATGAGGCACTAGGATATGACATTGCAGATGAATTACTTAGCTCTCAAGGTTTCAAAAGTATAAAAAGTGTCCTTGCCGTGTAGACAGCCGTGTTTTACCTTTGTCTCTCAATTGTACATGCTGTTGAAAATGGATAAAACGTCAATTATTTGGTGTTTAAACAAATCAGGATGATTTAGGTTATCAGGTCGATGTTGCTTGAATTGCTGTAATTAGGTTTTACAGGTTTTTTTAACAGTACTAAATGGTTAATTAACTAGAATGTTAAAAATGTAAAAGTGTGAAAGTTCCCAGGGGGGCTCACTTAAACGTTAGATCAGTGTTTCTCAATTAGAGAGTCGGGACCCAAAATTCGGTTGCTGACCCATTTTCAACAGGTTGCGGGCCTCTTAATCGATTAATGGATTTTGAAGTGAAGACATAATATTGAAGGGGACAAAACATTGAGTGATTGATACGGGTGGTATCACGTCAGCGCCGTCAATGCCAAATCTATGGCCTTTTTTGGCACATTTTCGGTGAAAAACCACAAGCGTCTCATCAGCGTGATTAGGGCGTAATGTTATTATTCTATGCTGTTCGCTGCCAACTTTTTTAAACGAAGCAAGCACACCAGTCTTTCCTCGTCTTCCGCCATGGTTGCAATGCGTACATAAGCTTCCAAAAGTCCTTGTCTTTTCTTTTTATCCCTGTCACATTTTGTTTTTCTTCTCATTCCTGTTATATATTTTTCATGTTGTCACTTGAGGCTCTGCAATCACTGCCAAGCGCCACTGCCCCCTAATGTAGTGGAGGTTCTAATGCACTCAATTCTAGGAGAGTAAAACAAAAATAAATGGTTGCCTGAGGTCAAACATGCACCCCTTGATGGAGACTCTGGGGTGGCGTGCCCATACTATTTGAAAACCACACGCTTATAGTAAGAAAATATATTTCTTGTAAAAGTATATTTGATGTCAATATCATTCATTAAGTATCCTCAACATATGTTTTCCCCCCAAAGATATAGTGGCCTCGTATGTAATTTTTAAGACTAAAAATATTTTTTATGAAGGCAAATACATTTCTGAGTAAAAAACATGTATTTACGACACAATTATTTGCTTGTCTTGGTCGTGTGACAGTGTTGTAGAAGATTTTGGGTCAGTAAAGCCACACAGGCCAGATGGAGTTTTAAAATTTTTATGTTGCTACACTCCAGCTTTCAGCTGTGCCTGTGCAGTGCCTTATATTTCCTCCCATTGGCAGCAAGCCTGGGCAAATGTGGCAGGGGGTGATTGTGCAACAGTCAGAATGTACTCGGAGGATATTTGCATTCTTTAGAGGCCACTCATTTCCTCTGCCCTCTTATGAAAATATGTCCAGACTCATTTGTGTATTCTAGCCATGCAGAGTTGCTTTGCTGACTCATTAGGGTGCATTTCAACAGTAACAACCTTATGTTTGCAGGTGATGAATGCTTGCATGCGTGTAATACATCAACAAGTATAAACTGCACACATTTAAAGGGCTTTTGATGTTTCCTAGGCGGCTGCTGCAAGCGGCAAAGAAGGCCAATCAGACAGGCCATTTTATCTGGGTAGGTTCAGACAGCTGGGGCTCCAAGATCTCACCGATACTCAACCAGGAAGAGATGGCCGAAGGTGCTGTAACCATCCTGCCAAAACGACAATCCATCAAAGGTGCTGGGTCATTTTAATTCAACATTAAACTTTAACAAAAAAACTATGTTAAAAAGACAATTGTGTTTATTTGAAGGAATAGTGTAACTTAAAATGGAATATTGGCAATACATGAGGAAATATGCAATATGTTTGCTTTAAATCAATGGTTGCCACACTTTTGCAGGCTGGCACCCCCTTGGCTCCGCAGTTTTGGGGTTGAACACTATTAGACATTTTTAGCTAGAGTCACAGCATTGGTTATTTCTTTTTTTCTTAGCGACTTCGCGAAAGTAAATTCTCCAATGGGCGTTTTCTTCTGGTCCATGTCCGCTTCGTCAAAACCAAAATAGGTCCAAACAAGTGATGTACCATCCTTCTTCGGTGCAAGCTTTGTTTCCTTCTCCTTCGTTGACTCTGGGACTATATTTACGGAGGCCGCCATGACACTCATTGAGCTCACACAGTGGGTGTGGCATAGTGTGGTGCTTGCAAACTTTGAATCGCGTTTATTTATTGGCTTGTGCAATTATTAAACTTGCCTTTGATTAGTCGGCGCTTTTAAAACTCAAACAATAACAAATGTGGTTAGCCAAAACTCCATCACTCACTACAAAACCTTGTAAAAAACACAGTGCTTTGCAGTTTCACAACCGCACTACGTTCAAACTTCTGACTTCGGCTTCGGACTGCCGCCCCCCTACGCCCCCCTAGATTTATAGGTACATGCTTGTGTTTTTTCCCTCTTTATTATTTGAGTGGCGTAGTGTTCGGCCAATTAGAATTGTCACAGTTAAGGTTTTAACGGTTGTTGCCAAATAAAGGCAACTTTAAACGGCACTAGCCAAGAAAGGCAAGGGAACGTTTGCAAGCAGCATGCTTTACAAAATTGCAACCCTAGAAAGCTCCCCAGAACTGGGCACTGTTTTTTAAGGTTAAAGCATGTCAGTATGCTAAGGTACTGTCAAAAAAAACTTGGACGGAAAATTATTTTTCATTTAAATTTAAAATTGCATCAAAATCGCAAAACTGTTTGAAGTAAGCACCACTCATTCCTATACTGAACAATAAGGCCAACATCAGGTTGTGGTGTTTTTCTACAGTAGTAGAGTAGCTCAGGGGCGGCAGTAGCTCAGGAGGTAGAGGGCTCGTCTTGGGATCAAGGGATCCCAGTTTAAATCCCTGCTCGTCCGTGTTACATGTCGAAGTATTCTTGGGTAAGACACTGAACCCTTAATACCCCCGACAAGCAGGTTAGCGCCTTACATGGCTGCAAGGCCGCTATTGGGAAATGTGGAGCACATTGTAAAGCGCTTTGGGAAGTCATTGACTTGAAAAGCGCTATATAAATGCAGATCATTTTCATTTCATAGTAGTAGTTATTCAGAATTTAGGGAAAGGTCCATGGAGTGCTCATTTTACATTGCACAATTGGTGCTTCAGTCCTTTTGACTTCGGAGAGCGATGACCATTCATCTTTAAAACAAAAAACTGGTAATTACAGAGCTAAGTTATCGAATATGTAGCATCAGGAAGAATCTGAATGTTCATGAGTGGTCCCGCCAGGTCAGACTTGGAACTATTCACCAAATATATCGGTATTTGTACAAGGGCACTCCTCATCTCGTAATCAGGTCATTGGAGGTGTTGTTTTGCTGCACGTGTTTCTTTTGTGTGAAACATTTTCGGTCCAATTGGTCCATGTGGGATGTATTATTATTATTATTTAACATTTCCAATGAAATTCATAATGACTGACAACAGATTACCAGAGCGGGAACTGAATGCAATTCTTCATTTGGAAATGAAAGCATAAATATGAATTTTATCTTCCACAGGGTTTGACCGGTACTTTGTCACTCGAACACTGGAGAACAACAGACGAAACATTTGGTTTGCCGAGTTTTGGGAGAACAACTTCCAGTGCAAACTTAGCCGGCACGCTGTAAAGAAAGGCTCTGGCATCAAAAAGTGCACAAGTGAGTCCGCTCTCAATTCAAACACACACACGCAGGTAAAGGCAAACTCTTAGATAATCAGCGAATCTATTAACCTTCAAATACAAAAAATAACGTGATCCTTGGTGACACAGGGACCGGTTTATAAAGCACCTGGGATCATAGTGCCACACTCCTGGCTGGGTGTCGATACTATCAGTATATATCCATCTCTAATTTTCTTCCGCAGAAATGAATGTTTTCATTTGTGCTAGCTAGTTTCTCCAAGATGAAAATATCAATCACAAACCTCCACGGCCATGGCCACATAGGCTGGAAACGTAATACTAAATCCAATAATGCAGGCTGAAAACAAGCTTTTAGGCCATGAACCCCCAGAGCACCTCCCACCTCACCGACTCAGGGCGCAATTCTGTAATGCTCACAGGCAGATGTTCAGCTCCGACCACTAATGGTTTAATTACAACCCTAAAAAATGCAGTCACTGTGTGCTATTAAGTTCCTTACTGTAAAAAGGGCAAAGGCTTTTCTTGTTCAACTAATCCTAAGTTTATTCAGTAGTAGGCACTCATTGCGCTCATGGGTATATGTGTATAGTGTGTATAAATATAATTTTAAAAAAACCTCCACTGTTAACATTGGAAAATGTTCAATTTATCTGTGATCGTCATGGTTAACTGTCACGCTATCATTTTAAGCAGTGCAATTAAGACGACGTAAATTGTTTGTATTGTTGTATCATTCGTCAATAAAAGTTGGCAAAGCTGTTAAAATCAGAATATTGTATATGGTTTTCAAGATATTCTGATATTCTGACACTATATTATTTTTAATGATGATACCATCGAAAATAAATAAATTTCAATCAGTGTACAGAAGATGTATGTTTAAGGTTTATATAAGTATGTTTAAGGCTTGTAAAAGTAACCTGTATTATTTTGTACTGAAAAATTAACATTTAATAAAATAATATGCTCTATAAAGATAAATAACGTGAAGTTTAATTTACTTTTGGAAGATGGTCTTCAGGCGACAAAAGCGATCCAACCATATTTTTAACCGCATCAAGCTTCCTTATTCCACTTTCATTTCAAATGAAACAGCTTGCCTCTTCTTTACACTTTTCACCAACCATATTGAATGGATGCACAAGATATTAAACAATAAAAATGTGAAAGTTCTTAGCGCGCTGGAGATACAGTATAGAATGTTTACACATGAACTAGGAAGAGGAAGCGGATTTCTTTTTCAGGGTGGATGCTGATTTTTACAGAAAATGACGACAAACTAAAATGTATAGAACTCCTTATTATAAAATGATGTTGTCTGCATACTTGAAATAAATTTACTGTACTTTAATTAATAATTGCAAAAGGAACCGTAAAAGTTTGAATTAGTAATGGATTACAGTTATTGACATTAATCAGACTTAATTCTTATATACACAATTCTTAAGTCGATTACGTACAAACAAAAGACTGCTTGTATAAAATTGCACATGAACTACCATTTTTTGTGACCTTTAAATGCATCTCCAAGCCTGTAGCCAAAAGTGGATTCGGCAACGTTGGACAAACAAGACTTCTCAGTACACTGAAAGGTCAGCGACATGCAGAACAGAGGGATCACACGATTAGCTCAAATCATAAATCTCACTCATTCAAAATAAAATAAATAAAATGAGAAACCTGTTATACTAATACAAAGGATTTAAGGTAAATCTGAAATGTTACAGAATTAAATATAAATGGAAGTGAAAAGGAATACCTCCTTCAGGCAAGAGCAGAATACAATAATTCTCCACAGGCACACAATTCACACTGTTTCACACTATTGAACCATAAAATGTGATTCAGTTTTACACAGATGGAGGGTCATGAATTGCTGATATAACCTTGAATGTGTCAGAAGCCAGACAAATGATCCACACAGTCATAGTTTTGTTACTCACTTGGTCCATAAAGGGCATGGCTTGACCATTCACTAACTATTACTGTGGATATTTCTACAAGCATTTGAACAAAAACAGAACGTGAGTATTTAAATACCAGCATTTGTCCTGTTGTGTAAAGAATATGTCAGTTTTTTATACTATGTAATCAAACTGGGCAGTAAGGCGTTGGTATCAAAAATGCAGATTTACAGGTTTGCTAATGCCTCGGAATGTTTGTAGCCTTCACACAATTTAGAAAATCATTGTTGGATTTAGGGCACTTGCTTCCAATACATTTTCTGTGAACAACTTTGCGTAAATTGTTATCAGCAATATAGGAGGACCAATGTTGTATGAAGAAATACATGTATACATCAATAAATACCTATGATAATAAGTAATATAGACAAATCCCTTAATACCTAAATGTATTATATACTTCCGATGTATTACTTTATCTATGCACTTGGTCAACTATTTTGTCATCTATCAATTTCATAATGTATTCTGTTATATATTTTGTCATGTATTTTGTTCTGTCACAACAAAATGTTATTCAAACGAGGAAGCGGTTTAATTTACCGAAATGTTCCCCTATTGTTTGATCAGTGATGGCTATTAATGTCTTGCTCCCTTCATCCTGGTAGCCATTGTGAAATACATGACAAAAAAAAAAAGAACATACAAGACAAAATACATGATAAAGTAAAGGACAAAATAAATGATAAAATAAAACAAATACAACATGCATCAATATATGAATACATTGCATTTACGTCATATATTTAGGTATCACACGATGTGAGTATGTGTTTGTCTATAGTATGTCATAGATTTGTAGGTATTTATGTTTTTATACATTTTTTTCTATATATTGTTGGATTAATCTTTGTATAAACCAAAAAGCGTTTTCTAGTTTGCAAAATATATATAAAAACTTAATACTGTTCTATAACGCATTGATCCAAAAGTTCATTCATTAGAAAAGTTTCTATTAGAAAAGGCTGTTTTATGTTACTATTGTTAAAATTATTGTAGAATATGACAGTATTCCAATTAGGGCTCGGTATTGATAAAACATTTTCTAAATCTATTTATTTCGAAAGTGTTTTAAATAATATAAAAAGGATTTTTAGGGATAGGTTATACCTACCCCTTTTCGAACATATTTTTTAATATGATTTTGATGTTGAGTTATTGTTTTTGTTTGGTTTTTATTTTAATGTTCAAATACAATTTTCATTTATTAATTCATTAATTTAATCTAATTTTACAGGAATCAATGTGCTCTTTATTGTGAAAATAATCACCGAATAACAAGGACACGATATAATACACTATGTTAAAAGTTAAATGGTTGTTTTATTCATCTTAAAATACTTTTTATTTAATTATAAAACATTGTAAACATCTTTTATAAAATCAAAGTCATATTTATTTGTATAGTCTCACAGGGCTAAACAGGGCATTACAGACTACAGACTATTATTACACCTTCCCTTGATCTAAAACCTACACGAGGCCAAGGAAAAACTTAAAACCCCAGCATGAGGAAAATAAAGAAACCAGGATGAGCACAACGGATGTTGGAATACACAGATATCATGAGATAACATGACACAGAGGTCAGTCCTAAGTTAAAGAATATAAGTGTCTTTTAGGCCTAGATTTAGACAGTTCCACAGGGGTTGCAGATCAACTCTCAGAGGTCAGAACATTCCACAGCAGCAGATGGAGAACACTCTCGAACCGGCCGATCTCTTTTTGGGTCTTGGGATCACTAGCAGACCAGAATTTTCTGAGCAAAGGCTCCAAGCAGGAACATAGGGGGAATTGAATCTGAAAGATATGAGGGGACTAGTCCATGCATAATTTTGTATAATACCAACAGAACCCTAAAATCATATCTTAAGCTGATGAGGAGTCAATGCAGGTTAGCAAAAAATCAAAATCAAACTTTCTTGTGTTAGTGAAAAGCCTCGTTGTAGCATTTTGTACTAGCTCCAGTCTCTTGATGATGGATAGTGGGAGACAAGAGAGTAGTACATTACAGTAATCAAGACCGGTGGGTAACAAATGCATGAATCATAATTTCTGCATCAGACTGATCCAGCACTGGATGAATTTTAAAAATGTTGCAAAGATGGAAAAAATGCTGTTCTAGTAATATTCTTAAGGTGTAACTGGAAGGACAGATTAGGGACACCTGGATAATAAACCAAGTTACTCTGGGTGTGTCAATGATCAGATCTGTGTTTGTGAATAAGTCATGTCATTTAGATGGACCAATATTCAAAAGTTACTTGTTTTCACGGTAGAGGCACAAGTAGTCAAATGACAATTGTCTTTTTATCTCAGTGAGGTAAATTTCCAACATAACGTGGGGCAGATTCCTCCATTGGAAGATCTGTCAAGTTTCATCTGGATAGCAATAGAAACTGATATAATACTTGCGTGTAATTTTACCTAATGGAAGCATATAGATACTTAAAAGAAAGGGACCATGTATTAAGCCCTGCGGAACTGCCATTACCTTTGAGAAAGAGGGTATTTTAGCAGAGGCAAGGGCTACTTTATATTTCAGTTAGCTGTTGCACCAGGTCTGACGGAAAACCTCAAGCTTGGTAACACGCCATTTCATTAAAAATTCCTGCAGTATTCTTTAAGTGGTCCAGGTTTTTCAGTAAACCAAGGCGTGTGTCTTTTTGGTTAGGATATACGTCTTACGGGGGTAACAGAATCCAGGAGTAATCAAAGCAGCATTAAAATCATCAAGGAAAATCAAGGAAACGATGCTTGTACCCCGGTTAAAAAATCGAAGAGGGCAGAAAATGTACCGGGGCAAATATCGCGGCTCCTAAATTATTTAGTTCCTTTATTACAACATTTACTCAGCGACTTAAATTTAAAAGAATAATTATCAGAGATAACGCTAGTATACGGTGACACCGTCACATTTGTAGTTGAAACTCCTCAAGTCCAGTGTGTTTCCATCTTTATGAGTTGGCATACAAAATAATTGTTTAAAGCCAAATGTATCATTACAGACCGAAATGCGACAGTAAATGAACTGAGTGGGGAATTCATGTGAATGTTAACGTCCCCCATAATTATCATTTTGTCTGCATAGGTTATAAAGTCAGACAAACCGAGTATGGTCTTGGGGCGCAATAAATAATCACAAAAAAATTGTCTGTGAAATAGAGGAGGACCACATGACAAGTGCCTAAAATGCTCAAATGTAATAGAGGCATGGGAAGTAAGCTTAATGAATTTTCATATATATTAAATATAAATATTTAATATATTCTCTTCAAAGAGCGTGCTACATAAGAGCTCTCATAGTTAGGCTTCATTTAGTGCCAAAATTTAATCCGGTCTCAACCAAGTTTCACAAAATTCAATCCGTCAAAATTGTGATCACGAATAAGATTATTAACAATTAAAGATTTGGAAGCAAACGATCTTTTATTCAAAAGACCAGGTTTCAGATGTGCTGAGCCCTTTACTTTTTTGGAGTCTTTGTAGTAATTGCCACAAGATGTCGTAGTTCGGCCATGTTGTGTCTCAGACAATAGCAGGGGCTGTTATAGTTCCCTACCTTACCCGTTAAGAAGCCCCTTACCTCAAGGGGTAAACAAAAAGATCTTCCAAACACATCGTTATTTGCCTCAGTCCCTGGCCAGCAAACACTACTCGATCTACTGTTGATTGCCATAGTTTCATAACTGGCGCTTCCCCTGGTGGTCTTGCCACATCTAAAATTGCTGTGTTGACGGGTACTCCCTCAGCACCCCACCGAGAGGCCGAAATAAGCTTCACACGCTGACCACTTGGCACCGCAGCTCCGAAGTCCACCACAATATTTGCAGCTTTTAAAAAGTCTGGACCTAGTATACAAGAGGCACAAACATCCGCCACCCAGGCTGAAAGAGTTGTTGTTAGGTCTCCCAGGATGAACACAAATGTCAATTTTCCTCTCATCCGAGATGTTTCGCCGGTCACGGTCCTCACTTCTGTGAAGGTCGGTCTTAAGACGGATCCCACTTGAAAAGATGTACGGACTCACAATCGAGGCTGAAGACACAGAGTCCACCAGGGCTGTGGAGGAAGGTCCTCGATCTGCAAGCAAACATGGCTGGGGTCCCCAGTGTTCATTTTACCTATGAAAAGTGATGGGTCCCGGGGACTCGCATTCTCAAAAATCTATGGATCCCAACAGAGATCTATGGGTCCCCAAAATTTAGTGTTATCGAGGTTGAAATTGTAAATCGGCGACAAATATATAATATAAATCTTTATATTCATTCATTTTTAATCATCACAGTTTATTGGTAATACAGATCAGTTATCACTTCAAGATTTTCCAGTTCACAACAATATTTTACATTATACAAAATAATATTGCTGAAATAATTATATTAATCTATATTATTTTGTTTATTTTCTTTCATCGAATCGTTTGCTTCAACACACTAGTTTTCCTTGCCTCCACGATTCTCCGAAGAATTTATCTGCTTTTTTCCTGCCGGAAATATTGCTGTTGTTATCACTTTCTGCATTATGTTTCGACTTATTACTGACACTGAAGAAATTACCAATTTTGTGTTGATTTTCACCTAATTCTAACTTTTTTTTCGGAGGCATACTCATACCTGTCAACCTCCATGGCTCCATGCACTTACAAACTGTCATATTTTCCCTTACAAAATACAAAAAAATCAGCATCAGTCAGCGACAGTGCCAATCACATGGCTTGCATTTCATTTGACCACCCTGAAGTCCCAGCCACTAAAATAAATTGCGCTTTATAAGCTTACAACTCCCCTTACCGGAGAACTTGAGCGCTTTAACGGCACGCCATGTAATCTGCGCATATTCGCGCTGGTCACTCCTAGCAAAGGTGAAGGCTAAGCGGCTAACGGCGTTATAAGCTTTCAGTACCGTCCGTAATCATGGTAAATGTTAACTCTCTACCAAACAAGACCGATTAACTGACTGTGCTGCTGAAAAACAGCAAAGCGTACAGGGAGTGCAGTTTGCTGTGTTTTACAGAAACGTGGCTCACGTCTAGCATCCCGGACGCTAACGAGGAACTACCCGGCTACCCGGCTTCAGCGCTGTTAGGGCAGACAGAGACACAAATGCCTGCAGGAAGCGGAGAAGGAGTACTCGCTATCTACGTGAACACGAGGTGGTGTAACCCTGGGCACAAAGATTTCCATCTGCTGCAGGGACGTCGACCTTTTGGCCTAGTGTGTGACGTCATCCACTCCGCTGTTGCTAGACTACAACACGGCACCCCGAGACCATCCTGTTAATCTGTTAATAAACAACAAAAGGCTACTGCTGGAGGGGTGAAAATCCCTTTGTGGATGAATAAAGTATCTATCTATCTATCTATCTATCTATCTATCTAGCTAGCTAGCTAGCTAGCTAGCTAAATACCAGTGTTTTGGCAACCGCATTTGGTGCAGTTTGATGTAGGCCTGTCAATCGAAAACTTGGCGGAGTCTTGCTTTACTGTTTGCCAAGCTCCCTCGAGTGGTAAACCGTCCATTCCTTTAAGCCTTCCAGACGAGCGGCAGCAAATCCGAAACTTCTGACACCAATGTAATTCCCCTCGATGAGATCAAAAGCGGCAAACAAAACAAAAATATAATATCATGGACAGTTTTACTCATTGTGCTTATTGTTTTTCAGGAAGTATATTTTAACATATAACTCCTTTTAAATGTTTTTTTTTTCTGTTCTTATAGTTGAAAGGGAATGTGTCGGTGGACTTAAATTGATAAATTCTTGTTCCTTGTCCTGCTTCTTTTTAGTTAACTTCTTTTGTGGAATTATATTAAGCCCTAGAAACCTCCAGGGCCTTTTCACTATTATGAAATCGCCACACGAAGCAGGCGACGACAAGATCAGCATAACAATAACAGGGATACGTGGACCAAGTATTAGTCTCATAAAAAGGGGCAGCTTTTAAAATGAAATGTCCATGCAGAGATAACGATGACTTCCACACGACTAAAAAGACTTGCAGAGGCAATCCTAGCGCCACTTTTTAACATGGAGTTATTTGATCCTTTTATGTGGCTCTCTTGATGGTTTTAGCTACAGTTGAAAACGGAAAGTAAAAAGGGAGGTCGGATCAAGGATACCCAGTTAGCCGAGGCGCTGGTTTTCTCACTGTTTTGTGACACAATTTCATTCACAATGTATCTAAGAAATTTGCAACTTTATTTTACTCTCGGCTGCGACATGTTGCTCGTGTCAACATTTCAGCCTTAATCAGCTTGCTCATGATGTGAGTGAGGAAACGTGCATTTCCTAGATGCGCTCGAATGAACTTATCTTTCATCTTTCTTCGGGTTTGGTTGAGGTTTAGACTCTACCTGAGTCATTCTTACTTTCACCATTTTCATGCTGCGCCAACTTACAGAAAGAAATGAAAACGTGCGCTCAAATAAATTCTTCCTTTTTCATCTTGTGTTCCTTCCCGAACAGCTTTGGTAAAAGTAAGATAAAAGCAGCTAAGTGCAGTGAAAAATAAAGCTCTCCGGACTCTGTTGTGTATTGTTAACACATACTATAAAGAGAAAATATTTAATGTACACTTCAAGAATGTTTACATGTCTACAGCCACAGAGGAATAGACTAGAAAATCAAAAAAATATTTTTTAACTATATTTTCTAGAGTTAAGACAACCCAAAGCAGTATTTGTTGTTTCCAAAGTGCAATATCAACCATGCACCAACCAATCTTACCTGCACTACAAATTGAAAGTATTAAATTAAATCAGCATTTTAAAAATTGTAAAATTTGGTAAGAGGTAAAATTGAGGCAAAGAGTCGTATTTGAATAACTCAGAAATAGTGCTGATTATTAAACAGTGGTAACATTTAATTTTTTCGGTTACTCACAATTTATGGGTAGTTGTTTTTTGCACTAGCTGTGACTTATTTTTCGGTTAATTTTCTGTCAACATTTTGTTTTTAATTTAATTTTTGATTAGTTATTTCTTAAAATGAACCACCATCTCTGCGACTAATTGGCAACCGGTATAGGGTGTCCTCTTCCCACTGCCCAAAGATGGCACGGGTGGGGTCCAGCAACCCCCTTGACCCTAGTGAGGATAAAAGTGGTACAGAAAATAGATGGACGGTTGGATGAAACCCCAACCGGTTTAAACTTTGAGGTCATTTTGATTTTTTGAAGAAAATCACAAGTGCTCACTGTCTACTGAATTATAAGTGAACGAATCGAGTACAACTTTATAACGTTTCATTGCATTGTGTAATCCATCATGACGATGATCTTTGGGTTTTCTGAAAATCTTTATACGTTATCAGAAATCTGGTTAGTTTTCGAATAGGAAGGTGAGACAGAAAGTTTGGCAGACTGAAGTTATTAGAATTATTTAAGTAGATATAACTTTGTTACACAAACAATATCGGCGTTCAAACAAATTTTTCACAAAAATGTTAGTTACTATCCTTGTTGTTCTCGGGCACAAAATGTTTATCGAGTGTGGTTTGTTGATTCATACTGATAATTCTAATCATCTATCCGATAAAATCGAGATTTTTGTTTTGGGCCATACTGTCCAGCCCTAATCTAAGCTAATGTAACACTCTTTTATTCATTTTATTTAGCACTTAATGTGGTAGATATAATGTGACAAGATTAAAACGGTGAATAGTATTCTAATCCTGGATTTTGAAAAAGGACAAAGCCTTTACTGTGCAAACAAGTTATAAATTGTGTTTTGTTGATGTTTGTTGCTGCTCATTCATGTGTATAATTGTTGTCTACTTCAATCACTAGATCACGAGAGGATTGGTAAGGATTCGTCGTATGAACAGGAGGGAAAAGTCCAATTTGTGATTGACGCAGTTTACGCCATGGCCCATGCTCTACACAACATGCACAAAGATCTCTGCCCAGGGAAAGTCGGCCTCTGCCCCAAGATGGATACCATCAATGGCACAGTGCTGCTCAAATACATTAGAAATGTCAACTTCTCAGGTCTGTGTTCATATTTATGGTTTGGACGATGTGTATAAGCATTAACGTGTGTGAGTTTGGTGTTCTATAAAGTTTTGGCTCCTGAAGATATAGCGATACCTCTTGATTTTAACTGCTTGACATACAAGAAATTGGTGAAACAAGTTGTCCTTCGAACAAAGCTCTTGCCTGACATATGAGGAGAAATAAAAATTACGAGATCCTACTCTCTGCTTTTTTCTCCACATCTGCCAAGCAATCAGATTCAAAATCCCCATCTAAACAGTCCAAGGGGTCAAAGGAAGAAAAATCTTCCGCCTCAGATTTTCCCTCAATGACCAAATGCAATGCTTCATCGGCTGAGTATTTTCTTTCCATTCTGCCCAATTCAGTATTGGTAGGTAATGGTCGCTGGGTTGAGTTGGCCCCTTTTATCAGTTTTACCAAAGAAGTCACAATCCACTCGGAAATTAAACAGCTAGCCAATAACAGTTGAGAGTTGAACACATTTTCCCACAGGAATAATTCAGATGTTTCTTCCCCACCAATCAATCAGTCGTTTATTTTGGAAGCAACACAGGTTAAACACACCCACAAGTGCTTTAGCATTTCTGAAAGGCACACACGCAAATAATGTGATGAAAATTGTTAAATCGACCACATTGCTTGTTGTCACAAGAGACAAGCAATCACTCATGCTCAATTAACTATTCAAAACAAGCTCCCCCAATTCTTCACCTTGGGGAAGTACTGCAGGTTCTGTTTATCTTCTCAAATAAACCAGATTCTAAATATTGGGACTGTTATCAGGCTTCTGTGTTTCTTACTGATAGGATGACTAAGGCTTGATTCACACCACATCTTCTGTTAGAGTGGTGTTTCACCAACAATAATTGTTGGCTATTCAATACACACAGGAATGGATGCATTCCACCGCAAGCCTTCTGTTTCTTTCGGACTGCCTCGTCTGAACTTTTTTATAGCAAAATGAATTACACATGGTGGCAATACAATCAGATGTGAAATGGAGCGATATATCCGTCATCTGTAAAAAAAAAGAAAAAAAAGCATTTTGCTAAACAAGCCAAGACTTTAGATCAGTTGGAAATTGAAAATACTAAAAAACAACCTTAATAAGTTAAACATGGAAATGTTAAGTGATACTAAAAGAAAAGTGTATGGTAAAAAAGCCAAATTCCTGGATATATCTAAGTGTATCAAGAATGAGTGGAATGTTATTGATTGCAGGTTGAGTGAACGTCAGGGAGTTATTTTTTTTCTTTTTTCCTAAGAGAAACATAACAATTTTACCTGGGGGGCAAATACTCTCCCTCCCAAAAAATATTACTAAGCTCACATAAAAGTTTTATTGGTACTTTCCTACGTATGATGCATTTAATAATTTACAATGACTTTGTGTCATATTTGTAGAAATACCCACCACTCTGTGCCATTTAGTTCAGGGCTCATCCTCTTATTTATTTAAACTGTTTGTTTTTCCTTTTTTTTACACTGCTAAACAAAAAGGGGAAGGGTGGGTTCACCCAACAAAATTGCACTGTATCCCACAAAAAACGTTCTGCTTGGTTTATTATTTGTGGGGCAATAAATACTTTTAAAATGTTGTGAGGAAAAAAACAAAGACTTTGATTAATGTTGTACATTAAGATCTGTCTCCCCCTTCCCTAATCCCAGTGCAGATATTTTGGACACGCAACAAATGTGGTGATCATGGATGTCTCTAGGATGGACGCATATCTGTACCAGATGTAGTGTGAATCAGGCATCATATTCTTACTCTGCTGGTGACCCTTATGATCAATAGTTTTACTATTTTTAACAGTACATGGCTATATTGGTACAGCTTAACTGTCTTATCAATTAAATAGCATATTTCAGTTCAACATCCTGTACAATTCTGATAAAGTGTGATGACATGGCATCTTGTGAAATTAGTTGAGATGTTATCACAGTAGATCCAAACTATTGAGAGCCAGCAAGTTAAGAGCTGGGGATCTTTTTTTTAAGCTTTTGCAGTTCTCAGCGAAAACGGATGAAGATGCTGACGATAGTTCGTTTTACAAAAACAGCGACAGATCAGTGAACGTTGATTTTTTGTGTTCTTATTTCAGAATTTGGCTATTGTTCAAGGAAATTCTAAAGATTTGTTCTGTAAAAGAAAGAAACAAAAGGAGGGATGAGAGCTCAATAGATACCTCAAAGTGGTAATTAGAATCAGTGCTCTTGTTTGTCTGCACTCTGAGGACAATCTTGAAGATAACAAGCAATTGGGCAATGGGCGGAATGAAGGCATGTGATGTGGTACAAGAAAATGAACAGACAGCTGAGTTGTCAGCATCTATTTTGTCTTATCATTTACTATAAAAGCTCTGCAGAGGGATGTAATCTCAGTTCCTAACAACTACATTCAATTTCCAATTTGTAAAATTCTGAACCATGCACAGTAACATGTTTTTCTTTTGTTTTTGTGTCATCTTCAGGAATCGCTGCAACGCCTGTGGTCTTCAATGTGAATGGAGATGCCCCTGGTCGCTATGAAATCTACCAATACCAAATCAAAAATTACAGCACAGAGTATAAAATCATTGGCCACTGGACTGACCGTCTGCACTTAGATGTAGGGTTCACACTTTCAGGGTACATGGTCATAAAAATCAACACTCTAGATGACATGCTGAGCTAACAATAGCAAAAAAATTATAATCTGAAAGAATGAATGCTGTCGTCAAAATTGTCAAAAAGGCTGTATGGTTATTTAAGAATTGATAAAATCTTGTTTTGTTTTAACAGTAAAATAAAACTCACATTGGTGCATATGCTAACATCAAACTACAACCAGAAGAATGAACAGAGCTAATTTTTACAGTTATGAATCATTAAAATGCAACCCCGCAGGTACTCTATTTTTGTTGCCGCACATGGAACAGGTATTCTACTGAATTATTGCAAACATCAAGGTACTCTATTTCTTTTGCTGACGGAACAACATACCCAGAAAGGCCTGGCAGAAATCTGCCATATGAAAGTTCATAAGACAATGTATTTAAACTACATTGTATATATTTTTTCAATTCACAATTCCAATAGAAGTCACTGGATAATGAATAATCTAAAAGTATGCATTCACGTTAGTACAGAAAGGAGTTACTTACAGTGTATAGGTTATGAAACAGTACCCTTCAAATCAGAGAACAGTCTGACTGTATCAAAATTCAGTTTTTAGGAGCACTCTAAATGAATCACTTACATGCTTTTTGACATACGAACCACACTCTATATGCACGTGTATCATTCATGTCTTGCCTACAGTTACACAAATAGAGAAAAAATATCCTGGATGGAGGAACTGCAGTAATTGCACTCTAGGAATCAGGCCATTTGAATGGGTATACATGCATGAGTAATCAGAAAATTAAAGGACGAACCCAACCATTTCAATCGGACTAAGACCATAATCAGATGCGTGTGCCCAGTAATAGCTTCACAAAACCTGGATACCGGCAATAGTCAAATTTCAATCAGACTATTATTGCCTTTAAACATAGCCAATGAATATAACTGGACATCGTGGCTGCTCACTATTTGCTTCAATTTACCATAGTGTTCAATTATTCCTTGATACTGTTTAAATAATCCACATTTTAGCAGTTTTTTAAGGAAGCATTGCTTTAGATTCTACTATGACATTCTAACTTAGTCCCACAAAATTCTCATTTTATGGTTATTTCAATCGTCAAATCCAATATGACTGAGACGCTTACAAATCATTCCAAAAGGGGCCCATTAGTTTCATCGTGTGTGTGCAGCAGAATATTAAAGATATATAGGAAAGAAATATCTCCTGGCAGTTTGTTGCTCCTGTTTCATTGTAAAAATATTAACATATATAATAACAATATGTCCCTCCTCACTTCAGTAATAACACATTCTAATCGTATGATAAAATATCTTAGTGTGCAGTTAAGACATACTAACTAAAAGCAAATTATCCAACTATCAAAAAAAAAAAAAATCTAAGTCTAGGTTATAGCATTAAAGAATGATTTCTGTTTTTCCCCCATCCAACAGACAGATGAGATGCAATGGCCAGGTGAAACACACGAAGTACCGTCCTCCATTTGCAGCCAACCCTGCCGTCCCGGCCAGCGTAAGAAAACAGTGAAAGGAATTCCATGTTGTTGGCATTGTGAGAACTGCGACGGTTACCAGTATCAGGCAGACACCCACACGTGCAAGATGTGTCGCTTCGACCTTCGGCCCAACGAGAACCACACTGGCTGCGTTTCTATTCCCGTAGTCAAACTGGAGTGGAGTTCCCCTTGGGCTGTCATTCCTGTGCTCATTGCAGTCTTGGGCATCATGGCAACTGTGTTTGTGGTTGTTACCTTTGTGCGCTACAATGACACTCCCATAGTCAAGGCTTTAGGTCGAGAACTGAGCTACGTCCTCCTGACTGGGATCTTCTTGTGCTATGCCACGACCTTCCTCATGATCTCTGCCCCAGATGTATTCATATGCTCATTGCGCAGAATCTTCCTTGGCCTGGGTATGAGTATCAGCTATGCAGCCCTGCTCACCAAGACGAATCGTATCTACAGAATTTTTGAGCAAGGCAAGATGTCAGTCAGCGCCCCTCGCTTCATTTCCCCAGCCTCCCAGTTAGTCATCACTTTCACTCTGATTTCTTTCCAACTCCTTGGGGTGTGCATTTGGTTTGGCGTCGACCCGTCTCAGGCCATCATTGACTACGAAGACCAGAGAACCGCTAATCCTGATATGGCCCGCGGGGTTTTGAAGTGCGACATATCAGACCTTTCCCTCATCTGTCTTTTGGGATACAGCATGCTCCTTATGGTCACCTGCACAGTTTACGCCATCAAGACCAGAGGGGTTCCTGAGACCTTCAATGAGGCTAAACCTATCGGCTTCACCATGTACACCACTTGCATAGTGTGGCTTGCTTTCATCCCCATCTTCTTTGGAACTTCCCAATCAGCAGAAAAGGTACATTGGAATTTCAATGAAACAATTCAACACAAAACTGTATTTTTTTTCTTCTTCTGATTATCAGTAACAGTAATGTAGAAATTGTGCAATGGCAGCAAGGCCGTCGCTTTACTTATTCTTGATGAAGTGAGTGTTCCACTTGGGTTTTGACATTTGTGAACAAACTTGCCACATATGTCAGACTCGTATTATGCTGCTACGATGTGTCTCTGCAAGGATTAATGGTCTAAGAGAACGACTTATTGAATCCTTTCTCTTACTTTAATTTTTTGTTAAGCGCCAAAACACATCAAAACATTTGTAGATATGATATCAACAGGTGCACTAGTTTTAAACAGCAACTGGTTGAATATAATAAGTAGATTCTTTTTTAGTTATTAAAACTTGTTTAAATTAAATTTTAAAAAAGTATGTAATTGTGTTTCAAAAAATTACATATAGAAATAAGATTTTACAACACAATTATGGTTGCCCAAGAGGACCGCAGTTCTGTAATGTTGTGCTAAACGTGAAATCCTGAAGGAGTTCCTAAAAATTTGTTCCAAAGACAACCATTCATCTAAACCAGGGGTGTCAAACTCATTTTAAGTCGGGGGCCACACGATAGAACAAACATTCTGTTGGGGGCCGGACTAGTAGATTAAAGAGAAATAAAAAAGGGATAAAGAAATAAGAGAAAGAAGGAGGGAAAAGAAGAGAGAGGGTGGGACAAAGAAAGAGAGAGAGGGAGAAAGCGTGAGAAACAAAAGAGATAAAAAGAGAAGTCGTGAGAGAGGAAGAAAGAAATCCAAAGAGAAATAGAAAGACAGAAGGAGAGAAAAGAGAAAAAAAAGCACGAAGGGTAGGAAGAGAGAAATAGAAAACAAAGAAAAGGAAAAATGAAATTAGAGCAAAAGAAGTTAAAAAGACAGAGAGAGCGAAAGAGACAAAGAGCAAGAAAGGAAAAGAAAAAGAGAGACACAGAGAGTGAAAGAGACAGAGACAGAGAGGGGGAGTGGGAGAAAAGGTGTGGAAGAGAGAGAGAGAGAGAGAGAGAGAGAGAGAGAGAGAGAGAGAGACAGAGAGATAGAAATAAATACAAGTACAGTGTCTTTGTGAGACGGACCTGGCTTTGACAACATCAAGTTGACATATTTCAACCTGCAGTTTGTTTTTCGCTTGTGCTTCTCTGAGTGTTGCCTCGCGGGCCGGATTCAATCCCTTGGTGGGCCTGATCTGGCCCACGGGTCGCCTGTTTGACACCTGTGGCCTAAACTCAGAATTTTGTTTTATGATGTTTTTGTAGATTATCATTTAACAAGCAAATTCCATTTGTTTTTTTTTATTTGTTTATCCTTTGCCATTTTGAGAGTTGGTGTCAGAGGATGATTAAATCAATTTTGCTCAGATTCAGTGAGCGACCAATCCCTCACACTTTAAAGCGAAGCCATGATTGGTCATTATCTTGCAGCCACCCAACATAAATAAGCAAACCAGTTGAATATCGCTTCTTATTCTACAAAAACAAAGTGATTTTCAGAATAGGTTGGGCTTGGTCTTGGTCTTGAAAAGGGCAAAATCAAATGTTAAACCAGTAAGAGTCAGAGAATCACGTGTTGCGGTGCATTTTCGATATGGCTGGGAATTTCCTTCCGATGATTTTAGATTCTTTATATTTTTTGATATTTTTTAAAATTACTTTTCCAGAAAAAAAATATCATTTTTTTCATTGCCCTTTTTTGTTTTGGCTTGAAGTGGTTTAGATTCCCTACGAATGATCACATCTTTTGTCAGTTGGTGGATATACTGTATGATCTAGTTGGACTCCAGTTGTTGAAGTTCCACCAGATGAATATTTTTGCCTTAACTGGTGGGGTTCAAAAATGCCTTCTGATTCAATCAAAACAAGCTTGCAACTGAAAAATGATACTAAACATAATCCCCCAAAGATGTATTCTAAACTGATGCATAAATCATTTTAAACAGAATACGCAAGTTAAAAATATGTCCAAAAATTGCACATACAATATTGACCCTTGTCCATAATACAAAAATATGTTTTGTTGATGTGCCACGACAAATAAGGAAATTTAGTTTTGAATGTTCTACATTTCTAAGTTTCTGTAATTATGATTTGTTCCCCTTTTTAAGGCAGATTTATGTTGGCTGCAGAAAGTGGATACTGGTCCCCTTGCAGCCAATCTAGTTTCTAGTTTGTTTGACATCTTACCTTACTGACATCTAGTGGCTCTCTCCATTTTATGTCCTAGCTTTTATTCAGCAGCCAAAATATTAGCTATGGTTGTCTTAAAGCTTCTATGTGGCTTGGCTAAACTAAAGTATACCAGCTCTCACTGTACAGTGCAATGCAAATATGGGTATTGCTAATACCAGTGGTATTGTGTAGTTTGTTTTTTAAACTTTTAACACAATTACTGCCAGCTACTACAGCTAATACCACTCCAACAACAATAAAAATATATTAGCAGCTTCCAGTCAAAATAGGCAACATGCACATTAGGTTGTGATTTAAATAAGTACAATTCTATGAATAGAGAAAACCCCCATTTTCAATCATTTTATTTTATTTTTGTATTTTTTGGGGGTGTTACAGCATAGAACTGGAGGAAATGTTGCACTTCGATCTCCGACGCAGCAGTTAAAATTATTTTCAATCATATTAGGACTATCAAAAATGCAGATGCTTACCTTGACATACTAGACAATTTGTATCTGCCACGGAATCATTCTTAACTAATCTCGTGAGAAAACAACCTATAATTTTTGCCTAAAAAAATGGGCATAGTTAACCCATCCCCCAAAGACGACTACAGGCATTAAATAACCTTTTTTATTTGAAAATACCTGGCAGTAATTGTGTTAAAAGTTTAAAAAACAAACTACACAGAGCCGAGCGATGCAAGATCTTCAATGATTTGTCATTTCATAACATTTCCATTAAATTGGCTTTGGCACGATTGACCCATGATTGACCCAGTATTCCTTCTGCATATGTAAATTGGACTTCCCCTCTTTAAACGAAAAATCAAAACACTTGTTTCGGGCTAAGGGAAGATGTTTGTCTTTGCTCTGTTTTTGTAGCCCTAGCAACGCTTCTTACTTGCAGCTGTGATCTGCAACTGTCACTGGCCTTAGCAGGAAAAAAGTCATCATGCTTTTGTCTAAGCCTTCTGAACAAAAGGAAACAACAGCCTTTATCAAGGGAATATATTATATTTTTGCTCAAATAACTTATATGGATTGTCTATTGAAGGAAGGGGGTATTGATAGAAAGTATCCAGATTCTCCAAGTTACTACTAACTGCATGTTTTTTTTATTGATTTTGGACAAGATGTTGAACCGGCACATCTATAGTGGCTCAGTTATTGGTCCACTAATTGCATAAAATGTAAGATGGGGGTTGTGGAAAGTTAAATTATGGCTGCTTTTCCGTGATAATAATGTGGGTCTCCAGCAGGTCTTAACTGGTAGCTGCATGGGACGTACGCCAAAACAATAGTGGCCATCAAGAGGACTTGAATCAAGTCATGCATTACGTCAAAAAGTCAGTGATGACCGAGTAATGGTCAAGTCAAGTCAAGTCATTTTTATTTGTATAGCCCTTAATCACAAAGAGTCTCAAAGGGCTTCACAGGTTATTACACAGACATGGCGGTGCGTATGGACGCTGCGGCTAGTTGCTGTCCAGCTAACCTTCTATTTACTACTGTTCTCTTCTCTTTTTTGCTTTATTTTTTGGACACATGCATGGCCAATAAGACTTATAGTCGTAAGGAACTTATTCAATTGGGTGGGCGCCTAAATTTCGACTTTTCGGTGGATTCTTGATTTATTCTTCCTGGACAGCATGAAGAATGAATGTATTAGACTCTAGGGATTAAAATGTGAAGTCTGTAAATTTTTTTTGAAATGTAGCTTTAATGACACCTGTCAAAAAAGACAGATCTTGTATGCAGTGAATATTTGACAATCTGTTACTGCCTTCATTTAGTTGACACCCATGACAAGTAATTAGACATATTTTTAATATGTGCCTGCATGCCTTAAAAATAACTCTATGAATTTCTGTTTTTTTGTTCTATATTGTAGCTGTACATCCAGACCACAACTTTGACCATTTCTGTCAGCCTGAGTGCATCTGTCTCTCTGGGAATGCTCTACATGCCCAAGGTCTACGTGGTACTTTTTCATCCGGAGCAGAACGTACCAAAGCGCAAGCGCAGCCTGAAGGCTGTGGTTACTGCGGCTACCATGTCCAACAAGTTCAGCCCAAAAGGTGGTCTGAGGCCCAACGGGGAGGCAAAGTCAGAACTTTGTGAAAGTCTGGAAACGCAAGGTTGGTTTTGCTCACTCAATGAAGATAATAGTTCTGAAAACATTGAATATCAAATGAATGTTTTATATAGCAGCTAAACCATGAATTATTGTATAGCTATCAATATTGTACACCAGGTGTCCCCAAACATTTTCCTGTGAGGGCCACATAACTTTTCCCTTCTCCGAATAAGGGACGGGGTCAGTTTGAAGCAAAAAAGGGTGACAATTGCAAGAATGGCTAAAGGTGAAAAAAAAAAAGTTTTCCAGAAACAAAAAACAATCAAATAACCCTTCTGGATTCTTCACAGAACAAAATTCAGAAAATAAACAATAAAAGTATTTATGAGAAAAATGTTACCGGGAAAAAAAAAATTCTGGTGGGCTTGAGCAAAACATTGTTTTGAAGCCAATATGGGGCAGACCATTACAACGGGATAACTGGCATGCATCAATATCATAACCCAATCGTCATGATTCATACATAGTCATGAATGTTCTACTTAAAATCACAAACTTCATGTTATCAGACTTATTGTAATCTACTGGTCTCTGTGATGAGACCTACGTAATACTGGGAACTGTTCATCAGGGGGAGAAGTCATTCCACCCATCCCAAAGGCCTGAAATCTTTGAACCAGGGTGAAACGTGAATGGTCAGTTCTGTCTGTAGTAACAAAAACGCAGGACAAAAGGGTGGACGGCAAAAACAAAAAGGGAAACGTGGTCGTGACAAAAAAAGGTGATACGTAATCCAGTAGAAAACAGACAAAAGAAGAGCCTTTGAAAATAAAAACGGGAGAGGTCTTTCGGGTACGTGTCTAACATGAAAAAGAAGAATAGAGTAGTCGTTGTTGGGCTTGGCTTATTTTCCCTAAACTTTATTGTAGTTTTAGCATTCATCTCTTGTACCGACTAAAGTGAGTGTGATATAAGATAAAACCCAATGTATTTTTATATCCTCTGCTATTGTTCAGGGGGTTCGGCCAGATGTGCAGGTGGGCTTTATCTTGCCTGTGAGCTATAGTTTGGGGACCACTGTTGAACACAATTACAATAGTCCCTGAACATTAACTTGTAAAAATGTTTACTACATTATTATCCAGGCCAATAAAGACAATACAAATTTTAATGAGATAAGATTGGCTGGCAACCAGTTCAGGGTGTCCCCTGCCCACTGCCCGGAGATGGCTGGGATGGGCTCCAGCCCCCCCGCGACCCTAATGAGGATAAGCGGTACGGCTAATGAGATGAGATGAGATGAGATAAGATATGATAATCCTTTATTCGTCCCACAGTGGGGAGATTTCTTTTGTGACAGCAGTAAAAGACCATGAATAACAGCTAAGAGATCATAAATAACATCATAATGGCAACTAGTAATGAGCAAAAACATATTGTAGATACCAGTTACTATCTTCTTAGTCCACATCTCATCGAAGCGTTGCTACTAGGTTATTACAAAGTTTTAGTTATTAAATGTTATGTCAACAATGAAAACATTGTGTCAGTTAAAAAATTATTATTATTAAAGAAAATTACAAAAAAATCGCAGAGACCCATTCTGAGCTGTTTTCAGGATTTGTCGAAGGGCTACTCACGTGTTCGGGGTAACTAGAGCCCACAGGCACCGCATTGGAGATCACCAAGTTTAAGTTTTTTCTAATTTTGTTAAATTGTACTTGATATTCACTCTATATAAGGTGTTGTTGCTGAATAGCTTACTAGTGCATTACACGTGTTTCAATAATGAACACCATTACAAAGTCTTTCCAATTATTTTGAGGTCAGACTGCTATGTAAAACAACAACAAAAACAACCATATTTATAGCTTGTTACACAATCATGTCAATCCAAAATCCTCCACCTTAGATACCCGGAATTGTTCCCATTCTACAACATCTGCAGTCATACTACATTTACCAATTAGGGGGAGCGACAAGAAGCCCGCACTCATCTGATTTTGGAAGGAGTGAAAGATACTGGTGGTCTTGCAAACGGATTTCATTCCCAATCATCATGATAACGCATATGAATAGACAGACTCTGTGTGGGAAAAGGATTCAATCAAGCAGCCGTGCATGATTACTCCAAGTCCCGATTTTATTCACTGACAAACACGACTGTGTATTATTATGCAGTTGGACTTAAAAGCAACCGCCCACACAAACATCTCTTGGGGTTTTGCATTGGTCCTCGCTTTAATATAGAAAATATTCGTACATGCTCACTCTCCCATGCAGCCTTAAACAGGTGGGCTAACAAGCGCTTTTTGTGTCTGTGTCAGACTTTGTTGAGGCAGGGGAGCCCTGAGAGAGATGTTAGGTGTTCAGGTAACCCACTGGATTTTCTTGCATGTGACCACTTTTACTTCCTTTGTTTCTGCTGATGTTCACTACCCACTGTGGACACACAAACTAAAACACACCTCAAAATAACTTATTATCACCTCTCACTTGATTGTTGGTGTGTAGTTCTTCTAAATAGCGAGCTTAGTACCGTTTGCCTTTCCAAAACAAGAACACTGAGTAAAAGGAAAACACTTTGGATTCTTTCTAGCCCTTCTCGTCTTTATCTTAGAATAACAACCCGTAAATATTCAAGTAAGCTTTATTTATCAGTTGTTTTTTTAGGGGGGAATAGTATAGACAAAATGGGTGCAATTTCACTGCACACTGAGACTAGAAGCATGATATCACCTTCTCTGTGGCAGAGCTGGCCTGACGCTGGCCTCAGCAATTTTGTGACGGGATTTATCCCATTTGACATTCAATCTGCTGCATGGGCTGATTGGACCAGTGATTAGCACCAACAGGCATGTTCACAGAGAGTTGATTTTGACTGATTGCATGACCAGGGGCATATAAAAGATTTATGACGCTAGATTGCAGGCAGTATCATCAAGTGTCAATTCATTCAGTTGTAGTAAAGATTGCTGCATAGGTAGTACCATAGACATGAAGGAATGGACAAGGTGACGACTCCAAAGCTTCCATCCAAAGAGTAAGTGGTGTCATTTTGTATAATATGTTCATCAGCATGCCGGCCTATAAGGAAAAGGTATGTGTTTCTGTCTCCATTTCTCATCACAATGGGCTTAATATTGCCAAACATTCAATCAAAAGATTGTTGTTGAAACCTATTTACACAGTCATTGTCACAGAACTAGTTCAGTGTGTTCAGATGTTCCGAAATTGGACAGTTTTGCCTTGGACAAAAGGATTCTTGTCAGTCAAGTACAGTCGTACCTGTACTTATGAATTTAATTGGTTCCAGCAGTGACGTTGTAAAATGAAAGAGTCGTAGATGGAAACCCGTTTTCTCATTAAAATGGGATTACTGTATTTTCCGCAGTATAAGGCGCACCTAAAAGTCTTATTTTTTTTCAAAAGCAGACCATGCACCTTATAATACAGTGCGCCTTATATATGCCTCAATATTAAATCGCAAGGTCTCACAACTTACGCAACAGCCGCCGACTCGATTTGCCCCCGAACGTGGAGTAGTCCGCGGTGTATGCTGGGATTTATATACCGGCGTTTTATTGGCTAACCAATGTGTCAATCATCATTTGAATCGATCACTATTGGCTAAAGTTATTCGGAGCCTTGGATAGGCTAGAGGGCCGAAATAAACCCTGCAATTGGCCGAAAAAGATGTGTCAATCATCCGTCAAATCGATCACTATTGGCTGAAGTTATTCGGAGCCTCGGATTGGCTAGAGGGCCAAAATAAACCCTGCAATTGGCCGAAAAGGATGTGTCAATCATCCGTTAAATCGATCGCTATTGGCTGAAGTTATTCGGAGCCTCGAATTGGCTAGAGGGCCAAAACAAACCCTGCAATTGGCCGAAAAAGATGACTGAATAGCAAGCTTGCTAAACTACGCCGTATAGAAACATGTTTCATTAGTCTCTATTTGTAAACATTTTACTCTCCTGGATATACTACACTCACGGTTGTAAGAAGACCATGATTGCGTATTACTATTGAACGTGAGAACTTAGGTGAGCTGTGCGGCTTTATATTTTCCCGGTATCTTGTTTTAGAACGATCCTTATGTTGCTGTGATGAGTTGAGTGAATTAAACTCAATTCCAAGTGTTTATTGTCATATGCACAGTAAAGTTGCGAGCGAAAAAGAAAATATAAACTAAGGAATGGTTGGCGTTTCTTGAATCCCAAGACTTTAACCTTCCGAATGATATTTGAAATGATGCATTTGAGTGACATCGTACGGACACCGCATCCGCACGTGTCTACGACACGTATTTGCTTCTTTGCAAGCTTTGGAAATGTTAAGGGGGTAATCAGTTTGACTGAATCATCTGACTGTTTTGTCGACATTCCCATTGTAGCGCCTTATAATCCGGTGCGCCTTATCTATGGAAGATATAGGACCAAAAACTATTTTTTGGGGGTGCGCCCTAAAACCCGGTGCGCCCTATAGTGCGGAAAATACGGTAATCGTTCCAAGTTTATCAACTGCAACTGCCCTCTAGGTACACTCATGTTCAGTCATTATTCATAAGTACCGCCAAGTATAAATAAAACAATAAATTAGGCTAAGGAAATGCAAAAGACGAAGTTACTGTACAGTACAAAGCTTAAAAAGTCAAGAACAGTTAAAATCAACAACAAGAACAACCGAATTAAAATGATAAAATGTAAAAAGTCGGTTAAATGTTTTGGCATGTTTTTCCACTCACTGTGCCGGTTTGGTCGCTGGACACGTAAGATTGTCATCCAGCAAACATTGTTTCTGTCTAGATCTCTGAATATTTTTAAACATGTTTTGACAGTTTTCATCGAACATCTCCATCGGCCGTCCCTTTGTGGCTTTATCTGGATGTCTCTGAGATAAAAACAGTTTTTACCAGGAGGCGACGTTTCCTTAATTTCTGCCATAGATAACGTGATTGTGTTCCCAGCGAGCTCTATCTTTCTTATCCAAGTCTTTTAAAGCTTTTCCATATCTTCATTTATTGCTATCCTCTGGCTTGCCATTTTCCCTTGCCAAATCTGGAACTTCACCCCTACTTCCATATTTTGCAATGATATTTTGCTTCTTTTCGATCATACGTAGAGCCCTGGCTCTCCTTTTCTCTTCTCTTTTCGCAGGATCCATGACTGGAAACAAAGAATGCAATGGCTAAAATGAACTGAACCTTAGTGGCTGCAACCAATAAATTAACGGACTAAACCATTTGGCAATTTAATGCAGGGGGGTTCTGTGTTCTCTGACCTAGCTGATACATGCATGATGTGTACTTGCGCAAATCTTTAGTGGTAGCGTCACTGACTTCGGATACCGGAAACCTGATCGTATAAGGAAATAGATTTTAGTCGGGCACAAACCTCCATTACTGAAATATTTGTAACATGGGTCGATCGTAAAAACGAGGTACCACTGTAGTTGCAAACGTGGGGGACAAATACTTTTTATGGGGCAGTCAAATGTACTCATTAAGGTTACCAGGAACATTATTGTTCATGACTTAGATTTATTATAAAAAAATCAAATCTGGCATTTGGTTGGTTATTGCAAGTCTTTGGCCCCCCTTTCTATCCATCCTATGATTTCAACTCCATACGTTCATGTCCGCAATACAATTCAACACATGAAAAAAATTGTTGTATAAATCATCTCAATGAAAAATGATGCCCACAAATTGGTTAGCTTAAAACAACAATTCTCAAAGAAAGCTGACATTGCCCTTGATCTTTAATAAATGTGTTTTGTTGTTTGTTAAAGTGGTTTTTACAAATTTTCCAGGAGGCAAAGACCAATTCAGGTAAATTGGTGTTGAAACAATGACTGTAAACCCAATTTTCTAAACATATCATTAAAATTAAACATGAAAAGAATGCATATTCAACATTAATTAATTTTTTGTTTTCTTTTTGGAGGAGGAAAATCTAATCAAAAGTTTTGCAGGTAACGTGTTTGTTATTGTTACTGGTGACTTCTTAAAAAAATGTGTTATGGCAGATGGCAAATCCCAAGGAAATTTTAAAATTTCCCATATACTTTGCAGTTAGATCAACTTCATATAATTGCATTTTGATGCAACGCAATGTCCGTCATTCAATAACCTCTGATATGTATTCACTGGTTAATCAGCCATTGGAGCAACACTAGGAATCCCATTTGTTTTAGGGAATGAGGTCTGACGTTTTAAAAAATTGAGTGCAGCAATCCAAATGTAGTCTGTTTCCCCCTTTCTCTTCAATATATTGAGATGTTATGCCACACTGTTGAAAATAATTTGAAGTGTACATAAACGCAAAACACATTTCTCGTCCTATTTTGAGGAAGTCATCTGTAAATAGAACCAATCAATCAGGGTTCATGCATGGCCAAAATTGCTACTAATTGCAAGTGTCCATATCTCGCAGTGGGTGTTTCTAATGGTGTTCTTGTCACGTCCACCCTACAGCTTTGGCCTCCAAGCAGACATATATAAGCTACAGCAACCACGCCATCTAACCGGGAGTGCAGACCTGAGAGGAAAAACAGCAAGAGTCACAGCCACAGATGAGAAAGATGGAACTGAAAGTTTTTTTTTATATAAATGATAAACACAACTTTTATCAGAAAGCAGAAGCATCAAGATGAAAAGACTGGACCATTAATTCTCTCCTTTCCTGAAACACATAATGTTGGGTTTTGATGTTTCCAGGTGCAGGATGAATGTGCCACCGGGAGCCAAAAGTATGTTTACTTTCAGAAGTCAATAGCACACATTTCAGGCATCTCCTGAGCTCAGCCATTAGACTCCCCCCCACACCTTCGTAAATATATACTAAATCATAAAGGTTGGGGTTGGAGTCGTGTCTGTTTTGCAGTTGAACCTTAATGGTTCTCGAGTTGGCACTGATCAAACTCCACACGCCTCTGAAGAGTTTGAGTATTGCGACAAAAACTAATCATCCTTGTCAACAAATGAAATACATCACTTTGTCATTCTGATTAATTTTGCTCCTCGACTGGTGTTTCATTAATATGTCAACGTGGCCATCGTTTTTGGGCAAACCTTGTGTACAGTCCCAGAGCATGCTTGTGGGAGCATCACGTGTACTGTGCTGTGTTGTCAATGGAATGCGATGTGTCATGATTGTCATTTTTACAAGTGGAAGCTTTCAGACGCCGTTCAGTATATAAGATGAAAGCAGAGCAAGTCAAAACAGAAGTGTGTATGTTTATATAATTTAGGGTAAGCTGTTTGTCGTCACATCCTGACTTTAATGGCCCTTATTTGAGCGTCAGCGTTTAAAAAATGAGAGTAACATTTTGAAAACACATTGGATCGATATCTTTTTTTAATCATGATTAATATATATGACTAATAATAACTAGTAGGAATAAAAATGATCGCCCTTTTATGGGGCGAATCATATACAGTGGCCCATCTACATATAAACTTCCCAAAATACGAAAAATGTGAGATGTATTTTGAGCAAAAATGTTGCACAACATATGAGAAAATCCAATGTGCGCTTTCGGCCATACAAACCTGACCCTGTGCACTTGTGTTGTTTTTTTTTTCATTACATCTCTTTTTTGTGGGAATAAAAAATGGGGCAGTAATTAATTTATTCAATTTCATTTAGCGTTACTTTAATTTTAAGTAAATTATTATGCATCATAAACTGTCTGTCGTGCTCCCTCACTCCTCGCCAACTACGTAAACACTTCCATTAGACACTGCCGACTTGGTCCATGGTGAGTGCTCATAATAAACTCACATTTTACTTCATAAAATCTTGTTTATGTTATTACTGTACTTGAGTGTTCAATTACTATTTGAACGTGTATTTTTTTAGCAGAAATATGTTTTTTTAGAATTGTTTGGGGATAAAATGGATGATTTTGGTAACCCAGGAACAGATTAATTGGATTTCAGTTTGTTCTTATGGGAAAAATTGTGTGAGATACGAGAAATTCCATCAGGTAAGGAATCAATTCCGTGTGTGGGCTACTGTGTGAATGAATAAGACACAATACATAGGATCATATTTTTTTCTGTTTACAATTAGATGATGTCAGAGTGAAATGTGAGTTTATTATGAGATCTTACCATGGAGGAAGTCAGCAGTTGCCAACAAAGGTGTTTCCGTGGTGCAGGGGGACTCTTGAAGATACATAGGCCATTTCCGCAAACTTAAAATAAAAGTTACTGTAACTTTAAATTAACTGAAATTATTTTTTAAAGATTGATTATATGTATTTTAAATGCTCTTTATTTCCACAAAAATAAGATGAAATGTGAACAACACAAGACTGAGGGATAAAATTGTATGGTCGAAAACGTACTAGCTAACAATCTGATGCTGGCAGTGAGCACTCTAGTAGCGCCCAAAAAATTATCGTCACTCGATTTTTTTTTTGGTATGTTAAAGCAAGATTTATATACAGTGGAACCTCGGTTCTCGACCATAATCTGTTCCATTTCTTTGTACGAAAACCGATTTGTACGATCACCGAAGTCCTTTTTTCCCATTAAAAGTATTGTAAAATTGTTTTAATCCGTTCCAACACCCTAAATGTTTACCACGAAAGTAAACATGAAGCTAACCCAGGCTAATCGTACGTTCGCTAACATGAACGTGTAAAAATAAAAAAATCAGGTCGTTCACACGTCATTTAGCACCCGGGTCTCCACAACAAGTGGTGAGCAGTTAAAGGATAAAGAAAAGAATTATGAGTAGGATTTCTTACCTTGGCGGTTGTCATGCCATGCAGTATTCCTGAAAGGAGGGAAACTCGCACACCTTCTTCATATTTTGCTATTATTTCTTTCTTAAATGCAATATTTGTAGGCACTACTCCTCTTTTTTCACCTGTAGCAACTTTGCTGCTTGCACCAACCCTCTTCCGAGGCATAATTAGGAGTTAAAACACTCCCTTCACCGCTTTTGAAAAACAAAAGCAGAGAAGGAGTGTGCGTTGCCGTGACAACAGTTCTTCACGAGGGGTGGGGGCAATCTACACTCGTACGCCGCTCAGCATCGCCCCTAGCGTACCGGCGTTCCAACTCCGATGTTTTGAACGAAAAGCGAAGCAAGAATTTCTCGAAGTTTTTGGTCGAGAACCGATTTGTTCGAACTGAGAGGCGTTCGAAAACCGAGGTTCCACTGTATGTTATGATTCATGTTTCATAACGTCTGAGTCAAACACTCGGAGGATCTCAATATAAACTAAATCTCAACATGTGAACTCCTATTTCGGTTGTCAGTCTTTGGTTCGCCTTTGATTTTCCTCATAGAAAGAGCAACTCTGAATTGTTTTACAATAAATCCCAAGTATCAGAATATGTATGTTGCATGTCAAAAATGTAACTCATGTGAACAATTTCATGTTCAGGTTACGATGTCCCTGAGAATAATGATTGTGGGAAATTACAATTATTCACTAAAAGCAACATTTCTTGCAGCTCTCATCAAAAATAATGTTTCCCAAGATACCGCTCCAAATATATATTTTTTCCTCATTGTTTGTATAAAGTATTGTTTGTGGAAGTAGTGTTTGTGTCAATGAACTGAACTACAGTTAATTGCTTTATCTTTTGTAACAACACCACTTTGAATTTCCTGAAACATGAAAATGTCTTACAAAATACAAATTGTAATATAAGTGCTGAGTGAAAGTACTGTAGGTGGCAAATTTATTCACATTTGTTTTTTTATGTGCGGGAATTATTTTAAAAAGGGAAGAATAAATACAGTGCCTGGATATTTATTAGTCATCAAAACAAAGTAATACAGATGTGTAGAGCATGTTCATTTTTATACAAGATGTTTCTAATAAAATATATACACCTTTTCTAATCAAATTGTTTTTTTTTGCTTTTTACATGTTGGAAATAATGTTGAAAAATACCCCAAATTCCCCTCTTCTGCAGACGTAATTCTTATCAATATAATTAAAGTGTCAAGACCAGAACGAAGACAGGACGCACTTGCGTTGCGTTTCTCACAAGTTTTATTGGAAGATAGAGAAAGGGTTGCTTCACGATCCGGTGGTTGCTGGACGCAGGAAGCAGGTCACTCTGAACGCAGAAATGGATCTTCTGTGACGAGCGATGGCGGTTTCGGGAATGGAAAAAACGGGTCAGTAGCCAGGACAGGAGAGCAAAAACGTGGTCGGAGATCGGAAGCGAGTCGAAAGCCAGGAAAGGAAAGTAGACGTGATCAGGGACAAAAAGAGGTCGAAATCCAGGACGGGAGAGTATACATGGTCAGGAAAAAGCAACATGCGATGAAACAGGCCCTCCTTGCAGGTAATGATCAATTACCAAATAAATAAAATCAAAACATTGTCTGTGTGACACCTGACAATGTCTGGTGGGACAGTGCCTTGGAAACACTGGTTTATTGGACTGAGAATGTTGGGTTGAGCAATTATCAAGCTTTTCGAAAGGTACAATAACTGTCACCAGAAAAGCAGAATTCATTTAGAACAATACATCTTTTTAGCATCCAAATCCTTATCCAAAAACATTTGATGGATACAGGAATGTTCTTTTTTTGACACATAATTAAATAATCCATTTTAAGGGCACTGAATTTTGTTTTTTTCCCATGAAAAAATTGTAAAATATAGCACAAGGTTCCCCTTCCTCTGTGTGGAGACCGGCAGGATGGGGGCAGTTTGACTTTTCCATTGCTGATCTGTGCAGGACCATAAAATACAATGTGCGGAGCCAATGAGGTCACAAGGACAATTTGGCTGCCTTGCAGTGGTAAAGCATGTTTGGGTCATACCCTTTTTTTTATTAGTGCTAACTTCTGCAGACCTAAAAGGACATATCTGAAGTTTATTATTTAAGTAATGCGTGAATAGGTGTATTTTCTTTCTTTGGAAAGTTTCCAAGACATTGTACAAATAGTCTGTTACTGAGTGCGATTGCCATTTTTCAGTGGTTGGTATTTCCAAAGCAAATTTAACCGCTGGGCTACGAGAGGTGAGATTGGCTTGTACACATAAACTGAACCCTATCCTTAGGCATCCAGGTGCAATCCTGTGAACTACCAAGACCAATGAATTTGTTTATACAGCAATTCAAAGTGAACATTGTAGGTCATTTTTATTTATTTATTATTTTTTACTGAACTACAATATATTTTCAAAGGCCAGAACTGGTCTCTCCAATCCAGCAAATTGGTGTTATATGACAATCACCAATAATTTGGTTTGACCGAGTCTAGGACTGTACATCTTTTAATGACATATGTGGGCATGCCTTGTGTAGAGTGACAAATTGTGAGACGTTTAGACCCAAGCTTGAATCAATGATGAATGAATGGCCTTTATTGTCATAATAGAAGTATGGAGGGCTTCTCCTTTCGCTGCAAGTAAAACATTTTACATAGGTAAACATGGGCAAAAGGATAAAAAAAACATTAGGAACAATATATAATATGATGATATGTTATGAATATGTGCATATCCATAGTGGTAGTTGTACAAAACATTATGATTACGAATGCCCTAGATAAAAGTTCAGAATGGTAGTGGCTTTCAGAAAGAAGCTGTTCCTAATTCTGTTAGTTCTTGCTCTCATATACCTGTGGCGCTTCCTGTCCTTGATGATATTTTGGGCTCTGCTGAGGCTCCAGGTGGAGTAGATGTCCATCAGGGAAGAGAGAGGGAAAATAAAATGAAGCACTGTGCTGCTTTTACTGTCCTCTGCTACCTTTCTCTGTCCGTCTCAGTGCAGCTCCTGTACCAGGAGGAAATACAGTCGGTTAGCAGGCTTTTGATGGATGAGTGGTAAAAGGCCAACAGCAGTTTCCTGTCTGCGTTGTTCTTCCTAAGGACTCTCAGGGAGTTTAGATCCTGCAGAAGCTTCATGAAGATGGCTCTGGTGTTTTTTGTCCATGAGAGATCATCAGAGATTCCAGGACCTCCAGGAACCTGAATTTGTGGACTGTTTCCACACACTTGCTCCTTTGTATTTTTCGGCGCGTTTCTTGCAGTTGGTAAATTATTGTCCGTACAGCTTCCCGTTAGTGTCGGGCTGCCGAAGGCTTCTGGTTTTGTTTGGTCCAGGTTAGCCCTGTTAGCAGTCTGCTAGCTTGCTAGCATGTCGTGTCCATTGTTTTTATTCCCATCTTGGTTCAAGTTTCATGTGGCATCCGTTTTTCATTGTTGGTTCTCGGGTAGCCTGGCTGCTTACATCATGTTTTTTGTCGAACAGCCTCAGGTTTTTCTGCTGGTTAGCCTTTTTTAGCAGCCGGATAGCCTGCCATGATCATTTGTTTTTTTTTTACGGCTGGGTTCCAGTTTGTTACCGCGGCCGTTTTTCATCTTTGGTTCCCTGGTAGCTTGGCTGTTAACTCCATGTTTTTGGTCAGACAACCTCACGTTTTTCCACCGATCGGTCCCGGTTACCCCTCTCTAGCAGCGTGTTCATTTATTGCCGGCTGTATTAGCCCCCGTTAACTCTGTGTGTGTTAATTTTGCCAGTTCGCCCCATTTTGCCTGACAACCATTTATTGTATCGTTGCTGCACCTCCCTGTGACACAACGCCTAGGCATTTTACAATAAACTACCAAAACAGCTTAAAACTCTCATTATTTATCTGACCAATAACATGAAAACCAATATGGTGAAAGGCTTGCGAGAGTGCAAGCGGTATTCTGGTTATGTCACAGCTCAAAAGGCAAAGGCGAGAAAGGCTGTCTTCAAAATGCATTATCTCGGAAAGTAATTGGAATACATGAATATCGATGAAATATATATAAATATTTTGCAAAAAAAACATATTTTTTTCTTACATTTTTCATGTTTCAGAATTTGGGTATCTCTATAAGTGATATACAATTAAAAATGACTTGACTTGACTTTTGTTACAGAATGGAGTTTGTAAGGGACCCCAAACTTTTGAACGAGAGTGTACATGTTATCTTGATTTTACCGTAATTTCTGATAACCTGATGATTAGCTCTGCTAGTAGAGTATTGAATGCATTATTAGCAAAGAGTGAATCAGGCCCCAAATTGGATGAAATAGATCTTACTTTTCTACCTAAACAGAATGACATAGCACTTTGAGGTAGCGCTTGAATCTCATCATAGCAGCGACTGGTACGAGATGTTTCTTCAACCACTCTGCAAACATTCTAGAACAAGGGTGTTTAATTTGGCAAGCAGGGGTATTTGGGTGGCTCTTTGTTCACCTGGTACAGAGACGCACACACTCATATCTTCTAAAAAGAGCTCAGGATTCATTCCAAAAAATGAAGTCTTTGTGCATCTGGGATGCTTCCAGGTCGTCCCCTAAACGGCAATCAGCACCCCACAAAGCCTCTCCCTCGTCAAAAAATTCATTTTAATTTTCAACCTTCTAATATTATTATGTTCTTTTGTACACTATTTGTTTCCAGATGTACCAGAGGCGCACCAGCTGTCCCGAACAGCTGGCCTATACAGGCACAGCACCACACCACTTGACTTGAAAAAAAATGAGACATGATTTTAAAACCAAGCATGTTTCCACTGGTTATGAAAATTGAGCATAACATTCCCTATATTTTTTTATAATTGAGTACTTCTACAGTAAACAATAATCAATCATTCATTACACTAATATTTGCTGACAAGAGTACTCAGTAGACTGCCTATCATTATGTCAGATAGCCTCAGATAAAAAATACTATCTTTGAAACAGAGAGTGTTTAAAACCACATATTTTAGATCGATACTGATGCAATGCTCAATTCCTGAGGGGGTTTCAGGTTCATACCAGATCCATATGCAGTTTGGATGAAATCCTTTACTGTTTAAAAGGCTCATATAATAAAACACAACAGTTTTCTCTAATATATGGAAATATATATAATATATATATATAAATATTATATTGAAATGTATTGTTCCCCTAATTTATTGTTTCTATTGCAGTTGCCCTTAATGACATCAATACAGATAATTGCCATTATCTCGAGTACCATAACCATAAAATGGCTGTTATTGGCACTGATATCTATACATGGTATTAGTTATTCTGCCATCCCTTATAAAAATGTAAATGTGTACATAAAGTTGGGATTTCTCTCTTGATGAAAAATCATATCAACAACATGTGCAATGTATTGTGACTGATTATCACCAACCTCTTTTATGATAACACAATATTGCTGAATACTGCGGGTGTATGTACTTTGTATTGTAAATTGAATAAATTACAAAAGGCAAGAGGATAGGTATACGTGACACATGTGAACGATTGATGGGGGCATTCTTTACTGTAAATATGGCCCTACATATAATGTTGAGCTTAATATGTGATCTTTAACAGAGACTGATGGCGGCTACAAATAGTTCCTGAAGTAGCTTTTGACACCTTTGGAGTGTCAATTTATCTCATAATGACTAAAAGGTCTCGTGCATCAAGCGGTGACGCTCTCTATTTCAGTATTACTTTTGAAGACAACTTTATTGCAGTTCTTGCCGAGAAGCAAATAGTTTTACGGCCATGCTCATTCAAAAAAGATCAGATGCATGGCTTTGCATACAAAAGATTTGATTACTAAATTCCACTCGGCAAATAAACACAAAACTTTTCAATTAATCAGGCATACAATCCAGGAGACTTAAAAGTGTGTCTTATTTTACCTTAAATAATTGGTAGGGAATTCACGAAAGTACAATGAAACCCAATAAAGAGGATATTGTGTATTATGAATATTTAGTCAGCAGTCGACTTACAAAAGATAGGACCGCTGCACACAAAGAACATTGCAAATACATGTAAAAAAGGATCCCCATTAACAACCATGCTCCGCTCCTATTGACGGCAATTAAAAAGACTGTCGATCAAACCAAGTTTTATTATTTATTTGTGCAACTCAGAGGTGTGCAATTTTTTTGAGTTCAGGGCTGCACATGTGTGAAATGGCACAGGGCTAGGGCAGAGGAAACAAACATAGCTAGTTGATGTATTTAATCGTTTTGTATATGCCAATAAAGAGTCTTACATCTGATTTATCTGTAATACATGAGGAAACTAGAGAACATAATCCTCTCCATTTTTTTCTGTTAGTATTTACCCGCACAGGTTGTACTTCATTGTCTTTTTTTATAAAGGGACCATTTAATGTAATTATATTTGAAACTGTGTCAAGTTTATAACATCAGTCTAATTCCATTATTTGTAAATATGTTTTTCAATCTTATTTCCTTTTCTTGTGAAGTCGCACTCATGTGTGACTTCATTTCCTGTTTATGTTTGACGTCAATAAACCACGCCTACTGACCGGATGTTTTACAAAAACACACACCAAAAAAATTATATCAATTTACAAATTAATAACTTTTATTGAGACTAATAGCAAATTAATATCTCTTTTGAACACGAAATTTGAAAAGTTGCACTGAAATACTCAATGCAATGCGCATTTTGACAAATTATTTCTGTTTGATAAATGGTAGTGAGCATAAACAGCTACACTGAGGGATTGGTGTTGGTGACATCCAGTGGACATACCTAAAACTGCAAGTCAAGGGAAGTGGCACAATTTTTTCTTATACTTCTCTAAGCATCATCTCAAATTCAGTTGACAGGCCTGATACGGTCCGCGGGCTAAGGTTTGGCGACTCGTGGTATAGCTCTTAATTGCAAAAAAATGCCATGGTTGATTTAAATCTGCATCTTTCTCCACTTTTTTTCTGTTTTGCCCATACACGCAGGTTCTGCTAGCTTTGTACCGCTCATTATTTAGGACTATTATGGCGCTATTACTTCTCACTTGCTTGCTTTCTGTTCACCCTGGCGCACGGTTACTATTTACACATTACGTTGGATGTTCAAGTGAGCGGCCCAGTCCCTACTACCTTGAATAATTCAGACCAGCAGCTATTGCTATAAAATACCCATCTATATTAATGTGCTGCCTCAAAGCGTCCTGATCATTGTGTGGTGCTTGCGTTCCCTCTATCATGTTAGAATTGTCATTGACGGCTCGTGTTCACAAGAATCTCATTATTTAAGGAGAACCTGGGACACTACTGAATTCATGGAAAGGGGTTTGTGTCTTCCACCTCCCTTTATGCCTTGTGAACGAATGGGACAATCTTTGCCTTTTTGTGAACACACTTTACTAGAGTAATGAGCAAAATGAATGGGAGAAAAGGGAAATGGAATCAAACAGATGCATCCTTGAAATCTAAAATTTCTAACATAGTCGCCTGATTTCGAATTCATGTGAGTTATGAATTTCAATTGTGAGATTACCTTTATGATTTTGATATTACATCTTGACTAACATTTAAAGTGGAGCAACATTAGAGCCAATTGCTCTTAAGTTTTGTATCAAAGTTAGCTTGCCAGTATGGCCAATGATTGCCTTTCATCCTTTCCATAACCACCTGTATTAAATGAATATATAAAGATTGTGGCAAGATTAAGTCAAAGGCAGGCTTTACTCTGAAAGCACACAACTAAGAGCCAATTTTCTGATTCTGGACAAAGCAAGGTTGATAGAATACTACAAAACAGTTTGGGGAAATACCGTAAATTCCGGACTATAGAGCGCACCTGATTATAAGCCGCACCCAACACATTTCGGGAGGAAAATCGATTTTGTACATACACCTGCATATTAGCCGCATGCGCCCACATTGAAAAAACGCAATACTAACACGAATTTGGGGGGGGGGGGTTTGTAAGGTTTATTGTTCTATATTCTTTATCAATTATCCAATATCCGTTATCGGTCAAATCATAATACGCTATAAAGCCAAGGGGCCCGAGACACTTGCTGAGTCAAGGTCCTAGCCACAGAGCCAAGCAGCGATCAGTGCGAATGCACCGTTTCCGATTCAGTCCAAAAACCACACCCGGCAAAATGAACGGAAAATGATACCGGTAGTTAAGATTCAATGCAGACCTGCAGAGTCCAGGTGCCCGTTGAAAGTAATCCAAGGATAAAAGTGTATATTTCCAAAGGTAAGGGTGGGAAAAATATATATCCACGATTGTCGGCCGCGTCCACAAACACGTCTCACCTTTACTCCACTTCCCGTCAGCCCGCGTTTGCCCCGCCCCTTCTTTCTCATTTGCTCGTACAAAACATATCAGAATAAGTTTCTAAAATAAATACATTAAAAAATATACAGTTGCAAATACATATTATACATGGTTGCACATATTTACAAAGAAAGATGGTACACCGAGAGAGTTTTCAAAGCTTTAATAATAATATTATAACTTTCATCCCCGACCGTGCCTGTGAAGGGTAGCAAAACGCTACTAGCAACACGCTCGCAACACGGTAATCAGCTCTGTTAAGAAAACATACCGTACTTGTAGTAAGCACCGTTAATCATATTCAAACTAGGACTTTAACTTGGCCTTGCCTGCCATGATCTTTGATTTTTGCATTTCGGAGATGGAATAAGAGCTTGCTCTGTCCACTCCACGCATCGGCCCGATATTGCAGTACCTCCGGGAACGGTGCATTCGCAATGATCGCAGCAAGGCTTTAGGGCTAGGACCTTAGCTTGGCCTTTTGGCTGAGAGTAAGTGTCCCGGCTCCTAGGCTTTGTAGCGTATTATGAACTGACCGATAACGGATAATGGATAATGAATAACGAAGATAGAACAATAACCCCTAAAAACCCCCCCGTTAACCATCCTCATCATGCTCTTTATAATTGACGTCATCACAGTCGTCTTCCTTCAGTATGGGAAAGAGACTTTGACATATAGACATTGTCCCACGCTCCCTTATTCAAAAACATGCTAGAATCATGCTTGCAAAGTAAAGTTTACGTGCGGTAGCTCTGTATCCTTCTATATCGGACAGCTCGATTGGGTTTAGCTTGAAAGTTGCGTCATGTGCCATTCTTTTCGCAATTTGCATGATGAGGATATGTCTACGCTAAATTAATTTGCGCACAAACTAAGAAGTTGCAGTCTAAATCTTACCTGTTGTACTCGAGCGCCGCTGGCGGCCGTTAGAAAAATTACATAAATTGGCCGAATCACTGAATAAGCCGCAGGGTTGAAAGTTTGGGAAAAAAGTACCGGCTTATAGTCCGGAATTTACGGTAAGTATGTGGTCCAAAAACTCCTGTCTTCTCTTCAGTCCTAGCAATAATAAAATCCTCTTCTTACTTCCAAACAAATATTCGGCCACTGGCCGCTTTCCCCAGAGCTTGGAGAAACTGGCTCTCTCACTCATCAGTCTAGTGATGTTCTCCTTTTCTTTGAGCAGCTACCCTTAAAAACAGCTCCCCGGATACTTAGAATAATATTCTAACTTATTCAGTGCCAATTTAATGGCCAAGCTGTCTTTCCCTATCACTGAGTAGTTGTGCTAATTACAGTGAAACACACAGCTCATGTAAGAGATGGGGTGATCTCCTCTGTTCCTGACCAAGGCCGGTCTCTGAAGCATTTGTTTGGACTAGGAAGGACTCGTTGAAGTCAGGAGTGATCCAAATGGGATTGTCAAGGAGGGCCTGTCTCAGATATGGGAACACCAGAAGCCGGTTTGCAAGGTGTTTCCATAGTACGGCAGGTCAGCCACTTTCAAGGCCTTGTAGCTGTTCACATAGCCGGAAAGGTCCCTGACAAAAAAGCAGCAAGAATTCCAGCCCAATTTTTAAGCACATTTCTCCAGACTGGCTGTACGTTCAAACACTTTCATGTAGGCCTCTACGTTCTCTTTGGTTGCATGTTTTCCTTGCTGGGATCTCGGCGTCTCCCAGCTGTAACCATTGTCTGGCAGACGTGACCCAGGCGGTCCTTTAGAGCCAGTAATATCAGAGTCTGTCGGCTTTGGGCTTGTACAAGGGCGCCGATGAGGCTTTCTATCTCTTATCGTCCTGTAATCTGAATTGCCCACATTCTCCCCCAACCATCCATTATCTGCACCGCACATTCTCAGAAGGATCACAGGGGTGCCCATCTCAGCTGTCTTCGGGCAGGGGATACCCTGAACTGGTTGGCAGAAAGTCGCAGGGCACAGAGGGACAGAGAACTCACTTGCTCATTCACACCCAAGGACAATTTGGATCGGCCAATTAACCTGACATGCATGTTTTTGGAATGTAGGAGGAAACCAGAGTACCCGGACGAAATCCTCCCAAGCACAGGGAGAACAGACTCCGCACATGAAGGCTGGTAGCTTGATTTTATCCCATGACCTCAGAACTGTGCTGCGGATGCGTTAACCACTTATCCACTATGATTTCAGGGCGTGTATCTGGTGGTGATGGGCAGCCCACCAAGTACAGCCAGCCCTGTAAGGTGGAATCTTAAATGCATTGGTCGTCAGGGCACCAATGAGGACGCAACTCTGGAAAGCTTTCTTCACTGTTGACAGTTCCTGGCCTGTTTTGGGCCGTGGCAAGGTTGGTAAAAGTGTATTCCTTAATGTTTTCAGCCCAGTTCTTTTTACGGTCTTCCTCTCCTCCTGCCCCCTTGGACTTTGCCCTGGAGAATTGTATTGGCCAGTCCTGATGATCTTGTGACGTGACCATACAACTGAAGTTTCTGTTTGCTCACAATGACAACAGTTTTTGGCCAACGTTCCCCTCTGATGGTGCTGTGCACTGTTTTGTCTGTCACATGGGCTAAGTAGCTGATGCTTACAAGTTTCCTGTGGTATTGCATCTCCATGGCCAGAATTTACTTTTCCGGTTTTGCTGTGAGAGTCCATGTCTCACAAAACATAGAGAAGGATGGAAGTAACCAGGGCTTGCATAAGTCTGATCTTTGATTTCACTACATGTTCTTGTCCCTTCAGATGGGTTTAAGTCTGGCAAGTGCAGCTGTGGTTTGAGCTATCGTGACCGTGACTTCTTCTTATATGACGGCTCCAAGATATTTAAATTTGGTGACAAGTTCTAGCTTTCTGTGGTTATTGATGATGTTTTTGGTTATAACTTGGAGATTGTTGGTCGTCACTTTTGTTTTTTTTGTACTGATTTCCCTACCATACTGGCTTGATGCTTTGTCTAGGCGATTGACCAGATCTGTGAGTTCCTTTTTTTCTCTTGCCAATTCGGTAATATCATCAGTAAAATGGAGGTTAGTGATCCGGATTTCTCCTTTGCTTCTCTCGAGTTTTTTCTCGTTTCTGCTCTATACTTGGCTGCTCCTCTAGGGCTGTTTCTTTTCTCTTTAGTTCTCGCCTCATGTCGCACGGCTGTATATTCTTACGGTGTTGTCCTACAATAAATTTTGTTGCTTCAGTCATCATCTCTGAGAACTGAGTGGTCAGGGTTTTGACTTTTTCGTCCAAAGTGAGCAAAGGAGCAATCTTCCCGCGGACAAAGGCCTGGAATCTCTTGACCACCCGTGGGTCTTTCAGCCGTTAAGGTCAAACTTTATCTGTGGGTTCCATGACCTGCTGACCTTCTGAAGGCGATATATATATATATATATATATATATATATATATATATATATATATATATATATATATATATATACAGGTATATATATGTATTTATACAGTGGAACCTCGGTTCTCGACCATAATCCGCTTCAGAACCCTGTTCGAAAACCAATTTGTTTGATCACCGAAATCATTTTTCCCATTAAAAATAATGTAAATCGTTTTAATCCGTTCCAACACCCTGAATGTTTACCTTGAATGTTTAACGTAAACATAAAGCTAACCCAGGCTAATCGTACGTTCGCGTTATCATAATCTTCCGTACGAAAGATTACGCTAACATGAACGTGTAAAAATGAAAAAAAAGGATAAAGAAAAGAGTTATGAAAAGAATGTCTTACCTTTGTGGTGGTAAGCAGAAGCCATGCTGTATTCCCTAGCAAGATCAGACACTCGCACACCTCTCTCTTATTTTGCTATTATTTCTTTCTTAAATGCAATAGTTGTATGCACTACTTTTCTTTTTTCACCTGTAGCCACTTTGCTGCTTGCACTGACTTTCTTCGGAGGCATAATTAGGGGCTAAAACACTTCGTACACCTATATTAAAAGCGAAAGCAAAACGAAGCACGTCCGCACGCGATAACAGTTGGTCACGAAAAGAGCGATCTACACCCGTGCGCCGCTCAGCATCGCACCCTAGCGTACGCACTCACGCATTACCGGCGTTCGAACTCCGATTTTTTGACCGAACAGCGAAGCAAGACTTTCTCAAAATTTTTGTCGGATTCCGATTTGTTCGAACTGAGAGGCGTTCTTGAATTATCACTCAATAAATTAAATCACAGTGCAATATTGGCTTAAACCAACTAGCTGAGCCAACCCTGATCATACTGTGCTATATTTACATCACTATGTTTCATCATGTTTCATGTTTAATAGTATCTTATCAAAAAGGGGATTTTTCCTTTGATTGGATTTGGGTTTTCATCTTGAATTTCGTATTCTCTGGTGTTGCATACATAGTACACTGTGTAAAGGTTATTTTTGGTGTATCATTCAAAGCCTCTTAAAAATAATTACCTTCTCCACAGGATTTACTCACAGGGGGAAGATGGTTCTTTGCATCAAACAATCAGCACTCGAGGGCAATTGAGGCTCTGCTGGGATTACAAGTAAACTGGTTCCATATGTTGAGTTGAGAGACATTCAATTTTAGCACACTAATTTACATATAGAATAATGTTTATTTTCTGTAATTATGGACGTTCATATTACCATCATTTCTGGAATAGGTAAGGGGTTTCTTGCAACGGAAATATATTCTTGAATAATTTCCCTGACAGGACAGCCCTCCTGCTGATAAATATTGTTGTTAAATCATAGTATAGAGCATTTTTCCATTTCTGTTTGTAACCAGCCAGCCGGGAAAAAGCACCAATAAGAAATATATGTAAACCATTATATTATAAAATGTCTGGACTTCTTTTTGCCATCTCACTCTGAACTGGCAAAATAAATAATGATTAGTTTTGTTTATTCGGTTAATAAAACATAATAACCATTATGTTGCTCTGTTAGCGATGCTACATTGTCTAAAAGGATGTTGGGGTTATTCTTTTGTGCTGCAATCCCCTCCAAAAATAGGCTGATTTTGCAGAGGCAACGCAAATTCTTGTGCCTCAAGTCTGAAAAGACCGAAATATTAATCCACCTAAATGCCGTAACTTGTTTTCAAAAACTGCTCTCAGTATTAACAAATGTAATATCACCCAGAGTGACCCAGTCAAAAATTTAGGTGTTACATTTGACCCCAATCTGTCCTTCCAAACACGTTAAGAATATCACTAGAACAGCTTTTTTCCATCTTTGCAACATTGTTAAAATTCAAGAGCCAAGAAGAGAACCAAGAAAAGAACCGCAGGTTCGAGAGCGTTCTCCATTTGGGCCCCTGTGTTGTGGAATACTTTGCCCCCTGAGATTCGATCTGACACCTCAGTGGAACTGTTTAAATCTAGGCTTACCACACTTCTATTCTACAGTTTATGAATGAGCTAACTTTCATGTTGACATTATATGTGTAATATTTGCTATTGCAACATCTATTTCAGCCTGGTCATCCTGGAAGGAGGATGACCTCATGTGCGTTCCCTTCTGAAGGTTGCTTCATTTTCCCCATGCTTAGGTTTTTGAGTTTTTCCTTGATCTCTTGTAGGTTTTATATCAGGGGATGGTGTAATAATAGGCTGTGGTTTGCAATAACCTGTGCAGGTCTGTGCAGCCATTTGAGACTCCTTGTGATTAAGGGCTATACAAATAAACATGACTTACTTGACTTGACTTGACTTGACTTACCTTCAGTTTCCAATCGTTCCCCTTAATTTGTTGCTACTTTGGATTCCATTATCACATTTTATTTGATTTTTCCTTTGTAAGCTCTGATTTCAACTTCACATCACTTTGTTGTCTAAACACAACATATAATTTTCAGGGTTGCATAAACGTCTCACATAAAATAAAAAGTATCAATGAACAAAACACAAATGTTTAATTCTTAAAAGCTTCAAATATGGCGAGCAATTGCCAAGCCTTTCACATTAAAAGTTTTTATCTGATTGGCAACTGTATGAGTGTGTCCTTGAAAATTTGGCTGGATAAATCAAACATAAAAATGAGTTCCATTTTATCAAAATGTTATGATAGTTGATGTCCCACAGTTGTTTTGGAAAGGGAATTCATGGTTTAGCAATTTTAGTTTAGGATTTGGAAATCTGTGTATTCATAATTGAAAAACTGTTAAAAAAAACTTCAGCAATCAGAAAACAACGCAATTCTGCTTACTTGACCAGCTTACAACAATATAAAAACGATTTTGTTCATTTTCATGGATGTATATTGATGAATCCTCCTCTTATCAGGGTTTTACCTGAACTCCAAGATTTTAAGGCAATCTTTTAGATATGTTTATAGATGTACCGGTAAGTGGAAATTTGAACTTTCTCGTGTGCTGTGTTTCTTCGCATTCTTGCAACTTGGGAGAAGCAGGGGCAAACTGAAGATTGTTTTCAAACTTTGTGGGCATATTTATACTGCTATACCACCATTAGGGACGAAAATCTGGCGTTAAAATGATAAAGGGTCGATCAACAGCCCACGCTTCTATCTCTGTGAATTTGGCTTTTAGTTCATCTGAAGGTTGGCTAAGCAGCAATGTAATGTGAATTATTTTTCACAGTTTAAGGAAGTTCAGCATACTTTAATCATTACACACACTTTTTTAGAATTAAGGAGTCATCATCTAGAGAAGAAACTTGAATATAACTCAACACAAAAAATATGAATAAGAAAAGACAGAAATAAAGATAGGTTGGGATATTGGCACAACTTGGATAGAAAAACAATGTGGTTGCCTTAATTTGTAGTTCATGTCTGTGTTTCCCTCCCCCCTGCAGAGCAGAATGCTGTACAAAATTGATGTACCTTACTTAAACAATAGGATGAACACAATGTAGTTGTTTTTCCATTGGATTGACAGGAAGTGACCCACTACCTCAGTTCTGAAATAAAGTAATGCTATGTTCCATCAGTAGGAATCAGTATTGGGCATGTTAATTTAAAAAGGTAATTAGTTATAATTGCTCAATACTTCTTCAAAAGAGTAATTGAGTTAGTTACTATATTACCAGGGAAATTAGGAATTTGGAAATAAGTTGTCAAATAATCTTAAAGCCTTGGGGTTTTCTACCCAAAGCTGGCCCGCTTTGGTATGGAGGAGGAATTTGAACTAATGGAAGAGCAGCGAGCTCTAATGCAGAATTTTTATTAGGAAAATTTCAGTTAAATGTTGATAACTTAACAGAAAAACAAGTCACCATTTTAATTCAAAGGAAAATTCTAAAAATATTCTGATATAGATGAAAACATATTTACCTATATTAACGGGTCATCGATCCCTTAACCGCATGGGTCGTTGGGGCACTAATGAGGACGCCAATCTGGACAGCCTTTTCCTGGCCTGTTCTTGGTTCGTGGATTTATCTATCAGTAATTTAAAATCAAAATTGTATCTACCTTTCCAACAGATTGCTAGGCTTTACACTAAACTCTCAGAACTCTAGCTTCATTATAACTGGGATACTTAAAACATCCAATACTGCTCTACAAAGCACTGGTTCCTACAACTTTGTCAATGACAATGTCATTGTCTATGGACATGAGAACTTCCTTTTCAGTGTACATCAACATGAAGACCTCGAAAAGTTCCTGGGACTGTGGGATTCGTAGCCTTGTTTTAACACATTTTAAAGCAAAGAAGTTTCCCACACATGCAATTACAAAAAAGGCGCAACAGGAACTTACATGCCAGTCCAATGACGTGGTAGGCATCTCTGAGGAAGTTATATTGTGGGCGGACCTGCCTTTTTCTTTGATCTCATAGTTATTTGAAATATGTTTTGCTTTAAACCAAATTTCATGTGTTTCCTCTTCTACAGGTAATATTCTCAACATAGAATTATGAATAAATTTTGCATCAAACATGTCCAAGCATTTTGTAACTGAGGACACTCCATTGAATTCCTGAAAACACCTGCACTGTCCAATTAAACATTTGTGTCTGCCTGTGAGACCAAATTTTTGTCAGGAAGCGCATTTGCACATCTGCTTTATTGATCCACGTCACCACTCAATTGACTTGCAGCTGCCAGTTTAACACGCGCTTCCATTGTCATAAAAATGTTTTCCAAAAAGGGACAGACAGTTTGATATAAAGTCTGTGATCTCAGATTCAGATTCAGATTCAGATTCAGATCTACTTTATTGTCATTCTAGTACACGTGTATACAGAACGAAATGTCGATGGATCTGACTCCCACAGTTTCCCTCAGTGTCCTTCAGTGTACAGATATAAATAAAGCTGTATTGTGTTATTTACCATAGTGCCGATAGTGCAAGAAGAGACGCTAACCAGATGTGCAAGATGGGCAGTCAGGTTAACAAGTCAGGTACACAGTACCATTATATTGTAAACAATAACACTGTAAGTAATAACACTGTAAGTAACAATAGTGCAGAGATCAAATGTGCAAGGAGTGGCAAGCTATAAAAAAACTGCCACTAGTGCAAAAGTCAAATTAGCAGCCGTTTAGATTTTAGTTAACTATATGTTAGATTGACCATTTAACAGTCTAATGGCCAGGGGGACTAGACTATTGCGGAGCCTGGTGGTCCTGCACCGCACACTGCAGTACCTCTTCCCAGAGGCTAGCAGAGTGAATAGTCCATGATGGGGGTGAGAGGGGTCCCCGGTAATGTTCTTAGCATGGGATAAGCAGCGACGCAAGTTACGCGCAGTTAGTCAATCAATCACATGACACACAAATTCCTAAGTCAAATGTTTGCATGTGTTCTTTACGATGGTACCAGTACTTTGTTGGTTGCCTTGCTGTCACCAACTGTTGATGGGTAGAATGCATGCAGGTCAGAATTCATCATTCAAATGAAGTTCCTTGTCAGCAGCCAACGAATCAAAATCCAAACGATAAAATCCAAGCAATAAAATCCATAAAGAAACGGCTTATCGTGTCCCACGATCCACAAGAACAGAAGAGTCCGATGTGCCACTGAATTAACAACGATTGCTAAGTTTTGAAAAATGCTAATGGCAGGTTTTGAGTAATGCTAACAGCAAAGTTTTGACTAATATTGAAGGAGTTCTGCCCAAAACTAATCAAATACGTCGGGTGGAACTAAGCAGACACGCTAGCAACTGAAGTGACCAGCGCTACTTTTTGTTGATTAAAGTGACCTGAAATGGCGATGCTAAGAACTGTCTTCAAGGTAATGAAAGAAACATTTTCATTCTAAAAACGCCAATAACAAAAGACACACAAACCAAAAGACAGCAAACTGGTTTCCGCGTATTGCAGCTCAGTGGTTTTGCCTTTCCGGGTCAGTTACCTGTCTGACCACGCAAACATTCCTATCTTAATATACACACAAATTAACCTGTGCCATCCCGTCGACAAAATAAGAATAGCACTCAACAACATATATGTAGAGTAACTTTAAATGATATGTATTGAATTCAGAATCGTATTTGGTGGTTAGAAATTTAGCCAGCAGGTAGTGCTCTCAGTTTCTCACCCAAATTAATTCGACATAGCCTCGTATTATGTCCAGCATTTATCATGCAGGAAGCAATACTCTCAAGTTTGGAGCTTGAGTGTTGGTTTTATAGGTGTGGGAAGTACCGGGCAAGAGGTATAGTCTTAGTCACCAGTGAGCTCCTGCTTTCCAAAATGAAGTTGTCCAACTGGTTGATTACAAATATTATAATAAATAAAATTATTATAAAAATTATAATTGTTGATAACATTTAAACAAACAGAGCAGAGAAGACTCGTCTCAGCTGGTAAGGCATTGAGATTAACCCACCACTTTTGACCATCAGTAACAGTAACAGCGTTGTAACAGCAAAAAAAATAATGAATTAGATTATCCGGTTTCTGAAAACAAAAAACAAAAAAAACAAAAACTGTGTTGCGTTATTCATAACGTAGTTTTTAACGACACAGATAGCAATTAGTATTTTCACTATTCTTATTTGTGATTATTTTTTACACTCATACTGTCAGGACCAGAACAGAGACAGGATCCACTTGCCTTGTGTTTCTCACAATTTTTATTAAAGGAAAGACGACGGGCTGCGCAAACAATCTGCTATTCACTAGGCGAGCGAGGCCGGTCGCTGTGGACGCGGAAGCAGATTTTCCGTGGCGAGCGATGGCGGTTTCGGGAACGGAAAAACGGGTCAGTAACTGGGACAGGAGAGCAAAAATGTGTTTGGGGTCGGAAGCGAGTCGTAAGCCAAGAAAGGAGAGTAGACGTGGTTGGGGACAAAAAAGGTTAAAAGCCGGGACGGGAGAATAGATGTTGTCAGGACCAAAAACGGGTCGAAGCCAGGGGACAGACAGGAGCAAATAACAGGTGGGAGTCAGGGTCAAAAAAAGGCTTGCCTAGTGTTAACTGAGGTTCGCAGATGGACTGACAACAGGGGAAAGATAGGAGTGGGTTTAAATAGGGACAGAGAGGCAGTTGGCGCCAAAGGAGTGGGCCCAGGTGAAGAATATCAGTAATCATGACACATACTTGGTGAGTTTATTTAGCCAGACATAAATGTTATAGATAGAAGTTTAAATTGCTCCTGTCAATCACTGCCACTTCTGGCCCAACCTTATCTTGCCTCACAATTTCAAGAATCATTTTGGCAACTCAACTTCTTATTCCCGTTTTCAAATATTAGTGAGATGCGGAGCAAACGTCCGGGTGCGGCACACGTTTCACGTAAAATATTCAAAATAGTTACCAAAAATCAAATCTTGAAGCATTCATTTGCAATTGATTCAAGGAGTCGCTTTCTCAACAGTAGTTGTTTGTAATAAGTGAAAGCCTGTGAACGGCACCACATTAAATATTCAATGAAATGGTCACTTTTGTGTGATTAAACCAGAAGTGTACCATTAAAATTGCTTAATTTTTGGACCATTTTTTATGCATTCTCAATTTCTCCAGTCAAATGCAACACAAACCTTTTTTTAGTCTGTCGAACTTGATTTGCTATTACAGAATTACAGTTCAGGGTAATAGCAAGTTGTTTTATTTTATACCTCTCATTAAAGACTGAGAAAACCATAAATAAATCAAGTACAGTAAAACTCGGATAAGTCGGACTCGCATAAGTCGGATTCTCGGATAAGTCGGACAAATTGCGTGGAACGTTTGTTCTCTAGGCTTTTCTGTAGTATTACACCTCGCATAAGTCGGATTTTATAAGTCGGATCCTCGCCTAAGTCGGATGGATTTTTCCGTACAATTGACCCTTTTTAATGGTTTTCGCCTCTGATAAGTCGGATCGGTATCAGGTCGCCTAGGACATCTCCCAAATCTGCCCTCCCAGATTTTCCGGGAAGATTTCTTGATGTGACGTGGCGTTCCGTGATTGGCAGAGGCTATTCATCAAACTCCTCCTCAGTGTTGAATGATAGCACTCTCAATCACAGCACGCGGTCATACAACAAAGCCTCGTAATCATAATCCCATTGTTTCTTATTACAGTAGTGCTAGCATTCAAATTGAATTTGTGTGAATTTCTTTGGACTTCCTTGCGGTCTGTGCGGTCTACGGTGTGGCGATGGCCTCAAGTTCTAAAACCAAAGGCAGGAGTCTCAAGACTAGAACGTATGAAGAAAAGCTCGCTATCATTGAATTCCAAGAAAAGAATCAGCACATGAAGCAAAAAGACAACGCGGCGAAGTTTGGAATGAGCCCTCAAACTTTGAGCGACATTCTGAAAAGCAAGAAGAAGATAAAAGATATGTGTGCGACAGATTTTAGTGCTCCGACCGCTAAAAGGCAGAGGGTAAGAACTTTTTTGATAATAAATCACGTTCATGTTACAAGATATCATTGCTTGGTATTTCATTTTACATATACAAGTATGCACTTTTCTAAGAGTTAAATTTCTTCTTAGTTCGAAATTTTGCGACCTCGGATAAGTCGGATCCTCGGATAAGTCGGATGAAAATGACCGGTCCATCTGGATCCGACTTATCCGAGTTTTACTGTATTTAAAAATATTGCACATTAAAGGTTCAACATTAAATCTACTGAAAAAAAGAGGTCGTAAAGCAGCTGCTGATACTGCTAAACACAAGCCATTTGCTTCTGATGTAATATTTTGTTAAAAACGATTTCTTGTTCAACACCAAAACCTTCACAGGCTGCATATTCATTAACCTCCTCATCCTTACTTGCAAATCAGTTCAATGTTTAGCTATCGTTAATTTCAAATCATATAGAGCAGTGTTAAAAAAAGGTCTGTAATGGGAGCTTTAATGCAAACCACTGGCTCCCAGGTAAGGCATTCCTTGCTTTTCTTAAGGCTACTCTTCAAAATATGGTGTTGTTCAAAATTGAATTAAAAAAATTGTATTTTTCCTCGAGGCGTCACCACAGCTAATTTGCCAAGCTTTATTAAACTATTCAACCCCTGGTAGACAATTCTTGAACACACATAAGTTCCTGAATGAATTATTCATAGTTCCGAATTAAGCAATTATAATTTGTGCATCAAAGATGACATATATATTGAATTGAAATTGAAAATAAGTGGATCCCTTTTTCAGTCCAGGAGTTTTGCACCCAAAGCCGGCCCACTTAGCTATGGAGGAGGAATTTGAATGAATGGAACAGCAGTGAGCTCTTATGTTGAATTTTTAATGGGAAGAAATTCAGGTATGTGTTGATAAGTTACCAGAAAACATTTTACCATTTTAATTCCAAATAAAATTGTATAGATATTCTGATATAGATGAAAATATGTTTACCTGTGTACAGTATCGGTTATTTCAAATCAAACTTACAATAGGATTTACACTAAACTCTTATAACTCTTCTGAAGTAGCTTCACTAAACACCTTTAAGTTGGCTACTTAAAACATCAAAATCCTCCGAAGCAAAGCACTGGTGTCTGCATCTTTGTTGGTGACAATGTCATTGACTATAGACATGACAATTTCCTTTTCAGTGTACATCAACATGAAGGCCTCCAATTGTTTCTGAGACAGTGAGCTTCTTAGCTTACTTTTCACAAACTTTAAAGCGGAGATGCTTCACACACATGCAACCTGAGTACAAGAAAGGCTAAGCAGGAACTTATATACCAGTCCAATCACATGGTAGGCATCTCAGAGGAAGTTATATTGTGGAGGACCTGCTTTTTTCTTCGTTTTCATTTCTTTTTTTTCTTTTTTACAAAGCTTTTTTCTTCTTTTTTAAATTAAGATGTTTCCTCTTTTTCTTATGTTGACCCTGTTTTTCTTTCCTTTTTCAAATTTGTTTGTATTCTCTTCAATCTTTTAGCCTTTTATGTTTTTCTTTATTATTGTTTCGTCTTTATTTGTCCCTTTTCACCTTTATTTATTTTCTTCTGTTGTTTCTTTGTTCATTGTTGTTTTTTAGCTTTATAGTGAACTGATACAGAACAATACCACATAATCTGTGACAAGTGGAGATGCAATTCTGACGTACCGTGCGGTTCATGTCTGGTGAGGCACAGTCAGATCTCCCAAAAAAATGAACTCAATGTATATTTCATTTATCATTTAATTGGGTCTTCAAGGGCAGCACGGCGGCGCAGTAGTTAGCGCGTGTGCGGCACAGTTCTAAGGTCTTGGGAACCTCCTGTGTGGGTTCAAATCCAGCTGCCGGACTTACTGTGCGGAGTTTGTATGTTCTCCCCGTGCTTGCGTAGGTTTCCTCCAGGCACTCTGCTTTCTTCCCACATTCCAAAGACATGCATTTCAGGTGGATTGGCGGGTCAAAATTGTCCCTGGGTGTGAATGAGTGAGGGAGTTGTCTGTCCCTGTGTGCCCTGCGATTGGCTGGCAACCACTTCAGGGTGTCCCCTGCCCACTGCCTGATGATTGCTGGGATGGGCTCCAGCACCCCTGCGACCCTACTGAGGATAAGCGGTGCAGGTAATGAGATGAGATGAGATGGGTCTTCAAGGCCTAACTGATATTGTTCCCCTGTTACCAGGCCTACTACTCATCACTTGTTATTTTCCTTATGCAAAACATGTTGTCACAAGTCCAGTGAAACCCCTAAAAAGCTGATCATAAAGCTAGGCTAGGCCTAGGGTGTCCTGATGCCAAGTGCATAGATATATGGACAGCTTTGTGTCAGATCATTGTTTTATTATGGAAAAGCCATGAAGGGCACAGATGCCCAATTCTGGGACCCACAGATTTAGGCAAGTACTGAACAAGGGGCTGTTTGCAGAGGATTTTTCAGCTAGTCTACTCTAGAGTCTGTTTGATTTTGTTCTATTAACCCAAATGTCCCCTTTTGGGATATTGTCTTGGGCCTTCTCAACCAGGTTTGAATTGAATTTTCAACTCACAAAACTCACTATTGCTCATGGAAGAAGCAATTACTGTAATCATGCTTCACCTTGCCTTGTGCAGTTTGCACATACAAAAACATCAAATTAAAGTGACAGCTGGACAAGTGTGCAGACAAATAAATAAATAAAGATGCATCATCGATCCTTTTTTCCCGCCAGAAGCTATTTGCATGTGGACACTCCAGACGGTGGCTGACAAATTACTGATGTCACGTATCTTGTTTGGAGCAATGTCCAGAAGGTTTCAGTGAGAGACAAACTGTCTCAAACAGCAAACACATATTTTTTGTTGCAATACATCACCCTCAAGGAGGACATTATTGTAGGAAACAGAATGGATATTGTTTAGCATATTGGGGTAAGAGTTGAGAGCAGGTCTGTGTAGGGACAAATCATCCTTGGCTCTTTCGGCTTTGTAATTAGCTTAGCACAGCTTACTGCAACTTTCATTTGAATTACTAGCACAAATGCTCAAAGTGTTGTGGTGAGGTGTAGTGTACATGTTGGATGCCATGTGGTGTTAATTATGTTGCATGTAAGCTCAATTAGTCAGGAAAGTACTGTGGATGAGTGGGTAGCATATCCTCCTCAAAGATCCTAGTTCCAAGGTTTAACCCTTGCTACAAGCCTACCTGTGTGAAGTTTGCATGTTTTTCCCCTGACTGTGTGGCTTTTCTATGGGCACTTGTGTGTCTCTTGCAGCAGGCAGGCAACCGATAGATGTTAAATGCTTAATGTCAGCTGGGATGGGCTCCAGCAACACTTTCACCCTTGTAAGCACAAAAAGTTAGAAAATGAGCTAATTAATTTGTATATGATAGTCCATTGAATAAGAGAAGGAGAGGACAATACGAATATTTGCACAACTAATACTACTTCTCTTTTCACACCCAATGTGCACAGCCCCTCTTTACTAGATGTACAATGGAATTGAATAAAACACTGATGCAGAATAAAATAGACAATTGAGACTCCTGGGACTTCTCAGAATTCTTTTCTCAGAGCAAAAAAAATCAGGAGATGTATTATGTTTGTTTATAATCAACAACAGTTGGTAATGTGTGCTCCTCATATGCAGTCCCTTCGCAAGGTTTCCTTTTCCTCATGCTGAGGTTTTTGAGTTTTACCTTGCTCTTATGTAGGTATTAGATCAGGTGATGGTGTAACAAGTTTTCTTAGCATTTGTGGTCAACGTGGCTCAGCAGTTACTACAGGCACTGCTTTTTTTTTTTAGTAATTTTACAATAATTTAGGATTTAACTTAATTTTAAACCTTTATTGTTTTTATCTTTTTTTTCAAGAAAAATTACAAAAACTAATGTTTAATGTCAGGACCAGAACGGAGTCAGGACCCACTTGTGTAAGTTTCTCTCAGTTTTATTGGGAAGAAGGGAAAGGATTGCACACACTATCCGGTGATCGCTGGTCGCTGGGAGCAGGTCGCTCTGAACACGGAAGTGGCACTTCCGTGGCGAGCGATGGGAGTAAAAAAACAGCTCAGGACAGGAGAGCAAAAAACGTGGTCGAGATCAGCAAAGAGTCGAAAGCCAGGAGGGGAAAGTAGACGTGGTCAATATCAAGAAACGGGTTGAAGCCGGGAAACAGACGGGAGCCAAAACAGGAGTGAGTCAGGGTCGAAAAGCTTGCCTAGAGTAAACTGAGGTTTGCAGACAGACTGACAACAGGTGACAGAAAGGAGTGGGCTTAAAAAGGGACAGGGAGCCAATCAGAGTCCGAGGCAGTTGGCGCCAAAGGAGTGGGCACAGGTGCATCACATCAGTAATTGTAACAGTTTAAAATGAAAAAAAAAAGGACCTACCAGTAGAACAACAATATTTTCCGCACACTAACTTGTTTCTGTAGTTTGTATATTATTTGTAAAAATAGAAAATGATTGAAATCAGCAAAATCGCATGGCCATTTCTTCCTCGTTTGATTAATTTAATATTTTTTTCAGTTTAATCTCAGCTTCAATTGAACAAAATTTCTATTGAATATATATTTCACTGTACTACCTCAGGGTTAGTGTACATTGTAGAAAAAAAAAATTAGGAATCTGCTGCCACCTACTGATACGGATAAATGTTACATCAACTCTGCTGATCACTGGGAGAAAGCTAATATACTGGACAATCGCGTTTTTTTTTTTTTTTTTGCAAAGACAAAGTTGTTGGGCAGCACGGCGGAGCGGTAGTTAGCGCGTGTGCGGCACAGTTTTGAGGTCATGGGTTCAAATTCAGCTACCACCCTTTCTGTGCAGAGTTTGCATGTTCTCCCCGTGTTTGCGTGGGTTTCCGCCGGGCACTCTGGTTTCCTCCCACATTCCAAAGACATGCATTTCAGGTGGATTGGCCTGTCCAAGTTGTCCCTAGGTGTGAATGAGCGAGCAAGTTGTCTGTCCCTGTGTGCCCTGCGATTGGCTGGCAACCAGTCCAGGGTGTCCCCTGCCCACTGCCCGAAGATGGCTGGGATGGGCTCCAGCACCCCCGCGACCCTACTGAGGTTAAGCGTTGCAGATAGTGGATGGATGGATGGATGGATGGATGGACAAAGTTGTTCTATTTACTGCGGCACACCAGACAAGACCCCATGGAACACTGGTTGAAAAACACTGCATTATCTAACTCCTTTGTCCACACTTGATTTAGAGGTGAATGTTTGGACTAATTTGTTTAGGATGAAGTTATACTTTATTTTAATGCAATCAGTCTTCAATTGTTGATAACCCAGACAAAAATTTTGTCTTTGAGATTGTGAAGTACTTCATTTTAACATGTCTGGAGTACCAGATGGAATTATGTGGTATTCTAAATTACTTTAAAACAGCAACTGATGCCAAGCTCAGTTTTATGGATTTCGCACTTGCATTAGTGGAGCACTTGCCTTAGTGGAGCACATGCGTCAAAACTTAGCAAAGAAGGATATTCTTCTTAAGATAAAAAACTAAACTAAGGGTGCCATTAGCTTCCTGCTGCAAAACACAGTCCTCACACAGCGATCATTTATTTCCATCTCAAAGTCGCATAACAAGACTGTGAAAGTAGCAAACAGAAAAATAAACCACATTAAGACTCAGATGTTTGCTGGCCAGCCAAGTGAGAAACAAATAAAAAACCTTCACATCAATTTACTTCAGCTCATTTGAGGTTTGGATTGCGTGCAATGATAATACAATTTTTAAGTTTCAAAAGTGGAGCTCACACGTTAGAAGTGCAAAAATACAGAAACATGAAGAAAATAAAGCAATACGAGTCATTTGGGGGAGAAAACAACTCCAAAGTATTCACTGCTTTATTTTCAACATTTTGAAAGACTGAACACTACGTTTTTTTTCTGGCTTGAGATTTGACTGTGGACGCCTTCACAGTAGGATTTAAGTCAGGTATTTCAAACACAGTTTGGTGTGGGTCCCAGATGTAGATGTTAGGTTCTCAGGTGGGCAACATCTGTAAAAAATGTCAACACCAAATATTTAGTTTAGTTTTTCAGCATTATGCTTTATCAATCATTTTGTATTTGTGGCCTATCCTACAAATGATAACAACTAATGTAAAGGGATTTTGTTTGAGAACAAAACAGTTATTCACGAGCAATGGAAAAGATGATTTTAATGTTTAGCATTGGATGTGTTATAAGTGGTGTCCATAACTTCAAAATATTGTACTAGCTGATGCCATCATCTTGATGAAATCATCATTGCACCTCGTTTATTGTTCGGTTTGACATTTGGACTGTATTTGAAACAGTCCTTTTTTTAGTTCCACAATTTTCATCATAGAATAAAACAACTCGCTAACACATGCGTGAAAACACTCTCTTCCCACCATACCCCCCACCTCCTTTCGTCCAGCATAATGCGCTCCATGGACGGAACACAGAGGATAAAAGTAAGAAAAAAGCAGATTGCTGCACTGGAAAAATATATATAAAGCCTCTTTAAACTTAGCTGGGCATTGTTGACTATTACTCAATAGAAAAAAAATATTATTTTTTGACTTTTTAAGGACATCTCAAACCACGCACCCAACCTTGAAACATTTGTTCATTTAATGGTTGAGTAAATGTAGCTTTACATCTGAACCGACTCATCAAAAACATCACAAACATAAACTCAAGTGGGAGCTATGAATAAAAATACGCTTGCCTCAATAATTATATGTTTTGAAATAAATAAAAAATAAATACAAAATAAGAGTATTAGCATCCGAAAATACTTGGCTGAGAAAATACTGCACAATGTTGTCTTGAACATAAAACCAGATTGAACATCAGCTCTTTTATATCTTTACTGCCCTCCAGTGTCGGATAGCAATGAGCGAGAGACTTGCTTTTTTTACGTACTCAAACATGGGCCGTCTGTTTGCTATGCCTGCTCTTAGTTGTGGTTGTGCCTAGGTGAGAGGTTATGCAATTGAATAGCACCATATCCAAAAATTGCAATTGGCTGTTAGAGATATCAGATGTTGTAGTGACTATCAAAAGCGCCAATTTTCCTAATCACCTTTTTCATAACTCTATTCTTTGTGTACAACACAAGTTTGTAATGTATACTTTATTTAAGCTATTGTATTTTTCCAATACATTCGACCAGGTTTGCATGGTGTAATACGTTCATGTCCTCCTTCTTCCTTCAAATTGTCTTTCATCTATTTTACCCAAGGGGGATGTTTGTTGATTTTGACATCCACACCTTTTTAGAGGACTATTGATTTATTTTATTACATTATCAATAAACCTCAGTATTGACTTTGAATCAATATCTGCTTGTCTTATTTTGTAGAGGATTAACCAAATGAATTTCAACAAACCACAAAGGACTTGTCAATCGCCCAGAGCAAATTAAGGCACTGAAACCATTTGGAATAACCAATGTAAAGACCCTGTCTTAAATGAACAAAAGATAATTAATCTTGGAAAATCCATAACGACAATGAATAATGACTCTCCCCTCATAAAACCCCAGTAAGACTTTAGGTGAATTTTTTGAATTAAGAGACAGATATGCATACAGGACCTGTGGTAGTAATAACCAAATATAGCAATTGCCTTAAAGATTATATTAATTTGAATGACCCTATTAATTTTTAAGACAGATTTTTTTTTCATAGTCCACGCAGTGCAATGTATTCATTTATTTACTTTCATGACCAATATTCAGTCAAACATATCATTGTCCTGATAGCATGGCCATAAATGTTCTGGCAAGTATGCATGTGAGTACCATCAGACAAAAAGATGTTTTAAATCAGTGTGACAATCATGACTAGTATGCATTCCTGCCAACCTCAGCCATTTGCACTTTATACTTTTTTACAGGCTTGAGGCGTCGTTGCTGTCATGCACTTTCGGGACGAATTTCAACATATTACCTATTGTTTTCTTTAATTGTTGTTTACTTTGTTTTGTGTACGGTTACCTAATGCTAAATCTATTGCACCCTGGTCATCATGGAAGGGGGATTACCTCTTGTGAGGCCCCCTACTCAAGGTATCTTATTTTGAGTTTGTCCTTGGCCGCATGTTGGTTTAAGATCAGGGGATGGTGTCATTGTAATCCTGTGCAGTTCTTTGAGACATTTTGTGATTAAATGCTATACAAATAAATGCTACTTGACTTTATTAATTATTCCAATCTCCCTTATTAAATGATAATTAAACTTACAAACACAGTGTGACACGTATTTGTTCATAGTAGAACAGACTATGCAGGATAAAAAGAAAGATAATTTGTATGTATATTTGTATGAAAGGACAGACGGGATCGATACCGGATAGTGGATACTGGATACAACAGCAAGAGACCGGACAGGACGGGATGGACAGGATCGGTACTGGGTACTTGAGCAAAAAAACGGACAAGGGAAGAAAGACAGAATCGATACCGGATACTGGAGCAAGATACCGGACAGAGCAGGACAGACTGAATCGATACTGGATACTGGATACACGAGTTGGATACCGGACAGGATGGGACAGACGGGATGGATACCCTATAATGCAGACTGGAGCAAGATACCGGACAGGATGGGACAGACAGTATCAATACCAGATACTAGAGAATGGAGCGAGATACCAGAAAGGACGAGACAGACGGGATCAAAACCAGACACTGGAGACTGGAGCAAGATACCGGACAGGACGAGACAGGCGGGATAGATGCCGGATACCGGAGCAAGATACTGGACAGGACGAGACAGGCGGGATCGATGCCGGATACTGGAGCAAGATACCGGACAGGACGAGAAAGACGGGGTTGATACCGGATACTGGTGACTGGAGCAAGATACCGGACAAGACAAGACAGGCAGGATCGATGCCGGATACTGGAGCAAGATACCGGACAGAGTCAAAATACAAGTGCAGAGGTTCGTTGACGGACTGATCAGGAGTGAATGAGAGCAGTGAGCTTAAATAGGAGGGAAGCCAATGAGGCAACGACCAGCAGCTGGCGCCTAATGGGCGGGCCCAAGTCCGGGCAATGGCAACCGTGACACTTTAAGCATTTTGTTGTTTCCCCTCTTGCCGTAACTTCAGTGTTGCTTATTATACATCGCAGTGTATAATAACTGGATTTTATGTTTTTCCCGTCCAAAAATGTTCATATGGCGTACGAAATTGGAAATAATCCCAAAAAGTATACAATACCAGAAAACGTATAAATTGACTCACCACACACAATATTGTATATGTACAACTTATCTATTTATGTTGAATCATTAAACTGAATTCCTTGTGAAACTACTTTTCAGTGGGAATAAAGTGAACTAAAATGTGTTGTTTCCTAACAAATGTTATACAAGAAATTAGAAAGTCAAAAACGTCAATGTGAGTGAAAAAGAACATCATTTGACTTGAAAAGAAGAACCTTCAAGATTATTCAAAGAGGCAGTCAATGTTGAAAACAGTCAACCAGAAAATAAATTACATATGCTAATGTTGGTCTTGTTATTTGACAAACCTAAAACTTTATGAGGGGTTTCGTTCCTTGTCACTGAGGATGAGCAGGCCATCATTATCCAGGGATAATTTGTTGCCATCGTTGCCGGGATTGCCTATTTACGGCAGGTGTTGTAAAGAAGAGATGTGCTTCCTGGAGGGGAATACATATAGAAAGCAGGTCTGCACACGGTAAATAAGGAGTTGAAACACCCTTATTTATGACTGCATAAAGGCAGCAGTTGCAGATAATAAAGGGCAAGCGCCTAGTTGGAAAAGGGGTCGCAAAAGTGAACATCACGGTTTCTTTCTTGATCACTTGCAGCTTGCAGGGGTGGTAGATGAAACGTATGAACCCAGTCAAATTGTTTATATTTTCTCTGTTTTTATATTAGCGGTTCAGGAAACCCTTAAAGTAAAAACCATAAAGTAGAAATATTTTAATTTTCATTTATTAAATAATCTATTATAAATAAAACTACAAAACAAAACTGATTTACAGGCTCGAGCATTTTTCTAGCCCTAGTGAACTCTTTTCTTCCTTGGAAAAACATGACCTGTGGGTTCCCCATGGTTTACACGAATGCTGGCCCCTGCTCTCAGCAATATTAAACCAGAGATAATGGATTCTGGTCACAACCTTGCATTTCATAATAAGCGGGCCAGAAACGCATGCCTATGACAAAAGTGTTTTCTGACGATCTGTTTGTTCTCCTGGCAACATGGGATTGGAGATAATGGATCACAGCTGCACGAGTGCAATTCATTTTAAGAAGAAATATATTCATGGCAAAACAGTAGGTGCCTGGCAAGTCAAGTCAAGTATTTTTTTATTTGTATAGCCCTTAATCACAAAGAGTCTCAAATGGCTGCACCGGTTATTGCACTGATTATTATTTCAGACTATCATTACACCATCCCCTGATCTGAAACCAACATGAGGGCAAGGAAAAACTCAAAAACCTCAACATGAGGAAAATGAAGAAACGTTGAAAAGGGACCGCACATGTGGTAATCCCCCTTTCAGGATGACCAGACTGCAATGGATGTTGCAATTACAAATAATACAGAGATATTGTCAACAAAAAGATTATAGGTTATTCATATGCTATAGAGTAGAAGTGTGTATTAAGCGTAGATTTAAACATTTCTACTGAGGTTGCAAATCGGATCTCAGGGGGAAGAGCATTCCACAGCATCTGTTTCCCGGATGGAGAACGCTCTCGAACCTGCGGAACTCTTCTTGGCTGTTGGGATCACCAGTAGACCAGCGCTTTCAGAACGAAAGCTCCAGACCGGAACATAGGGGGACGACAAAATTGTGTTTTGCCAGTCTTTGCTTGCAGCAAAATGTATTTAGGGATATTGGATAATGGCTGCACGAGTGCAGTTCACTTTCTGGTGGACAGGATGGCACGCTTCTCTGCTACCAGCACCCGCTAGCATCAATGGGCGGAGATAATGAATTGTGGGAAATGTTTTTTACCCGCAATTCACTGAGGCCACGAAGTATGAAGCACAAATAGCGAGGGATTACAGTAGTATGTTTTACTTCCCAATCACTGCTTAATAAGTAGATATTGGTGTATTTCTTTTTAAATTAGTCAACTACTTTATTTTTTTTATTTTATTCAGTTGGCGTTTAAAAATCAAAGCCCAATTCCATGGGAGAATTTGTTTATATATATATATATATATATATATATATATATATATATATATATATATACTCACATAAAAGCCTAGATTACATATAAGCCAGGCCCCTAAAGACGCTTTAAAATAGCCTTATACGGTTGCTGTTACTAGGTTATTTATGATGCATTATTGCCATCTGCCAGATACATTAAGTAACAGCAGTTTTGGAGTGCATTTTTATGCAAGAATATCGTCCAAGAAGCACTATCATCTTCAAAATAGTGCTCCTCAATGCTACCATCAATGACATTTGCCCACTGAAAATACATTGTTGTGCTATATAATAATGAAGTTTACAACTTTGTAATTATATGAAAAATATTTCACGATTTTTATACATGTATCGTCCCAAGACAAATACAAAAAGGAGCATTGCGTGGCAAGGTTGTTCCTCGAATACCCACATGTATGTATGTGTGTATCGGATACGATCCCTTTGCTCTTCAGAATAGAATTTAAATCCAGCAGCCAAGTGTGCACACAAAAGCATGAAAAAGAGAGGATGAGTGTTTCAAGCACACTAATTATTTGTCAGAGAGAAGCAACACATAATGAGGGTAAAATGTGCCATTGGGATGATGCCAGCACTCAAGGTTCTCCTCTGCCTTAAATCAGTGCATAAATAATAAATCTATCAGGGCAATAAAAATGCCTGCTTAATGCCTGTTTTCAAACATTAAAGAGGAAATGGATTGGATGTAAATCTAATTAAATCATTTTTAAAAGATGTGAACATAATAGTTTGGGATGTAAAGACTGAATAGTTAAAGAAAATAAATCAACCAGTACTAGGTCTAAATAAATGGAAATCGGATAAAAATACTTTATCAATACTAATATAAAATTCATGACAAGTGATGCACGATGCCCCCTGCTTTTTTTAAATAAACCAAGTTAATCAGCCAGACATTGTAATACAAGAGTTTGTATATTTCTTGTTAAGTTTCTCTATTCTTTTTTTTGTTTGTGGTTGAAAAATAGATCCCATTTAGGGGATTTGATAGAGATAATGAGTTGAGGTTTATCACCAACAAATCTTATATTATCAATTATTATTATTTAAATGTATTCAAGAACCAATTTGATTCAGCAAAGACAAATAATTTTGTTCAAGAACCGTAACAGGATCAGGACCCAAATGTGTGATGTTTATCACACAATCTTTTTATTTTACGGGAAATGGGGAGTCCCACGTTAGGCAGTAGTCTGGCGTGAAATGATAAGAAGCCAGAGGCCGACGAGATCGATACCAAATGCCCAAGTACATATCGGACAGATGGGGTCAATACCGGACAGGACGGGACAAACAGGATTGATAATGAAACAGGATATCAAAAATAAACCGGACAAACTAGACTGGAACGAAAACTGGAGAAAATAACAAACAGGACAAAAATAGACGGAAACAAAACTGGAAACCGAAATTAAACAGGACAAAATAAACGGGAGCACTACCTGACAGGAAACACCAACAGGAACAGGACCGAGTGGAAACCCACGTCTTGCGGGGCAGAAGTTCGTTGACGGACTGACAAAGGAAAAATGAGCTTAAATAGACAGGAAGCCACTCGGTCAATCTTGTTTTAATAACTTTTTGTGAGCATTTTTTTAATTTATTTTTCAATATTGATCAAAATGATTTCACCATCTTGAGCTTTGAAATTCATCATCAGATTGACAATAGCGTGTGTCTGAGTAGTCACAGGAAAAATATATAAAAGACCTTAAAGCTGAAAAATAAAATGGAAAATCTTAAATTGGTGAACGGGGTCAATGGAGAATGTTTACATAAACAAATACTACTCGTCGTCACAGGATCAGCTGAACAGGTAGCTCAAATCATGGAGTCATCACTATCCTTTCCAAGCCTTTGGTGCACGATAATAATTGCTGATGAGAGCCACTTAAGCACCTCACTTCTAACAGCGGTACATAAAAGTGAAACCTTTTGCTAAAAATTGTCTTGTTATGGTACTTCCTACAAACCTTCTTGATTTTGTCTCAAATATATTAGAGTGTGATTGAAATTTGGAGTTGTGGGCCCCATCTATAGCATCCATTAGCAAAATGGACTATACAACTGTCACTGTGAATATACGCATATTATACATCATTAATATACAGTGGAACCTCGGTTCTCGACCATAAGCCGTTCCAGAACCCTGTTCGAAAACCGATTTGTTCGATCACCGAAATTATTTTTCCCATTAAAAATAATGTAAATCATTTTAATCCGTTCCAACACCCTGAATGTTTACCTTGAATGTTTAACGTAAACACAAAGCTAACCCAGGCTAATCGTACGTCCGCGTTATCGTAATCTTCCGTATGAAAGATTACGCTAACATGAACGTGTAAAAATAAAAAAATCAGGTCGTTTACAAGTCATTTAGCACCCGGGTTTCCACAACAAGTGGTGAGCGGTTCATTGGAAAGGGGGCTCCGTTCCAACACCCTGAAAGTTGCGCTCCGTTCCAACACCTTGAATGTTTACCTTGAATGTTCAACATAAACATAAAGCTAACCCAGGCTAATCGTACGCTCTTGTTATCGTAATCTTCCGTACGAAAGATTACGCTAACATGAACGTGTAAATATAAAAAAAAAGGATAAAGAAAAGAATTATGAATAGGATTTCTTACCTTTGTGGTGGTCAGCAAAAGGCGCAGGTGGACAGTGGGGTATTCCCTAGCAAGATCAGACACTCGCACACCTCCTTCATATTTTGCTATTATTTCTTTCTTATATGCAATAGTTGTACGCACTACTTATCTTTTTTCACCTGTAGCAACTTTGCTGCTTGCACTGACTTTCTTCGGAGGCATAATTAGGGGCTAAAACACTTCGCACAACTATTATAAAAGCGAAAGCAAAACAAAGCACGTCCGCACGCGATAACAGAGGGTCACGAAAAGAGCGATCTACACCCGTACGCCGCTTAGCATTGCACCCTAGCATACGCACTCACGCATTACCGGCGTTCGAACTCCGATTTTTTGACCCAACAGCGAAGCAAGAATTTCTCGAAATTTTGGGTCGGACTCCGATTTGATCGAACTGAGAGGCGTTCGAAAACCGAGGTTCCACTGTACTGTGTTTTTTAAATCATTTGGACATGTTTACCTTTTCCATTTGTTTTATTGCACAAAAAAAGAGAAGCCCTACAATTTAGCTGGTCTTGTCTAATGACAATAAAGGACATTCATTGATTCCGTCATTTCACATTTGTTGAGACGGTCTGTTGACATTGACAACTGTCTCAATGTTATATGTGTGGTGTTAGGGCATTGAATGACACACTTGCATGTTGGCTTATTATGAATACATAAAACTATTAATACAATAGATATTTACTGGTTGCTTTAGAATTCGATCCAAGGTAAACTGGAAACTGTGTAAGTGTTTATCTATCCAACACAGGAGCTTGTTGTAACTTGCAGATTCTCTGGTCAGCTGTCATTTCCACAGTGAGCCAGCCAGAAGGTAATTGTACAATTATCAAACAAACAAACCTAAGGCTATACCTAGGGGAAAAACACAATGTTTATTAGACATATATAAACACTATACTATATTATGAATGAAGTTTTTGCCCTTTCAACCAAAATGTGCATTTGCTTACAAACTGGACGTTTTAGTTTGGAGATCACTGAAAAACAATTTGTTCAATATGATGTTAAATTGTTTTAAAAAATTAGCGTCAGAGTAAAAGCTTTCTTATGTATTATTAGCAAAAAAACACAATTTTCTTAAGTGGTCGCAAACAACAATCGCATTTTTCTTTAAGGAAAAAAATCAAACTGGTCTAAACATATATCAGTCAATTTGTCTCGGGATAAATGAGTACTGAAAGTGTAACAAATATGATAGACTTACTTCAATACTTGAGGAAATACTGGAAGTTGTGTGTGATGATATTTCCTAGCGTGCTGGAAAACATCCTGACAAGTATGGGCTAGCAAGGCTAGCCTGCTAAATTAAGGGAGAGGGCTACTGTTTGTCAAGTCAAGTCAAGTCAAGTCATTTTTATTTGTATAGCCCTAAATCACGAAGAGTCTCAAAGGGCTTCACAGATTGTTACACTATATTACACAAACTATTTTCAACCGACAAGAGGAGTAGGTTATTCATATGCAATGGAGTAGAAGTGAGTTTTAAGTTTAGATTTAAACATTTCCACTGAGGTTGCAGATCGAATCTCAGGGGGAAGAGCATTCCACAGCACCGGTGCCCGGATGGAGAACGCTCTCGAACCAGCAGAAGACTTTTTTGCTCTCGGGATCATCAGAAGACCAGCACTCTCAGATCGTAGGCTTCGGACCGGGACATAGTGGCAGATCAGATCTGAAAGATAAGAGGGAGCAAGTCCATGTATGATTTTGTACAATACTAAGAGAACTTTGAAGTCACATCTTTGGCTAACTGGGAGCCAATGCAGGTTAGCCAAAATCGGTGTTATGTGATCGTACTTTTTTGTCCTGGTTAAGAGCCTCGCTGCGGCATTTTGTACCAGCTGAAGAGACTTGATTCTGGACTTCGGGAGACCGGAGAGCAGTGCACTGCAGTAATCGAGACGGGAGGTAACAAATGCATGAATTATTGTTTCCGCATCAGACTGAGACAGTATTGAACGGATTTTAGCAATGTTGCGAAGATGGAAGAAGGCAGTTCTAGTAATTTGCTTTACATGCATCTCAAAGGATAGATCAGGGTCAAATATGACACCTAAATTTTTAACTGAGTCACTCTGTGTGATGTGACATTTGTCAATGTTCACAGCAGTTTTTGAGAATAAGTCCCGGCATTTAGAAGGACCAATGACTAACATTTCAGTCTTTTCAGAGTTAAGACGCAAGAAATTGAGTGACATCCACTCTTTTATCTCAGTGAGACAGGCCTCCAAATTTCCACAGTTTAGTGTGGAAGATTCCTCCAACGGAAGATATAGTTGAGTGTCGTCTGCATAGCAATGGAAGCTGATATTGTACTTGCGAATAATATCACCTAATGGAAGCATGTAAATGTTGAAAAGTAGGGGGCCGAGCACTGAACCCTGCGGAACACCGCAGGTAACATTGGTCACCATACTCTCCGTAGTTAGTACTTTTTTCCCTCTGCTTTGTATGACTTGTTTCCGGTCGCACCTTACTGTCACCTTGTGTTCAAATATTACATAATGTACCTTTAAAGGACATAGGCTATTATTGAGTGAATCATAGTGGTAAAAAAGCGGAATTCATGAAAAAAAGAACGATATTACCGTAAATTCCAGACTATAAGCCGCTACTTTTTTCCCAAACGTTCAACCCTGCGGCCAATTTATGTAATTTTTCTAACGGCCGCCAGCGGCGCTCGAGTACAAAAGGTAAGATTTAGACCGGTATATGCGCCAAAGAAGACTGCAACTTCTTAGCTTGTGCACAAATTAAATTAGCGTAAACTACCCTCATCATGCAAATTGAAAAAAGAAAGGCACATGACGCAGCTTTCAAGCTAAAAGCAATCGAGCAATCCGATAAAGAAGGAAAAAGAGCTATTGCACGTAAACTTTACTTTGCGAGCGTATTGCTAGCGTGTTTTGGAATGTGTCTTGGAATAAGGGAGAGAGGGACGACGTCTATATGATAACGTTTTTTTCCGATACTGAGGAAGACGACTTTGATGGCGTCAGTTATAAGGAGGAAGATGAGTTTTCAAAAGTATGGTATATTTTTTTAACAGACCCGTTTACTGCATTGCGAGTGTGTTGCTAGTAGCATGTTGCTACCTGTCACAGTCACGGTTTGGGATGAAAGTTATATCATTATTATTAAAGCTTTGAAAACTCTCTGCACCATCTTTCTTTGTAAGTATGTGTAACCATGTATAATATATATTTGCAACTGTATATTTTTGGAATGTATTTATTTTAGAGACTTATTCTGATATGTTTTCCATGGGCAAATCAAAAAGAAGGGGCGAAAACAACGGGGCTGACGGGAAGTGGAGTAAAGGTAAGACGTGTTTGTGGACGCAGCAGACAATAGTGGATATATATTTTTCCCATCTTTACCTTTGGAAGTATAGACTTTTTTTTCTTTGATTACTTTCAACGGGACCCGGACTCTGCAGGTCTGCATCAAACCTTAAGTACCGGTATCAAGTCAAGTCAAGTCAAGTCATTTATTTTTGTATAGCCCTAAATCACGAAGAGTCTCAAAGGGCTTCACAGATTGTTACACTATATTACACAGACTATTGTCAACCGACAAGAGGAGTAGGTTATTCGTATGCAATAGAGTAGAGGTGAGTTTTAAGTTTAGATTTAAACATTTCCACTGAGGTTGCAGATCGGATCTCAGGGGGAAGAGCATTCCACAGCACCGGTGCCCGGATGGAGAACGCTCTCGAACCAGCAGAAGACTTCTTTGCTCTCGGGATCACCAGAAGACCGGCACTCTCAGATCGCAGGCTTCGGACCGGGACATAGCGGCAGATCAGATCTGAAAGATAAGAGGGAGCAAGTCCATGTATGATTTTGTACAGTACTAAGAGAACTTTGAAGTCACATCTTTGGCTAACTGGGAGCCAATGCAGGTTAGCCAAAATCGGTGTTATGTGATCGTACTTTTTTGTCCTAGTTAAAAGCCTCGCTGCGGCATTTTGTACTAGCTGAAGAGACTTGATTCTGGACTTCGGGAGATTCCGTTCATTTGGCCGGCTGTGGTTTTTTGGACTGTGTACATTATATTCAGTTACAGTCGGGTTTGGGTTACTTTTGTGATTGTGTTACATGTTTTAATGTATATAAGCTGCATGCGGCTTATAATCAGGTGCGCTCTATAGTCCGGAATTTACGGTAATTTGAATGAAAATCTTACTGTTGTTGTGCACTGCTAGATTAGATTTCTGCTTTGCACTTTTTATTAGCAATTCTGAAAAGGAGTGACTTGTACCACTCGTTTCTATTTGCACTACACAACACAGTGACATATAATGATCGAATATTATTCAATGTCTCTTTACGTTTTCACTATTTGATACTGACACACAGATTGGCAGGACTAACCCAGTTACTTAGTTAACTTATTAAAATGTTTTTTAAAAAAAAACATTCATGAAAAAGTTGTCAATAACCAAGACCATGCTATGACACAGATATAAAAAATGAACGAGCCCGATCAGTTATTTCTGATCATTTTAATAGCTGTGATTCAAGATACATGGCTGGTGAAGGCCGGGCTATGGCTATCTTTACTCCTTGTTTATGAGTGAGTGACAAGGCTTCAGCTGATACACCGATTCTCTGCACAGAGTAATCTCCAAAACAGGGAGGAAGGCCAGGCAGTCGAGTTAACACCTCAGCAGCTCCTCTCTTTGCTTCTCCGTAACTGGAGTGAAGCTATGGAGCATGACATTTCATCAATGTGAGGATAGCGAGCCAAAGGGCTTTAATTCTTAATACGGCCGGTTTATTTGGGATCAAACCCACTCAAGAGGCTATTCAGATGAATTAGAGCTCTGCCTTACGTGGAAAGACAAGGATCGCAGGACACTGCCATCGGACGGGTCGTGTGATTGCGGTTTCCATGCTTGTCCGGGGAATACATCCAAACCTAATGTATCTAAAAAAATGTCGATTTTCAGTGTTGTACTACAGCGTATGATGCCCTCATGTCATTTAACTTTTCACAATAGCATACAATTTATTTCAATTGGCACCATTTCCAACATAATGTAACTACTGAATTATTTTTAACCCTTCAAAATATTCACCTATTCAGTGTTCATTTTACCTCTGAAAAGTGATGGGTCCCTGGGACTCGCATGCTCAAAAATCTATAGGTCCCCAAAATTTAGTGTTATCGAGGTTGAAATCGTAAATCGGTGACAAGTATAAAATATAAATCTCTATATTCATTCAGTTTTAATCATCAAATTATTAATTCATTTCTGCATCAAATTATTGTTGGTAATATACCGATTAAAGGGATAACCACAAACCTTTTTTTTAATTTTCTCCTTTTATACTTCCTTTTTTTCTTAACTTCTTTATACAATATAATTCGTAATATCAATCATCAAAGCAAGTGAGCCGTTTGAGAGCCGGCTCTTTTTAATGAGTTGAGCCCATAAAGCCGGTTCTCTAAAAAAAAAAAAAGGACTTCCTTTCACTACACAAGGAGATCTTGTTGGCCGAGATCGGCGTGCAGACGAAAACTCGAACCGCGAGACCAAAACAACAATGGCAGATCTGCCTGGCGAAAAGTTTGGAGTGCAGTAAATCTTTGTCAAAAAAAAGTAATCGGGTAATAATGACAATTTTGTGGCAAAAAGGTTGCGTCCCGGGGACGCACGTTGATTTGAGACTATGCGTCCCCAGCAAAAATGATGCGTCTAGGACGCAAGGACGCGGGCAAACGAGAACACTGCCTATTGATTGATCTTACTCGAGTATAATTGGACATGTTCGAAATGGCCTGCAATCAAACTCACAACGTCATGATTAGGCACACTTTCGCTGATGCCTACCTCTCCAAAAAAATGAAATGTCAAAATCCACTGATAAGTTTAGAGTTTAGTAGATTTTAAACTTGCGAGGAGAACAGGAAAGGACCGTACAAAACCCTTGGATAAGAAATTTCAGTCTGCTCTAAAATGTCCTCCCTCTAAAATTTTGTTTCAATTAAATCTCCTAGGTTACCAGAAGCAGATCAGTTCCAAGGGGTGTGGAAATCAAAAAAACAGCAACATGATTGACTAGTAGTGGCCATGATGCAGACAGTGTACAATAGGTAAAATAACAAATAACAGTGCGAAATAACTTTCAAAACATCTAACACGTTTTGCGCGTTGACCCAATATAGCATATTTCCTAAAAAAGAGGGACGCAATTTGATAAAAAAAGGAGGTATAAAGTAACAAACAGAATGATGATAACAATGACACGACACAGTGTGCTGTCTGAGGAGTCAATATAAAGTCTATAATTAGGATAATTATGAAAAGGTCTGTGGAGATTGGGAGTGAACCATAAAAACAAAATGAAGTCTGCTCAATAATAGTCAAAATACCGGACAACTCTGGCATCCTCAGAAAACCTCTTTGCAGGGGTTTGATAGCAAAAACAAAGGGCCAAACAGATTTCTTTATCATTCCACCCTTTAAATAGAAAATAAAAAAATAAATTACAGGCCGTTTTTATTGTCCGAAACTTAAGACCACCTCTAACCCCTTGAAAGCATCATACATTCACCCATGTCATTGCCTTTGAGGACTTTAATTAATCGTAGTGGGCTCACTGAAAGAACCACGATTTGCAAATAGTGAAAATGCAACATCATGTCAGGACCAGAACAGAAACGGGACCCAATTGCGTCGCGTTTACCACAAGTTTTATTGAAGGAAAAAGGAAGGGCTGCACCCACAATCCGGTGTTCACTGGACGTGGGAAGCAAGCCTCGTACTCGGATTGTGATCTTCCGTAGCGAGCGATGGCGGTGTCAGGGATGGAAGAACTGGTCGTAAGCCAGGACGGGAGAGCAGACGTGGTTTGGATCAAAACAGGTCGTAGCCGGAGACAGATGTGAGCAAAAAATGGGACAGGTGGGAGTCAGGGACGAAAAAGGCTTGCCTAGTATACACTGAGGTTCGCAGACGGACTGACAACAGGGGATTGACAGGACTGGGTTCAAATAGTGACAGTGAGCCAATCAGAACCCGCGGCAGTTGGCGCCAAATCAACAGGCACAGGTGAGTCACATCAGTAATCATGACACATTACACAGTTTTTAACAATACCGGCATAATAAGTTTTATTTATTCATTGATTAAATTAGCGATCCAACGAAATTTCAGTATAATGTTGTGGGCACAGAGCTGGACAGCCTGACGACAGTAGCTGAGAGACGGGCACTGGAAAAGCTGCAGTCAATCATGGACAATCCATCGCATCCACTACACAGCATTATCTCCAGACAGAAGAGCAGTTTCAGCGACAGACTGCTGTCACTGTCTTGTACTACGGACAGACTGAAGAGATCTTTTCTTCCTCATGCCATGAGGCTCTTTAACTCTACCCGGCAGAGTAAAAGCCCACATTAAACCACAGCCCCTACATTGCATGTTACCGAATTTTATTGCAAGATGTATTCTGTGTAGCACTATTTAGTTATTCTATATAACACGCTACAGTGGGCATTCGCACGTCACATTGGGTATTTGTATATTGTATTCTTTTTGCTTTATTATTGTATTGTTCTCAGCTCAGGGATGCTGCTGGAAATGTGAATTTCCCTGCGGGGATGAATAAAGTATCTATCTATCCATCTATCTATCTAATGCTGGGTTGATACTGCCTTTAACAGGTTGCATCAGGCCTAACTTCAGTTGAAGTCAAGCCAGACGCCTCATTTGTTGCATAATTCGCCAACATACCTACAGAGCTAAATTCAAAATGAAAAGCTATAAAACACTATATTAAACATTACTATTGTTGTTATCATGACTATTGTTATTATCATTTATTGTTTTAAAGGGTTAGGTCTATGTTTAGAAAACTTCATTTAACAATTGCTACTTATGATGCAGATTGCAATTTCTCACAGACATGTGTCAAACTCCAGGCCTGTGAGCTGGAGCTGGCCTGTGAATGAGTTTTCTCGGCCCCTTGAGATGATAGCTGATAATAAGGACCTGGCTCTCCATATTCTGGACAGGGTTTAGTTAAAAAACATTTAAAATTGGTTTATGTTTAGCCTATCCAATGTAGACCAAATATAGTCCAAAAATAGTTATTGTTGTGTTTACCTAATTTAATCAGGGTTGGGTAGGGTTACTTTAACTGGATTACTTTCAATTACTTTTGGATTACTCCAATACCAAATATGCTAACCCTACCCAACCCTGAATTTAATGTATTTCAAGTTTAGTCCAAAAACTACACCTATTCAATGACTCGAAAGGTTTTAGTTCAAATTTTACACTTGAACCAAAGAAAAATATGCCTACTTAGATGGAACATTGTTGTCTTTTCAAAGTCTTTCACAACTTTAAACCAGTTATGGCGACCAATATCATTCTTTATGCTATTGCAGTACTTTTTCATACTGTGCAGATGCCTTCGATCCACTGAAGGAAACCATATTGGAAGTGCAATTTAGCAAACAACCACAATATTTTGGGAGCCCTGTTTTTCAGATTCAGATTCAGATTCAGATCTACTTTATTGTCATTCTAGTACACGTGTATACAGAACGAAATGTCGATGCATCTGACCCCCACAGTTTCCTTGAATGTACAGATATAAATAATGTTGTATTGTATTTTGGCTACGTATAGTATTTTACCATAGTGCCGATAGTGCAAGAAGAGTAGCTAACCAGATGTGCAAAATGGGCAGTCAGGTTAACAAGTCAGGTACACAGTAACATTAACACTGTAACAATAACGCTGTAATTACAATAGTGCAGAGAGCAATGTGCAAGGAGTGGCAAGCTATAAAAAAAAAACTGCCAGTAGTGCAAAAAGTCAGATTAGCAGCCGTTTAGATTTAAGTTAACTATATGTTAGATTGACCATTTAACAGTCTAATGGCCAGGGGGACTAGACTATTGCGGAGCCTGGTGGTCCTGCACCGCACACTGCAGTACCTCTTCCCAGAGGCTAGCAGAGTGAACAGTCCATGATGGGGGTGAGAGGGGTCCCCGGTAATGTTTTTAGCATGGGATAGGCAGTGCTTCTGGCCAATGTCCTGAATGGAGGGAAGTGTAGTCCCGATTATTTTCTCTGCTGTCCTCGTTACCCTCCTCACACTACCCTAGTCGGTAGCGCTGCAGCCTCCACACCACACAGAGATACAGCTGGTCAGGATACTCTCTATGGTGCCCCTGTAGAATGTAATGAGGGAGGGTGGGGGCAGGTGGGCTCTCCTCATCCTCCGCAGGAAGTACAGGCGCTGCTGTGCCCTCTTAACCAGTGATGCAGTGTTCACGGACCAGGTGAGTTTGTTTGTAATGTGCACCCCTAGGAACTTGATACTGCTGACAACCTCCACAGCCTTGTTGTTGATGCAAAGTGGGGCATGGTTGGGCTGGTTTTTCCTAAAGTCGACAATGTTCTCTTTAGTTTTGTCGACATTCAGGACCAGGCTGTTGTCCCTGCACCAGCCCACCAACTGCTCCACCTCCTCTCTGTAGGCCAGGTCGTTGTCATCCCTGATGAGGCCCACCACTGTTGTGTCGTCAGCATACTTCACGATGTGGTTTGTGGCGGACCTAGGGACGCAGTCGTGTGTCATCAAGGTGAACAGCAAGGGGCTTAGGACGCAGCCTTGGGGGGAGCCCGTGCTGAGGTAGATGACATCTGAACTGTTCTGACCTATCCGCACTGATTGGGGTCTGTCACAGAGGAAGTCCAGCAGCCAGTTCCGCAGGGGGGTGTTGAAACCCAGGAGTCTCATTTTGTCTACCAGATGTTGTGGGATGATGGTGTTGAATGCTGAACTGAAGTCCAGGAACAGCATCCGCACATGGGTGTTCTTCTCCTCTAGATGTGTCAGGCTCAGGTGAAGCGCAGAGGAGATGGCATCCCTGGTGGAGCGGTTTGTCCTGTAGGCAAACTGAAAGGGGTCGAATGAGGAGGGGAGACTGGAGGTGATGTGCTCTTTAACCAGTCTCTCAAAGCACTTCATTATGATAGGAGTCAGTGCAACGGGCCGGTAATCGTTGAGTGATAAGATCTGGGGTTTCTTTGGCACTGGGATGATGTTGGCAAATTTGAAGCATGATGGTACTTTGGCTTGGTCTAGCGAGGTGTTGAAAATGTCTGTTAGTACACAAGCCAGCTGATCGGCGCACTCCCTAAGTACCCGCCCCGGAATGTTGTCCGGGCCTGGAGCCTTCCTTGTGTTGACCCTTCTCAGGGTCTTCCTCACGTCAGATGAGTCCAGGTGGACTGCTCTTTCGTCCTGATTTGGAACCGCTTTCGCTGCAGGGGTGCCGTTTTGTGCCTCGAACCTTCCAAAGAATTTGTTGAGGTCATTCAGAAAGTCCATGCTAGTGTTCTGCACTGGGGCGGTGGTTGGCTTGTAACTGGTGATGGCCTGAATGCCTTTCCACATATCCCTGGTGTTGGTTTTTAAATGAACCAGTTCATTGAAATTATCTGGGGATTTTTGCTGCAAAAACAGGGAGCAGGCTGAAATGAAGCAAGAAAAAAAAAGACTTGCAATGTAGGAGAAAAAGAAATAGTGGCTGTCCAATTGTCGGATGATGGGCAACAGTAAGTGTTTGCCAGCACTAGCGCATGCTTGTATTACACATATTAGAAGGTTATGCCATGTATGAGATTATCAAAACAGTAACAAAAGCAAAAGCCAAATCCAAACTGCTCACATTAATGGAAAGTGCCTGAAGGAAAAGCAAAAAAATAATGAGTAAATGTTGCTTTTTAGAAAAACTTATCATGTAGTTGGCAACCAACAGGCTCGGCCGTGTTGCTAATGCGTCAAAAAAACAAACAAGTTTCCAAGGAGAGTACACATTATAGGAATTAAATATAGTAGCCTCCCAAGAGGAAATTTGATCAGCAACTGAAAAAACAAAGTCTTTGAATGGGTTGTCGCCGTTGCTATAATCAGCGCTTTACATTTTGCACTGTACACTCACAGAGAATTAGTATTCGGTGAATGTAACCGTCATACTTCTGCTTGACCTTGAGAAGACAAATGCTGCCTTGTTTTTCATTTGATCTTTCCTTCCTGAAGAGCTTCTCCCTCGTAAATGCCACAACCTTCATTATGTAATCACATTGTAATACAAGACAAGGGTGTTAGAGCTTTGTGCACAATGTCTGATCTTCCCTTGCCAGGGGATGATTCTGACCCCGACTGTGATTTTGTTTGAACGCGGTGGCACCTTGAAGTCCAATGAGGTGCAAGACGTACAGCTGCATTCTATTATGAGCACTGTGGCCCACACAAATAGCAGCAAACTGCGTGCACTTGTGCCGAGGTACCTGACAGTCACACGTCAAGGTCATTATCAACATTTTTTCTTTTTTGGGAAATAGTCACAAGCTGGAAATAACAGGCTGACTAAGCTCAGACATATTTTACTGCGTGAAACCCATCACAAGTCGCTCATGAGGAACTTGGCGAAAATACTTATTCTAATTTTATTCTGCTAGCGCGTGCCGCTCATCTTAGCGTCGTCCTTCCTGTTAATAAGTGAGAGATGTTACAACTGTCATCAGCAATTATGAACCATACCTCTAACTTGTCTCTAATAGGCCCCTACAACTTCAAACATTGCTTCCCTCCCTACCGTATCTAAGAGCCCCCACCCCCAACCCCTCACCCTTAAGAACAAGTTGCCTGCTGTGAGCATCACTGAGCCCAAACTCGAGGGAACATTTCTCCTGGCCAAATGCACCGTCACCCAAAGTTGTTTTTCCAACGGATTTAACATCCAGTAAGAACCATCAAGGAGAAGATCTTAGATCACACCTTCAAAGCCGTCACAGTCTCAGGCTCAGTGGGTGAGTGGATTAGCTGGTAAGTAACGGGACCACAGATGGGCAGATCTTGCATCTTTTAGGAATTTGGTGTGCTGTTGGTTTACGGCCAGATTTGAAATAATGAAGAATATCAAAATGCGATCCGTGGAATACGACTAATGGCAATTATATGATTGATTGATTATATGATAATCTGTTTTTGCACTACAACATATATGACACAATATACTTATCACAAACCTTCCAACTTTTATGTTTTCCCCATATTATCTAATTTATTTTAAATTATTTGGTATTGTGTCAAATTTTTCTTTCTTTTTTGAACATTTTTTTTTTAAATCCTTGATTTTTTTTGCTAGTATAATATGCAGCAATGAATTTACTGCAAGCGAGGACAAAACTAAGAACAACACAGAAACAAATATTTGTGTTGTATATTTGATCAACACTTTCTTTCACAAATTACCTTTGTTTTTATTCTACATGGTCTGGTTAGCTACGAGTAAACAGGTGCGGCACTGTATTTGTAAGGTTTATTACCGCTTAATCAGAGGAATTGCAATTATTAAGAAATGGAAGAATTGGCCGAGGTCGACAGGGTTGTTATCATGTATCACCCCTAATTTGAGAAATAAAATTCCGTCTATACGTCAATGTATTGTGTGCTGATAATTTATATTCTATAAGTAATTTGCTTAAACTTCACATCATAAATGTGGTAAATATTTTTAATATTTGAAAAAAAATGCTGACTTATAAACTATCTCATGTGTTTTTTCCATATTATATTCAACCAACTAACTTGTTAAGGTACAAGTAAAAACATAACTGAATTTGGCGACCACCCGCAATAACATCAATTAGATGGAAAGTTAGAACTGTCTTTATTGTCATTGATAACAATACAGATGCTGCCTGACCCACGAACGAGTTAGGTTCCGGACAATTCTTCGTTAGTTGAATTTGTTCGTAAGTTACTTCAGTTCTGTATTTTGTATGTTTAAGGTTTATATATGGGGCGGCAGTAGCTCAGGAGGTAGAGCGCTCGTCTTGAGATCAAGGGATCCCAGTTCGAATCCCGGCTCGTCCGTGTTACATGCTGAAGTGTCCTTGGGTAAGACACTGAACCCCTAATACCCCCAATAAGCAGGTTAGCGCCTTACATGGCTGCAAGGCCGCTATTGGGAAATGTGGAGCACATTGTAAAGCGCTTTAGGAAGTCATTGACTTGAAAAGCGCTATATAAATTCAGATCATTTCATTTCATTTCATATAAGTATGTTTAAGGCTTGTATAAGTAACCTGTATTGTTTTGTACTAAAAAAAATAAACATTTAATAAAATAATATGCTCTAAAAAGATAAATAAAGTGAGGTTTTACTTACTTTTTTACTTGCGCTTCAAGATGTCATCCTCCGCGGTAATAAGTGGCCGAAAAAAAGCGTTCCGACCATTTTCTCAGGCTTTCTTATTCCACTTAACACCAACCATATTGAATGGATGCACAATAAAAATGTCAAAGTTTGCTGGAGATAGTATAAACATAGACAGTATAGAATGTTTACACACAAACTAGAAAGAGGAAGCAGATTTTTTTTTCTTTCGGGTGGATGTTGGGTGACCTTTCACAGCGCCACACGCCGGTAGTGGCGGAAAGAAGGACTACAGTACTGTCCTGTACTCGAAAAAAGGTGCACAAAATAAAAAAACTACCGTATTTTCCGCACTATATGGCGCACCATGTTATAAGGCGCACCTTCAATGAATGATATATTTTAAAACTTATGCCATACATAAGACGCACCCCATTATAAGGCGCTATAAGTGCATGCTGGTTTAAGATCAGGTAATTGTGCAATTTTGTAATTGTAATCCTGTGCAGTCCTTCGAGACATTTTTGGGATTAAGGGCTATTTACGGTAAATAAATGTGACGACTTGACTACAGTAGAGAATGTAGTTACTTTATGCAACCTCTAGATGTTGCCACGCTCAAGGGAATGTCAACAAACCATTCAAAAAGGTCAAACTTTATTAACAAACAAGCTTTCCACAACTCCATTCACTCCCAAAATAAATAAACAGCCGTTTTATTATTTTCTCTGAGGTAAAGCATTTTCGTGACACATCTTTAACATCTTTGAACAACATCGACATATCATTTTATTTTTTGTCCATTTAGTCAACACGCAAAGAAAAAAACGTCTGATACTGTTATTTTAAATGAAACGTTAGTGCAATCGCAATAAAGTGACACTCGTAATGTGCAAAAACAACGAGTGCAAAGCAATAACATAATAACTGTAAAATGTAAAACGTAAACACACAAAAGAAAAACAAAGATCACTCTATAAGCTCCTCATCGACGAATCCCTCGAATTCTTCTTCTGCTGTGTTCGAATTGACCATATCTCAGTGAATGGGCCATCCAACACGTCCGGTGTTTTTGTGCCAGCGCTGTTGCCTTCATACGTATAGTTATCGTACTGACACTTCTGCTTGCCGCTCTTTGTTGAACAACCCACTGTTCAAGTGTCTCCTCTAACTCTGGCCATCTTGCTTTATTGCCACGGAAACTTTGTTGAGTTTTCCTTACTTGGCAGAGCTTATCTTCATCCTTTCTCCACTTCCGTACCATCGATTCATTTAAGTTTAACTCTCTCGCTGCCGCTCTATTGCCGTGTTGTGCTGCGTGACTGATCGCTTTGAGTTTAAACTCGGCGTTGTACGCGTGTCTCTTAACAGGAGCCATTTTCTTATACAAATGCACGTATGAAAGAGAATATCGCTCTCTCTCTCTCTCTCTCGCTCTCTCTCTCTCTCAAACGTGACATTCTGAATAATTCTGCGTTTGTTTAAGGTAAATTGTGCTTTACATCTTCACCAGTCATAACCCTGGATTCAGACAAATACTGTATTTGTTGAATATGAATTAAGCAGTTTAATGGGGTAGCCATTTTGCCACTTAGTAAACAAATACAACACGAGCCCCGGCAACTACCAATCGTTTAATATTTCCCAGTATGCACAGCGTGAAAAATGGAGTCGGCGGCTGTTTCTCGTAGTTGCGAGACCTTGCGAATTTAATATTGAGCCATATATAAGGCGCACTGTGTTATAAGGCGCATGGTCAGCTTTTGAAAAAAAATAAGACTTTTAGGTGCGCCTTATAGTGCGGAAAATACGGTAATCTACAGCAATGTCCGGATATTTTTTGACCTCCTGAAAAAATTGATCGTATCTGCCGGAATCCGTAAGTCGAATGTATGTTAGTCAGGAGGCGTCTGTATCATGAACATTGTTCAAAGTGAGATTAGAGAATAGCACTCCAACATAAACACGTGAAGTGCTGGTATACGAGCCTAAGTTGTGAGTGCAACAATAGTGCAATGAAAGAAAGCATATCAACAAAAGTAATAAATAATATCACAAAGAGACAACTAAAGAAAATACAAAATGCAGTTTTGAAATGTTGATTCCATTTATTAAGGCTTTATTAAGGCTTAAAAAACATCAAAACCTATTTGGCCACCATGGACAGCAATAACAGAAATCAAATGTTTATGAGTTTATAAGTAGTAATGAGTCTTTCAGAACGCTGTGAAGACATTTTTGCCCACTCTTCTTTGTGAAATCATTTCAAATCTGCCATGTTGGAGGGTTTAGACCTTGAACGGCACATTCACGGTCAAAACGCATCGTCTTAAATTGATTGAAATCCGAAATTTGTTTCGGGCCTTAGCAGGGAAGCCCAGACGTCCTACCTCCAGCCACTTCATCCAACTCATTAGACAGGATCTCGAGGCATTCCCAGGCCAACTTAGAGACGCAATATCTTCAGCGTGTCCTGGGTCGCTTCTAGGTCCACCTGCTGGTGGGCCGGATTATATACCAATGGAGGCGTCCAGGAGGAATTCTTATCAGATAGCCGGGCAACCTTAGTTGACTCCTCTTAATGCGAAGGAGCTGGGTCTCCAGACTGAGTCCATCCCGGATTACCAAACTTCTCACCCTATCTCTTAGGGAGAGCCCAGCAACCCAGGGAAGGAAACTGATTTCAGCTGCTTGTATCTGGGATCTTGTTCTTTCAGTTATGACCCACAGTTAATGACCATATGAGCAGGTAGGAAAGTAGATCAACAGGTTAATCAAGAGCTTTGCCTTTTGCCTCAGCTCCATCTTCACAGGCTCCGCATCACGCTACACGCGGCACTGATCCGTCTGTCGATCACCCTTTCTAACCTACCCTCGCTCGTGAACAAGACCCCAAGATACATGAACTCGTCCACTTGGGGCATGGTCTCATTACCCACCTGAAAAGAGCCTGCCACCCTTTTCTGGTTAAGAACTATGGTCTCAGATTTTGAGTTACTGGTTTTCATTCTGGCTGCTTTGCACTAGGCTGCGAACTGCTCTGGTGGGAGCTGAAGATCAAGGCTTGTGGAAGCCACATCATTTGCAAAAAGCAGAGATACAATGCTGACGCCCCCAAAACCGGACCCGATACCGCCACGGCTGCACCTATGTATTATGTCCATAAAAGTTACAAACAGAATCATTGACAAAGGGCAACCTAGGCAGAGTCCAACTACCACTGAAAATGAATTTGACTTACTGCCGGCAATGCGGACCAGACTCTGGCACCGGTCATTCAGGGACAGAACAGCCCAGATAAGACTCTAGGCGGATCTCATCCACCCCTGAGCCTTGTCACCGAGGAGCTTTATAAACACCTTAGGGAGCCCAACATCAGATATATAAGAGCCCCCTCACAGGAAGACGTGTTGGTGGGATTGAGAAGGTCTTCAAAGTATTCTGCCTAACGCTTGACAAGGTCCTTGATCGAGGTCAGCAGTGCCCCAACTCCACCATAGACAGTATTGATGGCACACCACTTTCCTCCCCAAAGATGCCAAATGGTGGACCAGTATTTCTTTGAAGCCATTTGAAAGTCGCCTTCTGTGGCCAAGCCAAACTCCTCCCATGTTGGAGTTTTTGCCTCGGGAACTACATGTTTAAAATTTTAGCACTTTTTTGTAGGACTACTATTGTTTTTCTTAATCTAGTTTTTTCCTCTACTTATAAGCATTTGCATAATTATCCTGATTGATCAAAGCTACAAATGTGTGCTACTAAAGCCATTTAAATGAGTGATACTGTAAACTTGTCTTCTCTTGAATTTGAGTGCTTCAATAATGTTTAGAAGTTTTTATATGTACCCAGTGTATTTATTGCTTATTGCAGAACCACACATTAGCACTCACATAGTGAACACACTATGTTCTTAAGCACTTTCTGCACCATGGCAATTAAACTATATTTCAGTGTTATTGTGCTCATAACAATGAATTGTGCGGAGCTTATCATGCCAACGTAATTGTAAACACAGAAAAATAATTGCATTTTGTATATGTTTTTATTCTGTTCTAAATAAACCATGCAGTTATTGATCTTGGGAGCATAGTTTTATCTGCCTTCTGTATCTTATATCATTAGGTTCAATTTTACTTTTCACTATGTTTTTTATTTTTAGCTTTCAAGTTTAACAGGCCCATCAGGTGACAATAAATGAGCATATGAATACATTTGTGGTCATTTTTACAGGTTTAACAACATCCAGGCAAAATGTCGAAACGTACAAGAGGCTCAGGACGCAAAATATGTAAGTCCTGAAAGTATTTGTTCATCCTTTGTTTTTGGAACATAACTGCCTTTCAAAATGTGATGGATTTGCTGATGGTTCACGGATCGCTTGACCGCCTGGCTCGTCGGGTTAACATTTTATTTGGTGAGTCATGGGCAAGTACAGTCTGGCAGTGCCCTTCCCTCTCCAGGGCATTTTTGGGGTGGGATTTGCTCTCCCACATTATACAGATAGTAATTTTTATCCATGTTTATGAGTAGCAGGAGAAACTTCCTGATTTAACATAGATACAGAACCTTCATCATCTGGTCCCAGTGTTGCCTTAAAGCATCCTTTAGCACTTCAGAGAAGAGCCGGACCCTTATCAGACATTAAATTATACCCCATTTATTGATAAGGATTTGCTCCAATATATGAAAATATATGTGGAAATTTGTAAATTAAATACAAAGTGAACACAAAGCCAAAATGGCTATCCACCCATCTGCATAAGACTACAGTATGTGACGCATCTGCGCACCACTTCATGTAAGCATTGACCTAGCTTGGGCCAGCTAAACTGAGTTTTTGGACACAAGCTTTAGCAATAACTGCTGATAAGAAGACAACATCCTAAGATCATGGTTACCTGCCTACTGCCCTGTATTGTAACACTCCTAGGGCCTTAATTTTCTTTTTGCCTCATTTTCCATGTTTTGCCTGACTGGTTTCCACTTAAGACACCTAGTTAAGACACAGTAGTTTGCATGTAATCATATTCCAAGTATGTAACAGTGTGAATGTATCCCATATAGGTTTCTCCCTCGTCCACCAGTACATTCAACATTTCAACGAAAAAGCTGGCAACAAATCAGGTAACATTATGGTCCAGAATTGAACACGAATAGCATTGCTCTTGAAGACAAATTTGACAATAGCCATTGAATGGGTTATGGATTATAATTACCCCATCATCCATTATATACAATTTAAAATTAAAGAAACTAAACCTAAATAACACTTGAGTTCATTTAACTCCATTGGGAATCTGTCCCAATTACGATAACCATCAACAATTCATTGTTACTCAATGGTATTTTATTCTCACATGATTGTTTCAAAATTTTAGTGTTTACCAGAAAAATGCTGGTGAATAAACGTCTTCATGGAGAATGCCATTTGAGAAAAGTCAAGTAAAGTCATGTCAAATTTATTTGTATAGCCCTTAATCAAAAAATGTCTCAAAGAAATGCAGAGGTTACAATTACACCATCCCCTGATCTTACACCAACATGCGGGAAAATAGGAAACCTTGAGAAGGGGCCTCACATGTGGTAATCCCCCTTTCAGGATGACCAGGGTGCAATAGATTTAGCATTAGGGAACAGTACACAAAACATAGTGAACATCAATAAAATAAAACAATAGTTAATATGTTGAAGTTTGTTCAAAAAGTCCATGACGGCAACGGCGCAGCTTTCCATCTCTACTAGCTGGTCGATGCTGACCCTATTCCAAAACAATTGAAAATACTAATGAATGTAATCATTGTTATTATTTCATTGGCAGATAATCTTTTTTTTTATGAATTATTGTATTCTCCGGACTATAAGTTGCATCAGCCAGCAATAAACTACCAGGGGGGAATCTATTTGATGAAATCCAACACCAAAAACATACATGTCTTCTTGAATGGCAATTAAAATAATTTAAAATAATTAATTAAAATAAAATAGAGAACATCATATACTAAAGTTACACATACGTGTGTATATATTAGACACGCACATCAGGAACAATGTATCATATTAAGAGTTATTCAAGTAACTCTAGCGTAAAAAAATGCTTACCAATCCATCATGTTCACTCTAAATCACTAAATTCCATTAAATATTCATCCTCTGTGTTACTTTTACCAGTAAACAACTCCTCCAAGACGATAAATCGCTTCACTATCTCTTTCCAATTTGAAAAATGTCCACCACAACAGGGCAGGGTTGGAATGATCAACACAGGCCTAGAGCGCCCTCTCTAGGTTTAGTGTGAAAATAATGTAAGAAATTATATCCAGTATTGGCAATAAAAAATGTAAACTCAATTATATTATTATGTGTTAATCATTTCAATAATGTTCACATATAAGTCCCACTGCTGGCCTAACTATAAAAAAACTGATTCATGGTTTGGAAAATTTGATAATAATGAAAAATAATTCTTATAATAAGCTAAATTATCTGCCAAAAGACTAAAACAAACTCCAATGCAGTTTTTCATTTAAAAAAAAATGTTATGTTTGTAAAATAGATAAAACAATATTTTGAAAAAAAATATTCAGGAGATAATTCAAGCATACTTTTCTTATTTCTCAAATACAATTTCTTATTTTGATAACTTTAAATATGTTTTTCTCATTTCATATAAAATAATATTTATCTGGTGTGTGCAATTTGAGATAATATTGCTAAGTTTTAATATAACTTTAAGATATTGAGAAATAAAAAGGAATAATGAAAAAATAATATGACAATAAAACTAAATTAACAATTGCCATAACTTGTACACAGTATCTCACTATAAAATCAGTTAGAAACAATAAAATTCAAGAAAAATAGATAAAATACACAATGCAAATAAATAAAAATATATTTTTCCATTTTAGCAGAAAAATAAGTTATTCCTATTAATCAGTTTAATGAAAAATGGCAAAATAGTATTTTGAATCAAACAGAAAACAGTGAAAAAAAATGATAAGTGTCTTAAATTACAATGGTGGTAATAACAGCTGTATTTCAACCATATTCAAACTCTAACCAACACTAAACTACGGATGAATTCAAAAGGACTTTTCAGTTAGATGGATTAGTCAGAGTTATGCTATCAATAAAGGCAATTTCATTGCACACACATATAGTTGTGAAAAAAACATGAGTCTCTTAGTCAAGATAAACTATTGTCAAGTTTTTTGTCTTCTTTGTGGACTTTGAAATGTTTTGTAGCCATTCAATGATTTCTTTGTTTAGCTTCCTTCCGAAGAAGATCTAAAATCCCCGGGGTGGTCATAACACAAAATACACTGAACTTACCAGAGGGGAAAAGTGTCCCAGATTTCAAACGAAAGTTAAACCCTGTCAATGTCCAAGAAGGTGGGTCTATTTTGATAAGTTCTTACAAAATTATCTCTACTGCTTCAGATATACAGTACTGTGTGAACGAAATATTCAAAATGTCGGCATGTCTTTCAGGGATGACAGCTGTTTTCAAGGCTTTGATAACCGGAGAGCCCAAACCTGATGTGACATGGAAAAGAGTAAGAGGCAGCATCGTAGACAAGAAGAAATATCAGACTAAGTATGATGAATCGACGGGGGAATACATACTGGAGGTGAAAAAATTAGAAATTTGAAAATAAAAGCTGGAAAAGTAGTTCTGTTTCCTTTTTGCCATCAATGTTTTGTGTTCACCAGGTTCATGCAGTAATGGGTGCAGATGTTGACACATACAAATGCATTGCAGTCAATGAACATGGAAAAGCGATTTGCTCTGTAGCATTAAACCTGGGAGACTGTAAGTTTTGTACAAAGTATATATATGATATACCATAGATTTTCTGGGTTATCCCTGATTTTGTTTCCTTTTCTTTTCGTTCTCAGATGTAACAGACCCTTCAGATTTCAGAAAGTTGCTTCGAAAAACAAACTCAAGGTGGGAGTACCTCAATGGCTTGTTTGTAAGGTTCAAGGACTGGTGTCAAAGCATTGAAAAATATCTGTATAGCTGTAGACCTTGACCCACGAAACCTCAATTTCTCCCTCATGGTATAATTCTTTTGGGATTAAATCTTGAAAAAAAGATCCCTTCGAGAGCCCCTTGAGGGTTTGGAAAAGGCAAAACAATCAACAGGGCCCGGTTGGATTAGGAGACAGGATTTTGCAGCCTTCCAGTGTTTTGTGCTCTGTTGGATCTTTGAAAGGAAATATTGCACATCTCGTAAATTGAGTTTTTAATTAAGGACAGCAGTCCCAAAACCGCTCTAACACAGCTTGTTTGTTTACTCTTTTGTGGCAATAACCTGACAGTGGTACTAAATGATAATGATTACTTACAGTATTTATGAAGAAAACCAGAAAGAGAAAGTCAACGAAAGAAACGAGAGAAACCAGGACAATTTACAGAGGGACTACGGCCAATTCGGCGGAGACATGGACTTAATGGAAGAAAAAAGGCAGCACGCACTAAAATATCAGGTAAGACAGCAATGATGTCTTAAGAGCAATGATGTCTTAAGCTGTAATAAGCAATGAATGAGTGAATGTAAATGCTGTTTCTCGACCAAACTGTATTGGTTTGTTTTTTATTGTATACGGAATTTTCATTTTAGTATACGATGATGTGTTTTGGCCATAACAGAAGGGAATGAGTCCTCCTGATGAAGACTTGTTGAAGAAAAATGCACTTGTAAATGGCAGATGTGAAAAGGATGCTGAAAACCTCACAGGTATTGTAGCAGTTCTCCTAATACATTTGAGGTAACAAATTCATTGTTAAGAAATTGAGGTGGATTTTCAGATAACAAATGTAATTATGTCATTTGGTGTCATGCTAGATTTCATTGGTAAAACACTTGCTTAATTGTGCGCATTGACATGACCAATTTAGCATTACAGTTAAAACAAAATTCTTATATAGAAATATATGTACAGTGTTCACAGCTCAAAATGATCAAAGAACATATAAAATATAGGGAAAATGAGATGTATGAGCTTATTAAAAGGGGGCACAGCAGGATTAATACATTTGTCCAATCATTGAAGACAGGAAAAGCTAAATTCAGACAGTAAATTGCACAAAGAGCAACTGTAATATAAATTAGAACATAATTGGCAGTCCCAAATGGCTAATGTCGCCATTTTTTCCCACTCCGAGAAGCAGTCATTGTGGTAACTATCAAACTGTTGACACACGTTTGTGTTACTTGTAGCTTTGTCGCAACAACCTACATTAATAAGATGCTTCTTTTTTTTCCAGTTCCTAATGTTGACTTTGCTGTCAAACTTCAAGAAGCGGTAACAGAAGAAAAAGACACTGCACTGTTTGAATGTGTTTTGACCCAACCGTTGCCCAAAATCACATGGATGAACAACGGCAATGTGCTGGAGGATGGGGAAAAATATAAAATCAGTGTGTCAGACCACAAAATGATCCATAGGTTGCTGATCCAAGACTGCTCGGATCAAGACAAAGGTGTCTATTCAGCTGTGGCTGGAAATGCCTCATGCAATGCTTCATTAGATGTGGAAGGTAACTTCATTCAAACCCCTCAACATTTCTATCCGAACACTAATCATTGTCTATATCTCAAGCTGACCTTGAAGCAGTTGGCAAGAAGAAAACTGGAGGAGCAGGTATCGACTTAGAGGAAGTGGTCAAACAGCAGCAAATGAAAAAACAGGAAGAAAAGCTGAAGACTTTGGAGACCTTCCAAGAAAAACATGGGGCAGGGGAGAACTCAGAGCAGAAAGCAATGGCTACTCACAAAAACAATGGACAAGCCATTAGCCTGACTGGACAGACCCATTATAATGGGGGTAACCATCAAAATCATCCAAGTAACAGCAGCATTCTCAAGTCAGATGCACCCTCACTATCTATGCAGCAAGTGGCGGGTGGTAAGTAAAGTAGAATTCGTTCTGGCACTGACATAAAAGTGCCAATTTCTAAAAGAATAAACAAAGCCACTTTGGGGTTTTTTTGTTATGATTTTCCAGCTAAAAAAGAACTCAATTCATATTCAATTATGTCTTTAAAAATAATGTAAATTTTGATATTGCATCACATTAAATACCTTTTTCTGTTTTTTTTTTGTTAGATTATAAATATATTTATCGATTTCTTAAAAAGGGCAATACGGCAGCGCAGTGGTTAGCGTGTGTGCGGCACGGTTCTGAGGTCATGAGATCGAATCTTCTTTTGTCGGGTTTGCATGTTCTCCTCGTGCTTATGTGGGTTTCCTCCAGGCACTCCGGTTTCCTCCCACATTCCAAAAACATGCCGGTCCAAATTGTCCCGAGGTGTGAATGGGCGAGTGAGTTGTGTGTCTCTGTGTGCCCTGGCAACCGGTTCAGGATGTCACGCGCTAACCACTGCGCTGCCGTGATGCCCACATACAAACATGTTTCAAGATATTATGAAATGTGTACAAAAACACTGCTAATTCCCTGTTAATAATTCGTATTCTTAAACTGTTGGACATCATTTAAACCTAATTAGAATTGGGGTTTGTAAATAGACTTTGTTATCTTGCGTTATTACAATTAGGGTACTCATTAAGTAGATGAATAAATAAAGATGAATGACTACTTTGGAAATTTGACGCATTTATTTAATTAAAGTACTATTTATGTTTTTAAAGAATTGTAAACTGTATTATATACAGAGTTTCAAACAAAATAGCATGTATATTTAATGTTTTATTTAAGCAAAGTTAAGTATAATTAGGTTTTATGAAGTTCCTCAATGACTGAAGACGATTCCTGGACACAGTATTGCTTTTTGTGCCTGTAATTAGATAGTGACCACACATTGGCCTTATTCGGCAATAACATGACTTAATCATAATTGTTTTGTTACTGCTGCACAGATGGTTTGGGAACAGAACAGAGCAACAATGCAGAGAGCAATTTGGAAGAAGTAACAGAAGATGCACTACAAGGTAGCTTATAGTATGGGAAAGTCATTCTTAAGACATTCATACAAAGGACTGTTGAATGCAAATTTTGGATTTAAATCTTTCAATGAAATGCTATTCGGATAAGATAATTAGCATTCGTATTGTTTAAGAATGAAAAAAGAATCCTAATCTGCTGCACCGACTGATATGGATGAATGTCACAGATACTACACAGAGACTGATCACTGAAAAATGTGATGATCCTGGACAATAGAATAATTATTTTTTTGCAAAGTTAAAACAGGGCAATTTCCTGCAGCACACTAGACTAATTCTTGTGTCACAGTGGTTGAAAAAACACTTCCTTAGACAATAAATGGAGAATGAAGAGAAAAAACCCAATTGTTCCCCCCAAAAAGATGTACCGGTTTTACATTTTGGAGGTATATTGCCCAAAACTGCTGAAATTATAACCAAACTGCGCATGGGCAGTGATTACCGGTACATTAGTCGTTGACACTGCTTTGTCTTGAGAGAGAACATAACCTTTGTTTTGTCTTTCTTTGCAGAAAATGACGGCACGTGTGATGATCAGTTAAATGAGATCAATAAGAAGCTTACACTGAAAAAGAAAAAATGTAAATTTGGTTGGAGTACATACGCGCACAGACACTTTTCACTCTGATATAGTTCAACATATTACATTTTATCATTATAGATGAAAGCTTATTCAATGAAGACAACGAAAACGAAGAAGTGGAGGGTCTTCCTTCTCAACCGAGGCGTAAAAGAATCGGCCCTCTCATCGAAGACACAGTCATCGGTAAATATTCAAATGAGAATAAAACAGTTTAAATCCAAGCAATTTACCCAACTCTACTTCTTATAAAGCTCTTTAAAACAGCCACAGGTTAAGAAAAAAGTGCTGTACACGAGTAAAAAATACAAAACATACTGGACTTAGCTACAAATTTTCTTCAATATGAAAAAAATTTACTTAGTTTTACGAACGATGTTGTTAGAATATTCATACAGTTCGTTAAGACCTCTAGAGTAGCTATGAACGCTTGATCAAGGACAAGAATTTACAATCACTTGTCAGTCGTCAAAATGGGGTCAGGCACACCACAGGCTCATAACTTTGGAAAATGATGTTCTAGTTTCCTTCCTAAGATGTACTTTTTTATATTTAACAGATCCCGGCGTTCAGTTCATCTGGGGATTGTCTGACATTAACGCCATCATCGGCGAGAATGCAGAGCTCACTTGTAAACTCAGCAAGGAAGATTGCAACGGAGTCTGGTTCCGAGATGGCGAAAAGGTCAGGCATGTGGTCAAATGTTTTGAATCTTGAATAACCTTTTGTCTTAGCGAGTACAATACATGACATTAAGGTAGGTGAAAGTGCATGCCAAGCAATACTGTGTAGATCAGGGGTCGCCAACCCGGTGCCTGCGGGCAGGCTCACCTCAGTCACATTCTAAAAATAGACTAATTCTTGAACTATTTGTCTAAAATGTGAATACAAATTTTAACCAAAATTTGCATTCACTGCGATGGAAAATTGAAAAGAAAACTCACGAAAACATATAAAAATTGCTGCTGAGTTCAATCATCTAAGAACTCTGACTTTATACGGGGCAGAGGTGAGTGGGCATGACAATCACAGCCTCAACCTTGAGCGTCGCCAAGGAGTCCAAATCGGTTTTTACATGGCAGAAAAAGGAAGAAACAGTGTAATTTTTGTAGTGAATGGGAGAGAGAATTATTTTTTACTAATTTAAAAGAAAACTGTGTGTCTCTTATTTGCTGTGCAACCGTGGCTGCGGAAAAGCGGCACAATGTGGAACGCAACTTCAGCCCTTGTACAAAAGCTTCCATGCTACCGTAAATATCTGCCCGGCAGCCAGGGTTGGGTAGGGTTACTTTAACTGGATTACTTTTGGATTACTCCAATACCAAATATGCTAATAAAAGACAAAATAAATTAAATATGAATAAAATTATGACTCACAACACATGGTAAGCTTTCTCTCCTGGCTTTGATCTCTTTGATCTCCGGCAAAACTACATAAAATGCGACGGAAACAAAATGAAAATAAATCCAAACAGCTTGCCAACATCATTTTTGCCGTTCCATGTATTCCGTTACTCCCCAAGCCTGCACAAAATTTAGTAATTGTTATCATATTTAGTTTCTTTTGTCTTTTATTAGCATATTTGGTATTGGAGTAATCCAAAAGTAATTGAAAGTAATCCAGTTAAAGTAACCCTAACCAACCCTGCCGGCGGCGCACAAAAAACAGGAAAGGCCCGTGAGTTAAAGACAACTTTGGGCAAACAGCAGTCTTTTTTCACAAGGCCAGCAAAAAAACTGAAAAAGCAACCAAACCGCTTTTAGAATTACATACATTTGATAAAAAAGAGGGCATTGTCAGACGGGGAGTTGATACTGCACCTTGCAATTTTAACTGACACCACTATAAAACTAAACCTTTTGGGCTGTGAACTGCCTGGGTAAAACTCTTGGTGACATCATCAGTTATGTCAATGCATTTAAAGCTAAAATGAAAATATTTTTATATGCATTTTCAGACAAACAAGTGTGGCACTTTCCCTATGTGCAGTCAGTGCCGAAAGAGATTTGGACATAGCTGCAAAAAAGTACTATCAAGTCATAGATTTCGACAAGAGTTTGAGACTTTGTTTAGCTTGAGCCATGAGTGTCATCCATTTATAATCCTTTCATGCAAGTGGATACAACATGTATTGCAACTGCAACGTTCCACTCGGATGTTGGTTTGGTAGAGATGAAATTGTAACTTTGCAAAAGTAGTGATTAGCAGAAATGTGATTTAAACTCAAATGAGTTTATTTTTGTTAAATTTGACACAGTCTATCATTTGCACAGGCATGGTATCGAGTTAATAAAACTGATAATGTTTTCGAAATTTAAACGTGATTTCCTGCTCAATACTGTGAAAGTTGTCATTTGGAATTGATACAAATGGAGAGGTAAAGGTAAATATTGCATGTTGAAGGTGATCTCTTTCCTACCTTGTTGAATCATTCTGAATAAATATTAACCATCAGTCCTCACATAAAAACTAAGTAAGATAGAAAATGTAATTAATTAACAATTATCAAGGTGCCCTTTGTGTTGCTCAGTGTCTTTGAAGTTGCTTTTGGCCTCATAAAGTTTAGATGTATTTCTTTTGATAATTTGGCAGAGGTTTCGATATTTGCACTACGGATTCACTGATGGACATTTGCCTTTTGCAGCAAATCATCATCATGTGTTTCGCCTTATATTGAAATAGTGATGACTTAGAGGTGCTAATTCTATTCAATCATTCATCTGTCCTTCCACACATCCTCCCATTCACCTGATATCCATCCATTTGGAATTTATCCTTCTATCTATTCACCTGACATCCATTATATCTATCCAGTGATTCATCCATTCACCTGGCATCCATCTCTCCTTCCATCCACTTGACATCCATTCATCAATCCAACAATCCATCCATGCAACTTACATCCATCCAGCCATCCATCCATCTAGCCTCCACACATTCATCCATTAATTAATTCATTGCTGAGCATAATTGAAACTGATGTACATTCATCCTTCCATCCACCTGATATCCATTTATACATCCACAAGGCACCCACTAATTCACCTGGCATCTGTCATTTTTCCATCCACCTGGCATCCATCCATTCATTGCTGAGTGAAATTGAAACTAACAAAATGTAACCAGAAATACTGCTGACGTCCATTCAGCTTTTCCAGTAATCATCTGTCCATCCATCCATCTATCCTTCTTTCTGTCTATCCATCTACCCAGCATCAATCCATCCACCCACTTGGCATTCATTCATCTATTCAACCACATTCCTATAGCATCTCAACTTTTTTTTTTGTTATCAACCCAGCCACCCTGTGTCCATCCATCCATCCATCCATTCATTCATTCACCAGAAATACTGCTGGCCTCACTGAGATGGCCTGAGTAGTCGTAAAAACTATTTTGAATATTCATATACAAGACACATGAGCATTCGCAGTTTTGAATATGAACAAAACATGTTGTTAAAACACAAATTATATATATATATATATATATATAGCTGTTAAGAAATTGTCTTGGCCTAATTCTGAGAGAAAAATATTTTATATTCACTTTTCCATTCAGATCATCACTGATAACACATTTATGGTATCCAAAGATGGTGCAATTCATAAATTACTTATCATGAGATGCCTGGAAGAGCACTCCGGGAAATATCGATTTGAAGCGGACAATCGCAAGACAGAAGCGGTGGTCAACGTCAAAGGTTTGAAAACTCATCAGATCAACAATAGCAGCATGCATAACTCACACAAATTCAAATGTCCCCTTTCAGATCCCCCGAGGTTTAATCCAGAAGACCTCAGTGTATTCACAGAGCCCTTGAGAATCAAAGTGGGCCATAATGCACTCTTTAAACTCAATTTTCTTGGTTTTGAGCCCATCAAGATTCAGTGGTACAAAGAGGAAGAAGAGCTCCACGATGATGACAGCAGCACCAGAGTAGAGAAATCGACCAATCAGAGCCGCCTGGTGCTCAGCAGATGCCAGAGAAGGGATTCGGGAGAAATCAAGATCAAACTCAAAAATGAGCATGGCACCGCTGAGGCAATCACACAGCTTATTGTGCTAGGTGAGCTAATGGTCCAGTCAAACATGGTACACAAGCGCATCAATCTTTTTTATCCGGACTGGCGCCTTAAAGAAACGCTTCAAATAACACGCCATTCGGTTTGTTTCAGACAAACCCACCACACCGCTGGGCCCAGCAGAGATAACACTTAGTTCAGCCACATGCATTGAATTCAAGTGGCGGCCTCCAAAGGATGACGGCGGCTCGCCTGTGATAAATTACATCATGGAGCGACAACAGATTGGAAGAAACACTTGGAAGAAAATTGGGGAGATTCCGGGTGTGCCCTTCTACCGCGATACGGACGTGGACCGGGGACGCAAGTACTGCTACAGAATCAGAGCTTTGACCTCAGAGGGTTTGAGTGAAGTGATGGAGACAGAAGACCTGCAGGCTGGCATACTGGGTGAGAATTCATGGGATGGCAAACTTTCAAAATGGCATATATGGTGTGCAGGGTTGGGTAGGGTTACTTTAACTGGATTACTTTCAATTACTTTTGGATTACTTTCAATTACTTTTGGATTACTTCAATAACAAATATGCTGATAAAAGACAAAAGAAACTAAATATAAATAAAATTGCTAAATTTTGTGCAGGCTTGGAATACATGGAACGGCAAAAATGATGTTGGCAAGCTGTTTGGATTTATTTTCATTTTGTTTCTGTCGCATTTTATGTTAGTTTTGCCGGAGATAAAAGAGAACAAAGCCAGGAGAGAAAGCTTACCACGTGTTGTGAGTCATAATTTTATTCATATTTAGTTTCTTTTGTCTTTTATTAGCATATTTGGTATTGGAGTAATCCAAAAGTATTTGAAAGCAATCCAATCAAAATAACCCTACCCAACCCTGATGGTGTGCGGACTGTACATAAATGCCGTATTTCTGGCCACTGCTAAAAGAAATAGTGTCTCTGTAGCAGAATATTTAGCTAATTTTTAGTATTTACTGTACTGTATTACATACTATATTGCACTAAACTATACTAACAGTTTTTTCCTAAAATGTATTTAATTGAAATGGAGAAAAGATAACTAAATTGATATCACTCTAATTAGTATTTTCCACAATTGAGTTCCTTTAGTCAAATAGGAAAACAATTGTAGTAAAAAGTATTTCTTTATTTGTTCCAGAAGTAAAATACTATCAATAGTAGTAGAGGTAAGATCATGGGCCGAGCCTGGCCTGAAATTCTGGGGGAAAAAAAATCCTCCTCCTCTCGAGTCCTCACAAAGATAATAACGAAGATTCAGGTTTGATTCGAGCAAGGTCCCTTAAACTAAGTTAATTATTCGGGTTTTGCCTAGTTTGTGCTTTAATACCGCCGAGCCTAGATAAGGTCAGATTTTTTTATGCCCGATCTTACCTCTAGGTAGTATTAAAAGTAGGAGTTGTTGTAGTAGATGTAGTAGCATTACTGTGGTTGATATTATACCAGAACAGTTTGCCTATTTTGAGCATTTTTTTAGTCAACAATCACGTTAAAAATACTGTGAAAAAAAAACGTTTGCATTAATCAAATTTTTCTACTGAAGAGTTGAAGCTTTATTTTATTTTTTTAATGTGTTTGTTTTTTTGTATTTATTTATTTATTTGGCGTTTGGCACTTACCAATTGTTAAATCGTTTATGTAATGGAGGTTGATTAAAGGCACTTATCAATAGTTAAAAGATACGTTTCCAAACAACTATCAAAATTGTAGAAAAATAATCAAAACGAGCTTGGGCAAGTTCCAGGAAAAGAGAAAAAATGGAAACTACACAGGAGGAGCAGATCACTGCAAGCGTTTTTGAATAACGGTACATCACCACCATCTGCTGCCTTTAAGGTTTATTACAAGAGGCTCTTTCGTTTTCTCCTACCTGACCGCTGAAAGTTAATTTTAATTTTTTTTTTACAAATGAGAGTAGTATAAAATCGGGCAATCTACAGTATTAGTCAAAGTCGACTGAAGATGACCTGTTTATGATTTTTTATTGGATTAATTGAAATTGAATTAATGTATTGATGAATGGATGATGACATATCTAACAAAAAAAATGTAAAGTGCATTATTTTGTGGTCTAAGCATGTTATTAACGGCATGTCTCTGTTCTTTTGCAAACTTCTTGAAGCTTTTCCGAGTGCCCCTTCCCCTCCAAAGGTGGTCAGTGCCTTTGACGATTGCATCAACCTTGCTTGGACGGCGCCAAGTAAAACAGGAGGCTCGCAAATTATTGGCTACATTGTGGAAAAACGCAAAAAGGGCAGCAATCTCTGGACTGCAGTAAATGCTTCAACTGAGCCAATAAAAGGTTGATTTCCACTTTTTATTATTTTGAAAGTTGTTGGGAAGCTTATCGTGATCATTTTGCATTTTCAGAGAAGAAATGTGCAGTAAAGGATGTTGCAACAGGTTTGGAATATGAATTCAGAGTTTCGGCTGTGAACCTTTCTGGTCCAGGGGATTTCAGCAACCCGTCTGACTTTGTTTTCGCGAGAGACCCAAAAAGTAAGACTGAATTCAATCTATAAACTTATGTTTTTCATTTTTTTGACACCTACATGACATGTTTCTTGTCCCCCTTTAGAGCCGCCTGGTAAAGTAATTGGCCTAAAAGTAACAGAAACATCTTACAATCACTTTGTCTTGACCTGGACCAAACCCGAGGACAAACCCGATGTACAGGATGAAGCAAAAGGATATTTTGTGGAGATCCGTAACGCAAAGTGCCTTGAATGGTCTCGAAACTTCACCATTACCACCACATACACTGTTAAAAGCTTGAGGGCAATGGACATGTACTGGGTCAGAATCATCGCTACAAATGACGGAGGAGAGGGCCAAATTGAAGAACTGCCTAACTATGTCCTTGCAATGCCGCCTCTTGGTACTCTTTTGCTCTTCATTTGCATATAAATCACAATTTTGAATCATACAAATTTATAAAGATTGTTGCATCTTAACCATTATTTTTTTAAAGAATTGTCACATTTTTCAACTGACAGGCATATCACACGGAAACTATTAACATCTATAATTATTTTTCATTATTAATGTTATTATATTGTAGTTATTGTAGCTCTAGCTATCTACTATGTTGGAACATTTATTGCAGTGGTTTTAAAGTGAGGGTAGGTGAAGGAACTCCAACGGGTATGTGAGATAAAAAATAAAAATAATTTATATTAAATTAGTAAAATTAAATCTTTTTTTGGATGAATTGGGAGTACTTTGAATAAAATCTGAATTTTAAAAAATGAATGGGCTGCACGAACTGGGTGGATAGCGCACAGCCCAATGGTTGGCAGGACCATCGTTACCGCAGCCTCTCTGTGTGGAGTTTGCATGTTCTACGCATGCCTGCATGGGTTTCCTCCAGGCACTCCAGTTTCCTTCCACATTCCAAAAACATGCATGTCAGGTTGATTGGCCGGTTGAAATTATCCCTAGGTGTGAATGAGCGAGTGAGTTTTCGGCCCCTGTGTGCCCTGCGGCAACTACTTCAGGGATGGGCTCCAGCCCCCCCGCGGCCCTACTGAGGATAAGCGGCCCTTCAAATTGATTAAATCCCCTAGGTTACAAAAGCAGATCTGATTTGAGTGGGTGTTAAAATATAAAACAGCAACATGATTGGCCACTAGTGAAAATGATGTAAACAATGCAAAAAAATCAAAACAACGAACATTGAGCCAAAGTAACAAACAACTGTGCACAATAATTGTCAAAATAATAAACAATCCTGGCATCCACAGGTAGGTGTTGGATAGTAAAAACAAAATACATTATTTACTTATCATCCCCCATTTTTATATCACAGACACCAATAAACTATAACCCGTTTTTATTGTCTCAAAAACAGAATAACAAATATTATTTATTTAGCTACTAGAAAAGGTTGAGAATTACTGATTTTGTTAACAAAAGCCTATGCTTGTATATTTTTTCTCTTTTAGTGAGACCAAAGTTCACAAACAAAAAAATGAAAACCTTCCTGGTCGTGAGGGCAGGAAACTCTGTCAGGGTGACCATGGGTTTTGAGGTGGGAGTCAATCTTTTAATTAGTCTTGGACTTAGAAAATCTATGCTATGCTATAACTAACGGTGATTTTTAAAGGCCTCCCCACCACCGGATATCATGTGGCTCAAGGACAACGGGCCGGTGCCAAAGCGAGTCACCGTGAGTAACACGGACGGTGCTTCACAGATGTTGATCCCTTCGTCAGAGCGATCAGATTCTGGAATCTACTCCATTTTGGTAAAAAATTTGGCAGGACAAGAGAGTTTCAGTACAGAAGTTAGAGTCACAGGTAGAAATAATCATGCAGTATAAAATCACGGAGACAGCTCTTTTATTGAACATCAATTTGAGTCAATATGTTTACCTGTCCCTGCAGATGATCCCAAGCCGCCTGGACTAGTGGAACTTGAGGAAAACGTGCCCGGTACAGTGCAAGTGACTTGGCAACCTTCTCCTGATGAGAAGCTTGACGACCGGCTTCATTACACAATTTCTAAACTGGACTCGACCAAACACACATGGACCACGGTGGCCCACAGACTATTCAATAACAAGTTCACTGTTTGCAATATCATGCCCGGGAGGGAATACCATTTTCGGGTCTATGCCAAGAACGACATGGGTGTGTCTGCACCTTCTGAATCACCAGTCTGGGCCGTGGGGAGAAAAAAAGGTTTGTGTCATACAGAAACATGAATCAACTAGTAGCTAAATGCTTTTGCAGCAAACTCTCACATATTTGATATAGTTAAATAGGAAGCAGCCTAACTAACTAACCTTAAGGAAACTGCTGGGTTTTCACATAAAAACAAACAAACAATCTATAGATTGGGGTGTACCGGTTAATTTTACAGTTCAAATATATTAGCCTTAATACTTATATATATATATATATATATATATATATATATATATATATATATATATACAGTGGAACCTCGGTTCTCGACCATAATCCGTTCCAGAACCCTGTTCGAAAACCGATTTGGTCGATCACGGAAAATCGTTTTCCCCATTAAAAGTAATGTAAAATCATTTTAATCCGTTCCAACACCCTGAATATTTAGCAAGAACGTAAACATGAAGCTAATCGTACGTTCGCGTTAGCGTAATCTTCCTCACGAAAGATTACGCTAACATGAACGTGTAAAAATTAAAAAATGAAGTCGTTTACACGTCATTTAGCACCCGGGTCTCCAAAACAAGCGGTGAGCGGTCAAAGGATAAAGAAAAGAATTATGAATAGGATTTCTTACCTTTGTGGTGCTCAGCAGAAGCCATGCTGTATGTATAGCAAGATCGGAAACTCGCACACCTTCTTCATATTTTGCTATTATTTCTTTCTTAGATGCAATAGTTGTGCGCACTACTCTTCTTTTTTCACCTGTAGCAACTTTGCTGCTTGCACCGAACTTCTTCGGGGATGAATAAAGTATCTATCTATCTATCTATCTAATTAGGGGTTAAAACACTTCGTTCACCGATATTCAAAACAAAAGCAAAAAGAAGTGTGCGCTCACGTGACAACAGTTCTTCACGAGGGGTGGGGGCAATCTACACCCGTACGCCGCTCAGCATCGCCCCTAGCGTACCGGCGTTCGAACTCTGATTTTTTTGAACGAAAAGCAAAGCAAAAATTTCTCAAAATTTTTGGTCGAGAACCGATTTGTTCGAACTGAGAGGCGTTCGAAAACCGAGGTTCCACTGTATATACGTGTGTGTGTACAATATGTTGTTTTCTGCATGCTTTTAAATGAATGATTTTTGACTTATACAGCTAAGTGTATCTGAAAAAGGAAAGTGCTTTACGTCCTCTTTATGTCATCTATAGATATATATTTTTTTAATGAATATGATTTTTTTTCATTGATGTTTTTACCAAAAAACACCCCATCAAAAACAAATATTTTTTATGATTCAAACAAATATGCAAAAGTCTTTGACTGCTTAATCGACAACCATGATTGTCTACCTGTTTCAATGGAAAGAGATGGCAGGAAAAATAAATATGTTATTTAATATAATTAGCATACATGCATGTACAATAATCTTTAAAGTGACAGATTCTTGTTTAACAAATGTTGTGCTAAAAGAGTAAATACCCCAGAATGAAATATGAAATATCATCTCGTGAATTTTGAGGATCACTCCTACTCATTCCCTATTACCATAACAAATAATGTAATCACACACAAAACGTTATCTTTGCAGAAAAGCTTTCGCTGATCTTACCGAACAGAGAAGAACGTGACCTGCGATGTCCTCCGGACTTCATCGTACCGCTAAAGCTTCATGCTGCACCAAAAGGTTATGAATGTTACATGAGCTGCGCAGTGACAGGAAACCCCAAACCTCGAATCACGTGGTACAGAGATCACGTCTGCCTGAACACCAACACCAACTATTACATCTCAAACACATGCGGAGTTTGCTCCATGCTGATCCTCAACGTTGGGCCGAGCGATATGGGAAAGTACACGGTCACGGCAGAGAACGCCCTGGGTCGAACTGAATGTTCCACCATACTCAGTGTCAGAGGTGAGAGATGTATACACTGGTTGTTTTAAAGCAAGCTTGTCACAGCTACTGGAAAAATAAAAAAAAACAAGACCCCATAACATCTAGTGACCACAGCCATATTCATCAAACATACTGGGAAAAAACCCACTTCCTTAAAACTTTAGTTGCAGATTTCAGTGTTCATTTTACCTCTGAAAAGTGATGGGTCCCGGGGACTCGCATGCTCAAAAATCTATGGGTCCCAACAGAGATCTATGGGTCCCCAAAATTTAGTGTGCTCCATGCCCTTATAAACTGTCCAATTTTCCTTACAAAATACATAAAAAATATTATTTTTTTTTCAAACATGTTTATTTATGTAGTTTAACATGTTATATTGTACATATTTTTCTTTATATCATATATATTGTTAATGAACATTTTGTTGTGAGACACTGAGTTGCTCGACATGAATGAGGTTTATTATTAAAAAAAGTTCAAAAATGAAGTCGCTTGGACGTTCACTGTAGAAGGAAAAAAATACATGCAAATATAATTAAGTAGAATAATACATTTTATTTATTCAAATTGTTAATTCATTTTCTGCATTAAATTATTGTTGGTAATATACTGATTAAAAGGGATCACCACAAACCTGTCTTTTTTAATTTTCTCCTTTTATACTTCTTTTTCTTAACTTCTTTATACAACATAAGCATTCGTAATTTAATGCATCAAAGCAAATGAGCCGTTTGAGAGCCGGCTCTCTTTAATGAGTTAAGCCGAAAAAGCCGGTTCTCTAAAAAAAACGGACTTTCACTACACAACTCGAACTGGAGATCGGCGTGCAGACGAAAACTCGAACCGTGAGACCAAAACAACAATGGCGGATCTGCCTCACGAAAAGTTTGGAGTGCGGTAAATCTTTGTTAAAAAATGATAATGAAGATTTCGTGTCGAAAAAGTTCCATCCCGGGGACGCACTTTGATTTGACACGATGCGTCCCCAGCAAAAATAATGCGTCTAGAACACAGGGACGCGGGCAAATGAGAACACAGATTTGTTTTGATTATTGCACGCAGAAAGCTGGACCATTGACATTGGGTAGGCTTTGGTCTCATTTGTTCCTCGTTGGATTGGAGAATCGAGGGTTCTTAACTCTAGCAATTTATTGTCACACTAACAGAGACTAAGTGGTGAATGGGAATGCTTGACAACAAGATGATACCAACACCTGCCCTGAACTATTGAGATTAAACACAATTAATAAACCTATGAAATCACATTTTCCCTGAACGCAGTATTGGCAAATAAAATAATTAGCCTGTTTTGGTGAATTGGCAGTTAAATCCACAAGCGAGAACATTTTGTATTTACATTTCCGATCTATGCTCAAGTAACACATCAATACATCAACAGGTTGCTCCAGAGGTGTATTTTAAAGTGATTTCCAATTAGGATGTCCCAATGTATTTTAACTTCTAATCCAATTACAATATTCAGCCCAAAATTGTATCCGATCACGGATATGATTTGGTACCCTATAAGCATGATTTAAACATGCAGGTTTTTTTTTTAAAAATCTTGTTTTTTCAGATATTTGAATTGGGCACACCGCAGTTTAAATTACAACACTGTCAATTTGGTTAACATTGTACATTTTTATTCTTTGAAATAATAAATCAAATCTAGTTTGCATAATTGAGATAAGATTGCATCTTTTCAGAGGAGAATACCATTGTTGTTTATTTTGGGGGAAAATAGCATTAACTCTTTGAATTTTAAATTGAATTTCACAAAGGGGTCTTTTTTTTTAAGGCTATGCGACTGAATGTTCCACTATGCTCAGTGTCAGAGGTGAGAGGTGTATACACTGGTTGTATTAAAGCGAGTGTGTCCCAGCTCCTGGAGGGAAAAAAAATCAAGAACTCATAACATTGAGTGGGCGCAGCCATATTCACCAAACATAATGGGAAAAAAAACTTAATGGAATTACTTTAGTTCACGTTTTTCAGACCTACCTCCATAAAAACATTCCGACAAGGAGCCACTTGTCATGCATGCATATCAAGCACTTACCCGTCCTGAACAGGGTTTTTTACTGTCTCACTGTCTAGTTGAAGAATTTCTTTGATTATTGCGTGCAGACAGTTGGACCATTGACATTAAGTAGGCTTTGGTCACATATGTTCAGGGTTGGGTAGTGTTACTTTAACTTGATTACTTTCAGTTACTTTTGGATTACTCCAATACCAAATATGCTAATAAAAGACAAAATAAACTAAATATGAATAAAATTACAACATTTTTTGCAGGCTTGGGGTGTAACGGAACACATGGAACGGCAAAAATGATGTTGGCAAGCTGCTTGGATTTATTTTCATTTTGTTTCCGTCGCATTTTATGTTAGTTTTGCCGGAGATCAAAGAGATCAAAGCCAGGAGAGAAAGCTTACCACGTGTTGTGAGTCATCATTTTATTCATATTTAGTTTATTTTGTCTTTTATTAGCATATTTGGTATTGGAGTAATCCAAAAGTAATTGAAAGTAATCCAGTTAAAGTAACTCTACCCAACCCTGCATATGTTCCACATTTGATTGGTAAATCGTGGGATAGGGGTGGGGAGAATACAATCGTTGCACATTTTTTGGGGAAAAAAGCATTAACTCTATGAATTTTACTATGAATTTCACAAAAGGGTCTTTTTTAAATGCATTTTTAAAAACAATACAATCACATTTATTTACTTATCCCTTTTTTCAAAAGAAAGAAAATAAACCAGGATGAGACTTTTTTTCTACCTTTACAACCTATTGGTAGCGTTTCTGAATGACAAGAAATGTCTTATGACTACAAAGCAATATTATCGTGTCATGAACCGGAACTAGATCAGGACCCAAACACGTGACGTTTCTCACACAAGCCTTTTATTTTACGGGAAATGGGGAGTCATGCGTGAAATGATAGGAAGCCAGAGGCCGACAAGATCGATACCAATTGTCCAAATAGATATCTGACGGATGGGGTCGATACAGGACAGGAAGAGACAGACAGGATTGATAATGAAACAGGATATCGAAATAAAGCAGGACAAAAATAGACGGGAACAAAACTGAAAACCGATGTTAAACAGGATAAAAATAAACGGGAACACTACCGTACAGGAAATACTAACAGGAAACAGGACAGAGTCGAAAACCCACGTCTTGCGGGGCAGAGGTTCGTTGACTGACTGACCCAGGAAAAATGAGAGCACTGAACTAAAATAGACGGAAAGCCAATCTGTCAATGAGTCGCAGCTGGCGCCACACAGGCGGTGCCAATTGGGCGCCATGGCAATCGTGACATATCGTCATTATAATGAGTGACTCACGTATGCCGGTTGTTTTAAATTAAAGATAAGTGTATGCCAAATAAATTATATTATGAAAAAATGTGTTATTGATGAAGATATTTTTATCTTTCTCCCATAGAGTGAAGAATCTCCAACCAAGACGGTTTTTGGGCGTTTTCTCTTTAATTGCTGTCGATGCTGTAGAAATCTTTCTGCAGTTGGATGGCAAAATTCTTTTTTAAGTTAAAAATACTGAAATGTTGATTCAATTTTGAAATTAGTATTTACATAATCCATTCCACTTCCATTCATTTGTTTTTATAGGACATGTACAAATACAAGACAAAATTAAAATTTATCTTATGTTTAAGAGTATATTTACAGTACACTACATAGATTCCAAACATGAATCAGATTGCAAATAGAATAAATCCGATTCGTACTATTTGTAAGTAAATAGGGAGGTACGTACTGCACGTACAGTGGGTACAATAAGTATTTGGACGCCTTGAAATTTTAATTTTTCAGCCATTTGTCAAAATGTTATTTTATTTCCTATCAATGAACACTCAACATCCAACATTGACAGAAAAAAAACGGATTTTTTTTTTTCAATTTTCTTAGAAAAGAGAAACTGAGACATAGCATTGTCATTAGTATTCACACCCTTTACATGAGGTTCATCATGAGGTTGAAGGAACTACTGTGAGAGCATAGATTTGGGCAAGACACAGATCTGGCCAATATTACAAAATGAAATATGCTGACTTCAAGGTTCCTAAGAAAGCAGAAGCTTCTAATAGAGCATTAATTATTTATGATATTCAAATGGTTTGTACTCCTACAGAATGCTAGTCACTGGAGGTAGGCAGTTAAGTAGGTAGGTAGGTAGGTAGTTAGGTAGGTAGGTAGGGTGCGCTGATATGTGGGTTGGTGTATTTGTTTGATAGGTAGTCGAGTTGAGGGTTTTTTGCATATGAAGGCAAGAGTGTAGGTCATGTGGAATAAGGATAGTGTTATTAATGTCATTATGTTTCCGTCTGGACGATCAGATCATAACTATGAACACCTTTTTGACTTAGTTCCCTTATAAAAATGACCCAACTTTAAGAGTTCATCACAGTTTTCTAAAATGTGCCGCCAAAAGAAAGCATTGGAAAAACAAATAAAATACTTCCTTAGTTTAGAGTTTTGAGATGTGACATGATATTTTCTCTAAAATCTTAACACTTACTGATAATAAAGCAAAAGTCTTCCATTTGTGTAGTTTCTTAGTGTTCCCCAAAACATTGTCATCACAGTGTTTGGCTTTTGTACACGTTCATTTGTTGTTAATGTTTAGAATTTGTTGTTGAGTGGTGTCCACATGCATTGCTGCGTGGTTGTCCTAGAAGAGAAGTTACCGCATGTGTGGTGATCACTTCAAAACAATTGTCAATTTATCATACTTGTGTTTTTCCTTGCCCTTAAATACTGAAGGCTTAAAATCAGGGGAGTTTGTGACGACCTGTTAACAGTGGGCTTGTGCAGCCTTTTGAGACACCTCTGTGATGAAATGCAATACAAATAAATTTGACTTGACTTGCCTTGCCTGTTTACTGTGCAGCATCTCCGTAGATATCTTGAAAATGTAACTGAGTTACACTACTGACTACATTCTGTCAAAAATAAGCTTTTTAATTTATTGCAGCAGCTGCAAGATCATCAACTTAAGAATAAAATGGCTGAAGCCCTAAAATCAAAAGAAATGTATGAGTAAACGAACAAAGAAACAAACATGATAGTTATTAATTTTACAATAACCTTTGCGATACACTGTGAATTTGTTTTTTTCAAAGTTAAACTCTCACGGTTCACTGATCCCCTTAACCATCTGGGTCATCAGGGAACCCTTTTCTGTGTTGTTTCTTGGGCAAGTGCAACCTGGTGGAGCCCATCCTTTTCCTAGTACTGGTTGTCATGGACACTGCGAGCTCCTGATCTGACTTAGATATAGAACTTTCATCAGATGATTGTCATGATCCGTGTGAAGCTTCGTCCTGCTCTTCAAAGATGAGCCGGACCTTGGCAGTGGACCCATCGAGTACGCCTGCTAAAGCCCGTTGCAGCGCACTTTGTCCCCAAAACCTTCTGATACCCGGGCGATGTTACTACTTGGAGTTAAAAATGACAAGGTAGTGATTCCATGTTTACCCTTATAAATTTTGTTATTAGTGTAGCCAGAAAATGGTAAAAGTAAGAAAAAGGCCGGTTTCAAATATAGTTCAAACAAAAACATAAACCCCCAAAAAGATGAAAAAATACGTTTATTAGTACTTGAGGAATGAGCTAACTGAGGCTGTGATCATGACTTTAAACGAAGAAATGGCCGATCCAAATTGTCCCCCAAGTGTGAATGAGCGGGAGAATTCTCTGTCCTGTGCCCTGCGACTGGTTGGCAACCAGTTCAGGGTGTCCCCTGCCGACTGCCCGAAGATAGCTGGAATGAGCTCCAGCACCCCCGTGACCCTACTGAGGATAAGCGCTGCAGCTAATGGATGGATGGATAAACAACAGACTAATCTGTAAAATAAGGAAGAAACTATGATTAAAATTACTAAATTTTGTGCAGGCTTGGGGAGTAACGGAACACATGGAACGGCAAAAATGATGTTGGCAAGCTGTTTGGATTTATTTTCATTTTGTTTCTGTCACATTTTATGTCAGTTTTGCCGGAGATCAAAGAGATCAAAGCCAGGAGAGAAAGCTTACCATGTGTTGTGAGTCACCATTTTATTCATATTTAGTTTCTTTTGTCTTTTATTAGCATATTTGGTATTGGAGTAATCCAAAAGTAATTGAAAGTTCTCAAGTTAAAGTAACCCTACCCAACCCTGAAGATAAAATACAAAATAATAAAAGTCATTGGAATGTTTTGTTTTTTTATTTAACCTTTTCCTTGAATAAAGTAAAAAAGTGGTGAAATGTGTTTTTTTCCCGATTGAATCATAATAACATAAACATATGACATTTTCAATAAAAAAAGTGTTGAAATGCAATTATTTGATTATTATTAGTATTATTTTGCATTGATATATTTTGATAGATTTTGCCTTCTACACTTTTTTTTTATTGGAGCGAAGTTTTTTTTTTTTTTTTTTTGAAACCATTTGTTTGGGATTAAATAATAGAGACGCAAATCTACCTCCATGGCTCCTGGTCAACGCGCGTCGACAGGGTTGGGTAGGGTTACTTTAACTGGATTACTTTTGGATTATTCCAATACCAAATATGCTAATAAAAGACAAAATAAACTAAATATGAATAAAATGATGACTCACAACACGTGGTAAGCTTTCTCTCCTGGCTTTGATCTATTTGATCTCCGGCAAAACGAACATAAAATGCGACTGAAACAAAATGAAAATAAATCCAAACCGCTTGCCAAAATCATTTTTGCCTTTCGATGTATTTCGTTACTCCCCAAGCCTGCACAAAATTTAGTCATTTTATATTTCATATTTATTAGCATATTTGGTATTGGAGTAATCCAAAAGAAATTGAAAGTAATCCAGTTAAAGTAACCCTACACAACCCTGCGCGTGGACTATCGTTCCCAGGTCGAGGCAAGGGGGCGCTTTCTGAATGGAGCAATAATCACGCCCCCTTCCCTTCCTCCCATCTCGTGTTAGGCTTGCAGCCACCACTCTCACAGCAACGCTTGGACTACCACCATCACCCTTTCTCACCCCCTCCCACTCCCACGGAACACGGTGTCCTCTATGTGGGCACAATGACGGCCAAACACCGAAAGGGGAAAAGCAACCACAAAATCGAAGAGGACACGGTAAAAAGTGGAATCCCGGAGTCTGATGTTCGGACTGGAGCGATCAGTTACACGCCGGTGCTGTTGGTCACCCTCGTGGTTGCATTAGGCGTCGTAACTGGCGCGTGGTTCTGCTACCAGCAGCACCAAACTTTGACCCACTTGACAGATACCCTAACCGGCATGCAGATGAAGGTGGCTCAACTGCAAGGGGCACAGGAGAACTTGCAACAGACTAGTGAGAAGGTAACAATTCTCAAATGTTGCATGGAAGTTGACTTGACTCACTTGACTTAACCTACACACCAGTGTTCCCTCTAAGCTGCGCGCGTGTGTAATTGCGCACTGCTCGCACATTCTCAGCGCACAAGAACATCTAGCCAGCGCACAAAAATGAGGGCTCAAAATTACTAATTAAGAAGCGACTTAAGTCAAAGTTACAGTGCATGAAGGTAAAAATACACGGGTTCCCCTGACGTTGTGTCCTAAATGCGGTATTTTGAAGTCGAGTCGAAGTAGAACGAAGTTGAGTAAAGTTAGTAGAGTTTGTCGGGGAACCGGCTTCTTCGGCTCGGCTCGCTAACAGGAACCGGCTCTTTCGTGTCCTAAACGGCTCTTCGGGTTTGTTTTTGCTTATTTAATCCCAACATGACCAAATATTATGTAAAATGATGCACAAAATGACTTAAAGGAAAGGGGAATAGAACGAAAAAGATAAAAATACCAAAAGGAAAAACTAGTGAAAAGCTGAGGAAAAAAAGAAACAAAAAAAAGAGAAAAAAGATGGAAACATTTAGAAAAAAGCTAGAACAAAGGAAAATAAATGTGGGAAAAAAGTAAATAGAGAACAAAAGGAAGAAAGTAACAGCTCTGAAAAAATAAACACAATGAGATTTTTTTTAAAGGAATTTTAAAAAAAGTAGAAAAAAACCAACAGGAAAAAAAGAAGAAAAAGTTTGTGTTGCATTCAAATAATTTCCAATTATAACTAGTGAATCTTGTTGACAACATTGTACTTCCACTAAAAAATTATGGTTGCTCACTGTTGTTTCAAGCGCTGCTCACCAACTTTGTGTGAACGCTCAGACCCGTGGAAAATTAGAGGGAACATTGCTACACACTACTTTATACATCGACTCTTTCGAAATGGGTCTGTGATAATACATCTAAATCCATGGAATGGTGTCTTACTTTTGATATACTGTAATATTATCAGGAATATTTCTCAGATTTGATCCATAGAGTGGCACGACGGCTAAATTTAGTGTGTGGTTTAAATGATACTGGAACACAAGGGCAGTCAGTATTTAGAGCTCAGAATTAAAGGGACAGTGTGTTTTATTTAGTGCCTATTAGTGAAGGGGGTTTTCAGTCAAAACCTCACCGTATATTTTAAGAAAAAAAAATTGCCAAACTTGATCCCCAAACAAAAGCTAATCCTTCAGTGCGTTTTGTTTTATTGCGCGACATTTGATGATTTCGTCAAATGTTTAATAATAATGCCAAACCCTGCGTCTTATCAGTGTTTGAAACTCATGACAAAAAGTTACCGGACACCAGGCCAGACAACTCTGAAAAGTTGCCTGCCCAGCCATAAAGTTGCCCGCCCCATTTTTCACAACTTGAAACACAATAGGACGACTCATCGCAAAAACCATTGTTGCAAAGTTTTAAGGATTGATGATAAGAATATTAACAGAACAACACTTTAAATTAAGTTGATTATAAATCTACTTATAACATTCATTGCATGTATGTGACATCGCTGTTTTCCATCTGCCATCAGTATGTACCTGTATTAATTCATCTTCATTAATGCAATGTTTGCGTTGCGTCATCTGCTACAAGCCACGTGAACTCCTCTTTCCACGATGCTTTTGATGTACGTTTACGTTTTGTAGCGTCATAAATTTTGTAAGCTTCTTTTGAATATTTCTTTTGGGGCTGAGGTTTTTTGTTTGAATCCTAACAACTTAACCGTTTTTTTTTTGTGTTCTCTGTGCATTTAGTTTGGAAATTGATATGCAAATGCACGACCTTATAATGCTCGGGAAAGTCCGGAAGCACGACGTTATTCGACGCAGGTTTCCGATTGGCTGCAGAGTATGCAAAAAAACAAACGAACCGAAATTAAAATTCCGAAATTTCCAAACCGAACAACGATCTCCAAATCGGAATAAAGCAAACTTTTGATTTAAAAAATAAATAAATAAATAAAAACATTTGTTTTTTTCTCGAAAAAGTGTTTTTTTTCAAGAAGACGTTTTGTAAGTTATACAGTTGACGTAAAAGATGCACGCCTCGGGCGTCCGGGCAGATATTATTTCAGACACTGGTCTAATATCGAAGAATATAGCACACCGTCCCAGTTACTAAAAGGAGCTGTACTGAATTTAACTTATTTTACTCGTGCCGCCATCTCCTGGCTCGTGTCATCATTGCAGCCTCTGTCAAACGTCTTTTGTACTTGTATTTCTTAGTCACGCTCAAATTAATTATCAATTTTTTTCATCTTTCTTGGTTTTCGGACTGCACTGGAAACCGGCCTTTTCCATGTTCACAATTTACATATTACACAAACAAATAAGAAAAAAAAAATGCTAGGACGACCATGAAGTCACTTTCCAGCACTTCCCTTGTTAGTGGTAAGATTAGGCCTAGAAAAAAACGACCCGGCTTACGGGTGTAAAAGCCTGAACCCAACCGATTAACTTTTTGGGGGGGTATGCAGGACGGGGCTGCAACTCTGGGCCGTGTGTACTTTGGCGCCAAAGTGAGCGCTCCAGTTGAAGTGCAGCGCTGAAGTGCAGCACCAAGGTACTACTTTGGGTTCGGTACCTCAAATCAAACGTGCACTTCGGCGCCAAAGTACGCTCGGCCCCTAAGTGCAGCACCAAAGTACATATTTTGGCGCCTACGTGCAGCGCCCAAATGTGTTACTCGAGTAAAAGTAAAGTTACTGCAGAATAATATCGCTCAAGTAGAAGTAAAAAGTAGTCATACGAATAACTGAGTAAAGGTCAGTGCATGCTGTGAGTGCAGATCAAAACTCAGGCCGGGTTTGGCTGGGTTCGGGTCCAGTCCCGAGATTTTACCTCTACCCCTAGTTCCCCCATTTTCCTTTCCTCTTGTGTTCCACCCGGAACAGCTTTGCTAAAAGTAATATTTTTACCGAAAACTTCTACAAGCAAAAACATAGAAAATTGTATGTAAAAGATTTTTGTGCGCACATTCATTTAAAGTTACAGTAACTTTAATTTTAAGTGTATGGTAAGTGCTTATGAATTATCAAACGTCTCCCAATCTCATACCTTTAAACTTCAACCAATTCTTCTCCTTATTGATGATTGGAAATCCTGCCCTTTAGGCCATAAAAAATACAAAGAAAATAAAATGTATACAGTATTTATAATGAGTTACATATTAAATTGGTGTACATGGTTACAAGGAATTAGGGGTTAACAACAATCGTCAAAAAGGTTCCCGACCGCTGGTCTAAGCTGTGGTCGCACATTCTAAATCTTTCAGTGAAAGCTCTCGAATCTCCTCCAAGAGCAAGTACAAGTTGGGGCTTTTGCTTTGAGAGAATTCTTGCACCTCTTTGGATAATTTTGTCCGGCGGTTGGCACTCACTGCACACCTAAAATTAAAGTTCCTGTAACTTTAAATGAACGTACACACAACATTGTCTACAATACAATTTCTTATTGTTTTGCCCGGAATAGTTTTCATGAGTAAACTGGACGAGCTGACGCTTGCGCTAAGTGGTATCTAGTTGTATCCTTTGAGACCTCTAGTAAACTGGATTTTCCTTCGTATAGCAAGCAAGATTTTTTGTTAAAAGTCATGTTTGTTTTTTTGTATAGCCCTTAATCACAAAGAGTCTCAAGAGTCTCTTATTTAAAAAAAAACCTGTAAACCAAAATTCTCGTGTTTAGAGGTGCTCCTATAAAGATGTACCACTGTTGTATAAATCTCTTACAAACGCTAGAGTTTAACAACAATCCCCAAATTTCTGTATGTCTTGTTTCAGGTGCATGTTTCAGGTGATGTAGAAAGTCGCATCAGCGCCCTTGAAGATGCATATGCGTTGGCCCGGAAACAAGTGGACGAGGCCTTAGCTACGGCAGAGCAGCTCAAAATGTCCGATCTTCCCACTCAGGTGTTATCCCTTAATACGGAGATGACAACCCGCCTAGCAGAGATCCAGCGGAGCACCGTTTCAGTTGAGCAGCTCAGCCAGCTGGAGGCGCAGCTCCAGGGGAAGTTTGAGGAGTTCCAGGGGGTTGGCCAGCAGGTGGGGGGTCTCTCTACGACAAGCGCAGACTTAGCTGAGCAGCTGGAAGCCGGGATGGAGCGTCTGGAAGAAGCTGAAGCCGTCCTGGCTGATGTCGATACTCTGAAGGAGACTCTGAAGAAGCATACCGCGGTTTTGACGGGTTTGCAGCTTCAACTGACGTCGTGCCAGGCAGAGATGGCCGAGATCAGGTTGGAGAAAGCGGCTTACTGAGCTGGGAGCGAATGCCTCCCGTCCTTTGACCCATGACATTGTTTGATTTGTCAAAGCCGTGTGCCTCCGAGTTGCTGTAGCTAGGCTTCATGATTACCGTAAAATACACAAATCTATTCAAATGCTGAGGCTGCATATTTCATTATCATGCCTCAGTTTATGAAGGACCAAAAATGGGACTGTCTTTGTCATTGATCACACAGCAGTGAACATTGTTTGCAACAAGATTAGACGTAGCACTTCAAGTTATACATTTAATAAAGAATTAAAATGATAAAAAAAATAATGTCAGGATAAATAGGCAAAAACTATTCACTAGGTAGTGCTTGGAGTCTAATTGTAATATTAGTGCAAGGAAAAATAATGCATCGTAAGAATAGTTTAATGAAAGGTGATGCAATAGCATTTAGCAGCAACAATAATTCCCAAATATGTAGATAAATAAGATGAGTGCCTGTTTTCAGGGCAACTGGTAAGATATATATATTTTAAATAGATAGATGGATAGATAGATACTTTATTCATCCCTGTAGGGAAATTCACACTTCCAGCAGTCTACCCTGTTGTTTATTAACAGATTAACATGATGCCCTAGGGGTGCTTGTAGCGGAGTGGATGACGTCACACGCTAGTCCAAAAGTTCGACATCCCTGCGGCAGATGGAAATCTTTTCTTTGTGTCCAGGGATACACCACCTCGTGTTAGCAAGTCCGCCTCCTCTCCGATTCCCGCAGGCTTTCGTTTTTCACAGTTTTGCCTGCTTGTTTAAGGTTATCTTTGAATTATTTGCCTTCATGTAGGTTTTAGTTCAGGGTATCGAGTCATATTAGTCTGTGGTTTGCAATAATCCGTGGTCTGCGCAGCCCTTTGAGACTTTGTGATTAAGGGCTATACAAATAAACATGACTTAACACCCATGAACGCCTAAATAAAAGACAAAAACGAATAGTTATCAAACAACAAGTTTAAACATAATACATAAATACATAAAACATGTATGATTTTACTCTACTTTGCAATCCGCATGTTACTACACTTATGTTTGATTATAACACTCCTGAAGATAAGCGATTTGACAATGAATGAATGGCACTCTATGCAGCCAACACCTCTTTGACCTGTTGCCATCTGGTAGGTGCTAGAACACGGTCTAACAAGCATTACCAGTCAATGGTCATTACCGCCCTTAACAAGCATTTAAGATCGTGAAAAAAATATCTTGCCAGTTGTGTAGAAGAACAGGGTTTTCACATCTTATCCATTGACTTATTCGGGATTTTTATGCTGCTAGATGTTATTTATCTACTGTTGCATTGACTATTGTTACAATGTACTATTTTTGCTCTATTATTACAACCAGTTCCAGTCCCCAAGCGCTACCTCATAAATAGTTTTGCCTATTTATCCTGACAACCTTTTTATCTTGTTTTATTCTCCTAAGTCTTTATCCTGGTGTGCCATGTTTAATCTCATTGCAAACCATGTTCACTATGTTGCTATCAAGAACATTGAAGACAATTCTAATTCTAATCATGCAATGCATTCAACAAAAATTCTCGCACTTGTTTTTTCAGAAAATCATTGCCGAATGAAGACCCTGAGCAGCTCCAGCAGGTTGACGTGGAGGAACAGATCAGCACTCTTCAAATGAGCATTCGAGAACAGAACTCTGCCACCCAAAACCTTTATGCAGAACTGAGGACTCAATTGGGGAACCTACAATGGCAGGTTACGCAGGTATTGAAAAATCTGATGGGCTATGTGAAGTGGGTGAGACTAGTGTGTAGTTCTCATATTCTTACAGATTTGTTTAGTGATGCATTGCTGGGGAACTTTCCTTTTGTTTCTCCGTTTCTTAGATGGCAGTTATCATAAATCATCTCTTAACTGTTGTCATTGTAATGACAAATTCGATTTAATAAAAACTATAGCTCAAATCAATTCACACAAAGTATGGCACCACTTAGGCATGAGGATCTATGTTCAACTCTACTTTCTGCCCTGACATATTCAATTGCACCAGGGAAAATGTTTCCGTTCACAAGAATGCTGAATGAGTCAAATATTCAGAACTTTCAACAAGCCTTCGTGTGTTTTTCTTCTAAAATATAGATATAAATTCAGAGCTTCTCCTTCCCACTGCCCGAAGATAGCTGGGATGAGCTCCAGAACCCCCGCGACCCTACTGATGATAAGCAGAGCTGTAGATGAATGGATATAAATATATAGTTGAAGAATGTACCGTTTGTGGTCCGAGCCAATTTCTACTCTAGTGAATAACGGGGGTTCACCGCACAGCTTTTATTAGCCTGCAACTTGATCCGACCTCAGAAGTGTATATGAGGAAAGGGCTTAAGTCAGTGGGTGAATTCTCGGAGGGCCAAATTTAACAGGAAAGTCCCACATTTGTTTCAAGATTGAAGGTGCTCAAATGACAAATTAACTTAATATTGAGAATCCACACGGTCTCTCGTTTGATCAGTGTTTGGCTCATTACTGAAAAACAGTAGTTGGTCACAGTTACTAGTTATGATACTTTCAAAGGAGTTCAATTATCCCCCAGATTACTGACACTTAAAAGTAGCGCATTACTCCAAAATTAGCTATCAAGTTACAAAATACGGTGTATATACTTCCAAGGAAGCCTACCCCCTAAAACTGCTTTGAAATAACCGGATAATAAAAGTAATGGAAGAAAACTTGTACATCAAAGAGTGGAGTGAAGCCTACATGTGTCTTGGCTTGCAAACAAACACTTAGCCTAGACACTCAATATCTTATTTGTCTCTGGGCTTCAAACCACTTGAAGATCTCCTTCTCCATTTCTGGGTACTGTCCAAGACATTTTAGTTTTTTCGCTAAGCACGATGTATTGCAAAATCGATTTTACAGCTAAAGACATAAAAAATCAGCACACTTTCACCGCATCTTTCATTTGTTTGCCACATTGAATTCCGGTTGGTTTAGTGTCCCTGTAAAAGCCACACAGTGCCTACCATTTGCTATTGGTGACACAAAACCACATGTGAGATGACCCCTTGATTTGAGTATTTTTTAATACAGTTGTGAATTTCTCCTAGATGTATATAAAATATAATATCTGCATGAGGAAAAAAATCTGCATTCTCGTACTCTTTAATTGACACGACCCACCATAACTGTATTTAGTTAGGGTTTAGTGTACGTTTTAGGTCCCTATAAAATGCCTACCCTCTCAAAAAATGTTGGTGGCAGTCCGAGGGTTGCATGTATCAACCTGAGTCATGTAGGGGTGTCCACTTCTTGGAGGGCATTTTAATCCATGATCCACATTTAATGATAGATAGATAGATATATAGATACTTTATTCATCCCCGCAGGGAAATTCACATTTCCAGCAGCATCCCTGCACTGAGAACAATACAATAATAAAGCAAAAGGAATACAATATACAAATACCCAATGTGACGTGCTAATACCCACTGTAGCGTGTTGTATAGAGTATTTAAATAGTGCGACATAAAATACACACAGCAATAAAAATGCGGTAGTATGGAATGTAGGGGGTGTGGTTTAATGTGGGCCTTTACTCCGCCAGGTGGAGTTAAAGAGCCTCATGCCATGAGGAAGAAAAGATCTCTTCAGTCTGTCCGTGGTACAAGACAGTGAGAACAGTCTGTCGCTGAAGCTGCTCTTCTGTCTGGATATAATGCTGTGTAGTGGATGAGATGAATTGTCCATGATTGACCGCAGCTTTTTCAGTGCCCGTCTCTCAGCTCCGGTTGTCAGGCTGTCCAGCTCTGTGTCCAGTAGTTAATTATCACAGTAACATATCATGAAGTAATGGCAGTAGTTACTAAATGTTATTAAAACAGAGGAAAGCAATTGCGTTCCTTTGTAACACGTTAGTCCCAACGCTGGTCGGCAGTTTTCCGATTGCACTGATGAGAATGCATTTCTTTTTTTCTATTTCAAGTTGGCGGGAGATTCTGAAGATGTACCACAGCCCGAGAAGCACGCTGAAGAAAATTCAGCTCCTGTTGTTGAGAAAGATCATGAAGCTGCAGAGTCCGACTTGGTTGAGCTGGCACAGGAAGCTTCCAATGATTATAAAGAACTTCAGTTTACCTCTCCAGACATTGATGCAACACACGCAGAAATGGAGGAGATTCTGAGTAATGAAGAGGAGATACTGAAGGACTTATTGCTTGATGACAGTGATAACAAATCAGAGGAGGAGGATCACAATGACGACAGCTTGATAGATGCTGAACTAGTTAAATCTGAAGAAGAACTTGGCAACTTCGTGGAGCTCGAGGTCAATTAGAGCCCAATACAATGTTTGAAGCAGTAAGAGAAATTATAATAACTGTCATTGCACTATGACATTGCCGCTACTCTTAGTCTTATTTTTTGTGTCAGAAGAGGGGACAAAACACTTCCGTCAACAATCATGGGGAGACAAATATAGAGTCACCAGTGTCTGCGGCAGACGTCAGTTAGCAAATGTGCCCTTCGACGGTCCGCTAGTTGATGAATTCTCTATTCTGAAGAATTTTTCAGGCTATCTGCCCATATCCTGACAAATCTCCTAAGCCTTATTCTTAAACACTTTCTTTCCCTTCAGTATATTGTTTCAGCGCACCCAAATAAAATTTGTTGTTAGGGGTAGAGTAATGTTTTTTTTCACTCCTGTCTTGGAAGTGTGCTTTTCATCAGAAATAGCACATTAGGCATTAGGCTTCAGTGTTAAAATTTGTGTAGCAAATTAGGAAAAAATAATGTCGCGTTCTAAAGGTATTTCCTGAATGTCGGTCATTTTTTATGGCGAAAGATAATTGGCATGTATTATCAGTATGATTAATCGACGGTAATGGTCTGAAAATGTGTTTTTAAACATCCCTTACTGAAAAGTAAATGTGAACAAAATTTTTAAAGTAAAAATGTTTAGGTTCTTTTTTCAACATTAGTCTTAGGTGGACACATTTTCGATGTGTGGTGCTTATTTATAGTGCATGTGGATAGCTAATATAGAAACAATTGATATTGCTCTGCAGAACACTTGATTTTCCAGGTTCTGTCTGCAGTTATTTAAGTTATTCCGCCCCTGGATTTTGGAGTTTTTGCCATGAAGCACTTAACAGTGTTTATAATTTATTTAGATCATCTAGCCAAGGAAAGTCCAAAAATAAAAACATTGGAAGCCTAACTGTATGTGCTCAGATAGTGCGCTATCATAAAAAGACCCACCGTTGAAAGCTCACGTACCCCCATTTTAGCACCAACTTGTTACATCATAACATGATCTCAATTGGTGAGACCTGACACTTATCAGGGATGCTGACAATCGAACATAAAAAAATATATATGCAATGCAGAAAAGGGAGTGGTTTTTGGAAAATGCTTTGAAACAATGTTGTGCATTCAAGTTGACTAGACTTGTTTACAAGACTGTCATACAGTATTCCTTCTAAGCATTGCTTAGCCCCTGACTTAACTAAGGTGAACTTTAAGTTCGAATTGTATTTGAATTAAACACATTTGTTCAGGTTTGTAAATGACTAGGTGTCATATCTAACATACTGTAGGTTAGTCATTGAGTGTCCAGGTTTGGCATGGGCCCATTTTGGGCCCATTGACCTGTTGTCAGCAATTCTATGCCTTTCTTTGAAAAAAAAAAATATCTTTGGGCTGGATGTCTATGTGTACGAACTTTTCTTATAGACCAAATAAAATCTGTGCTAACATACATTTATGGAACTTGGTGACAGTTGTGCACACACAACCACACAGATGAATAGCTAGAAGTTGAAAGACGATTGGAAAAGTACACTGAAACATGTGCTCCATTGTATTGCGGTTTTAGACTATGGACTGTTACACAGTATTTGTATATTGAGGAGACTGCTAGTACAGTGTGTCCCAAGGGTCAGTTCCAAGAGAACCCATGATTTCACTGCAGTAGAGACCATTATTGTTTTTCTACACTTAATATACAATACATTGTAGCCACCATTTTTCAATATATAGTATATTGAAACTGGTTGCAGTCTCAAGAAAATTTGTTTGTTTAGCAAATAAAAGAATTGAATAAAAGTTTCCAAAAATGTGCACTTTTCTGTCAAATAATGATTGAAATAATCAAAACCAAAAGCTTCAAATTGCAAATTATCACCGCTTTACTACAGCCTGAGTAAAATGTAGAGTTACGTTTCTGCCTGTCTGATATTTATAGATGTCATTTAAAAGACGGTTTCCTATTGGTTTGCATTATGGCATCTTGGCCTTAGATACTAGGTCCTTAGCTTGGCCTTTTGATTTTTGCATTCCGGAGATGGAACAAGAGCTTGCTCTGTCCACTCCACGCATCGTCCCGGTATTGCAGTACCTCCGGGAACGGTGCATTCCCAATGATCGCAACAAGGCTTTAGGGCTAGGACCTTAGCTTAGCCTTTTGGCTGAGAGTAAGTGTCCCGGCTCCTAGGCTTTGTAGCATATAATGAACTGACCGATAACGGATAATGGATAATGAATAACGAAGATAGATCAATAACCCTTAAAAACCCCAAAAACCCCCATCATGAAAAGGCTGACAACCTCGCATAATGCCTTCCTCCTTTTACATTAGGCTCCTAATCTTGTGTGCTTTGAAAAACCTTCTGTAATGTATTTTTTTGCCATAGCTCCTAGCACTTGGAGTGATTTTAAGTGGAAGCAAAAGCATGTTAACCATGGAAATTAATCTTGCAATCATAAATTAATACAATGAAAGCCTTTCCCTAACCAATCGACGATGAGGGCTATTATTAGAAATAAGAAGGCAATTAATGCAAGGCAATCTACTAGGAGCATGACAGTACAAATGGAAGTTTTAAAATTTGGTTCAATTTATCTGTCGTTAATTCATCTTGTATCTCGGAGGTCTACTGTACATATTAAAACATAATGTGATTGAGGCACTGGTAGATAATTAGCAGAGAGACTGTTTAGCAAATCAAAAAGCAGAACACCAGGACAGATCCAAATAATTGAAGAGAGACCGTGAAAAACAAACCGCGTTAGGGGTTCACTATAGTCTTAAACTTGAAGCTTTCTCGTCTGAAAATAACAAAACCCCCAAAAAATGGACACATATGTAATGAAAAAATAATCACAAGTTAATTGGTTAAAGACACCATATATTAGAGTAGATTTAATACTTTGGCAGGCAGAAGGCCAGAATTGATTTGTTACCACAACCCATGCCCTTCCTCCCCCCATCCTTGCGATCCTGTTTCCAGCTCTCTCCCTTTTGTTCTTAGCCTCTCCTTTTCATTGCTGCAGCAGTGCTTCACTCTTTTGTTGTACTGACATTCTGTTTGCATCATGTGCACTTCCTTGCCCAGGTAAGTTTCAAAGCAGTGATGGATTTATTCCAATTTTACCAAACTAATATCTGTTTTGGTTTCAGGTCCTCTGGCATGCATGTACAAATGTTGAAATGCCTGTTTAGCACACATCTACAATTGACTTTATTTTTATTCATGAAAGAAATATTGTTAAATTAGGAAGTCTTGAATAATCTCAGCAGCTAATCGTCAAAATTTGAGTTTTACTACAGGTGAGGTCTTTTGTGTAAGATGACAGCATTTATTTTAGTTCATTGACTCATTGTACTTTTAAACTGCTGATGGAACTAAAACTCTTGCCTTCGAGAATTTCCTGCCTTCTTTTTCTATGAACATGCACAGTCATGCCAGTCTTGGGCTGCTCAGATTTTGCACTGTTGATTCAGCAGAGTGCGCTGCTGACAAGCTTATTGATTCTCAGGAATCAGTCGCCCCAAACTGCAGCCACCTCAAAGGCAAGCACACCAAAGGTGGAAAATTAATCTAAGCTTCTGCCATGATGCTGACAGTTTTCACTGTGGAACCAGGAATGATGATTCAAAAGCCTTATCAGAATACAAAGCAAAACTGAGTTGTTTTTGTGGAACACACATTTTTAATTGACTGTTCTATGTTAAATATTTCACAACAGCTATAAAATGTTAAAATTGTGACAATTAGATGCAGGTTACTACGTTCAATAGTTGATTTTAAGGTATTCCCAAATTGTTAAACATGCAAAATGTGAGGATATAGTACACAGTTTTTGTAAATATATCTAAATATTTCTTCATTATATTCTAATTGTTTTCTGAGGACAGCATGTATAGTCTTAGTCATCCTGAGCAGTGGCATCATCGGAGGAACACCAGGACCATAGCAAAACAGTTGCCTTATTAATTTACGTCTTAATTACTCAATGAGGTCGTGTGTTTTAAGTAAAGTGTAATCATTTTGTGGAGAATGCCTTGGTGTTGTGTCACAGGTGAATGCAGTAATGGTAGAACAAAAGGCCAACATTGGCTAACTAGCCAAAATAACACAAAGAGCCAACATGACGGACAGACTAACTTGGACTTTTCAAGGAAAAAGCACGCAGTGAGCCGTCAGGCTAACCGGGAACAAACAAAATGCTGCATAGGGTACGGCAATAAAAGCAAAGCTGGCAAGGAATAAACCAAGGTTAACTGACCAAAAACCATGTGGGCAGCAGTAGCTCAGGAGGTAGAGCGCTCGTCTTGGATCAAGGGATCCCAGTTCGAATCCCGGCTCGTCCGTGTTACTTGTCGAAGTGTCCTTGGGTAAGACACTGAACCCCTAATACCCTCAATAAGCAGGTTAGCGCCTTACATGGCTGCAAGGCCGCTATTGGGAAATGTGGAGCACATTGTAAAGCGCTTTGGGAAGTCATTGACTTGAAAAGCGCTATATAAATGCAGATCATTTCATTTCATGTGGTGGGCAGCTAATGAATGCAAACCGGGGGCAAACAAAACGGGAAATCCCATGCAGCACCAACGCTAATGGGTGAGCTAGCAGAACGATCAACTTTGGTACTACATTTCTCAAGTCCCCTAGCGCAAAGAATATTTTGCAACATATTTGCATAATTATAGGGAGCAACACTTCAGGTTCTGTGCCTGGTTGAAATATAAAACTTAAGAATTATCATTAAAACAACCTGTCTGACTGTTTAGCACTAGAGTTTATCTGACACCCATCAGGGATGAAGAAGCAGAATCTCAGAGGAGGGCGAAATCTCGTCTCGCCAGACAAACCCGCAGGTCAACACAGGTGACTGCCATTGCTATATAGCCACTAAAAAAGCCCAGAATCAATCATTGATTTGTAAATGTTGTGCAGGAAGTGACTTTGACAGACTTAAAAGCTGCTCAGAAGATAAATGACACGGAAAGCTCTCAGTTTGACTGCATAGTGGAGGACGGAACAAAAGGAATCCAAATCTTCCAGAAGTGGAGCAACACTGATGAGGTTGGTGACAGAAACAGACGTCATGACATCAGTTTCACATGATGTTTATATTTCTGGTTTATTTTCTGTGTTCAAAATAAATTTGTTTTGCTTGCAGGTGAACACAAGACCCAAGTTAGAAAACGTTGAAGAGTTGACGAAAGCTTCCTGCTGGGCTGCATCCACCATTACTGGCTCAACCACCACGAGAGGTCACTTTTTTTTTCCATCGATAAAAGGTGAAGGATATTTATGGTTGAAACTTGATATATGCAGTCGGTGAAAGAAGGTGGCGAGATGAAAATCACAACACTATAGAAGAAGAGCAGCCTACATTAACAAATGTGAGAACGAGACAAATTGAGTCAGAAGAAGGCAAGGATGGCATTGGCGTTGAGGTATGACAGCCACATGGCAAAACCACAGACTACAATCTCAATTATCAACGACATAAGTACAATCACTAGTGTCCATTTCACAAAGGAGGTTAACCCTCGTGTTGTCCTCAGTTTAAGAACCATCTTTGTACTTTTTTTTTATACAGCTTATATGGAAATCTGAATAATAACAATATTTCCTTTTTTCTACTGTTGTGACCAATCCAGGAAAGGCCATAACATTTAAAAGGTAAATCAAATATTATTTAGGGTATTTTTTTTCTGGGTTTTTAACAACACAGTGCCGGGTTACTGGGGGGGCGGATGAGTGAATAGCACATCTGCGGCGCAGTTCTGAGGACATGGTATCAAATCCAGCTCCAAGCCTTCCAGTGCAGAGTTTGCATGTTCTCCTCGTGCTTGCGTGGGCTTTCTCCGGGCACTTTGGTTTCCTCCCACATTCCAAAAACATGCATGTCAGGTTAATTGGCCGGTCAAAATTGTCCCTAGGTGTGAACGGGCGAGTGAGTTGTCTGTCCATGTGTGCCCTGCGATTGGCTGGAAACCAGTTCAGGGTGTCCCCTGTCCCCTACCCAAAGATAGCTGGGATGGGCTCCAGCACCCCTGCGACCCTACTGAGGATAAGCGGTGCAGATAATATATATATATATATATATATATATATATATATATATATATATATATATATATATATATATATACTAACCTCTCATCAGTGAAGAAAAGGTTATGTGACCCCTCACAGGAAAAAGTATAGGAACCCCTGCCTTTATGTATAAAATGTGGTTTTCCTTGCAACCACTAGAGAGCGGTACAGGACTATTACCTCCCTAGCTCAATAGAAAAGATTATAAACTATCCTGCTGTTAAGCGATAGTTTGAAGGCCCCTGGGAAGAAAATTGTTTTATGGCATACTTAAGTTTTATTGCATGATGTAAAACCGCTATCTGTACGTCCCTGAAAACAATTTGATTCCACCAAGTGCTCTTCTGCATTCATTATGACCACCGCTTAGAATTCTCATCCCTATTCCTCCATCATCCGAAAAGCATCTGTGCTTCAAAGGCGCTGAGCTCTCATCTCTGACTCAACGTCGGAGGAAGCGCTACAAGCAAAGGTCGTCGCAAAGCCCCTCTTGTGCCGCTTTACCTCTGGCGGAGGACGCTTCTCCCCTCCCTCAGAGTGGCTTTGCTTCCTCGCATCACATGGCTGCAGTGTCTCGGCATTCCATACCATATTGGGAAAAATGCAGGCGCTCTCTGTGTAGTCCGAGCCTTGGAATCAGAAGGCTTGCCTGCCTGATTTTACCTTCTTAGCTGATACTGTGCTAACAGGGTAACCTTTGACCCTGGACCCTGGCGCTGATCCCTCTGCAGTGATAAATGAATCAAGAGGCCTAGTGGACCTGAGTCGACAGCGATACCTCTTCATACAACGTTAATTTGTTCCAGGATCATGCTCTTAGCTTATGTTGCTCGTGTAACAGCAAAAATGTCCTGATATGAAATAATTAAAAACTAAAATTTAAAAAATATAGATTTTTCTCAGGGTTTCTCACTCACCATAGTATTTTAAGACAAAATTCAACAAAACCGCCAATCCCGCTCGCTGGACAAAATCTTATTCTTCATTTTATTTAACCGTGTGACGTTCGATGATTTGATAAAATTTGATAAAAAGCCCCGTGTCCCATATCAACAGATAGACGCTCCCCTGCTTACGACTATTCGACTTATGTAAAACGGTAGATACAAACAATTTTTTTCGGGATGTTGAAAAATGTCCGGACATTGCTGTTAGATTTTGTATTTTGTGCACCTTTCCGAATAGAGGACAGTACTGCAGTGTTTCTTTCCGCTGCGTGGCGCTGTCAGAGGTCACCCAGCATCCACCCCGAAGAAGAAATCCGTCTTCTTCTTTGAGTTTTGTGTGTAAACATAACAACTTGTACGGTATCGCTAGTGTGCTAAGAACTTTGACGTTTTTTACTGTTTAATACCTCGTGCATCCATTCAATATGGTTGGTGTGAAGTGTAAAGAAGAGGCAAGACATTTCTTGTGAATAAGAAAGCTTGATGCGGTTGAGAAAATGGTCGCAACGCTTTTTTTTGGCCACTTTTTACCACAGATGAGGACTTCTTGATGTGCATCTTCCAAAAGTAAGATAAACTCAACTTTATCTATCTTTATAGAGCATATCATTTTATGAAATGTTTATTCTTTTAGTACAAAACAATACAAGTCACGTATACAAGCCTTAAAGACAATTAAACCTTAAAGATACAAAATATAGCACTGAAGCAATTTACGAAGAAATTAAACTTACCAACGTTTTTCCGGAATTTCGTTCGTAGGTAGGGCAGCGTCTGTACAGGTTAAAATTTGTCACTATCTGCGGGATGGTTAGTACTTACCAAAGATGGTTGAGGCATTTGAAACAAGGTGCAAGCAGAGGGGTTTTGTATGTAAAAATGTCACAAAATATCGCAAACGAGAGGTATCCACATGTATTTACTTTCGGCGCGGAAGGCACTTGGCGAGAGAGAGGGCGCTATGTGTGCAGAGATCTGCTCACCCACTCAAATTGCATTGGGTGCTTGGTTGGCATTTTCAGGTCTACATATTTTTTCTGTGGGTTTTTTTATCATAATCATATATTTTTATCATCTCAAAAGTGAAAATACATTGTTTAATTAGCTTCCATATATTGGATTCTTAGAGACGTACAGCCAAAATTGGTTGATGTAACACATTGCCACATATATTATGGACGGAACTAATCGGTTACTGTGTCACATCGACTTTGCAGATACTAAATTTGGTACGACACAGAGATGATTTGCTTGAGCTTAATTATATCTTAGAGATATGTCTCTTTTCATAAGTATATCTAGCACGCTAACCATGGGTTACAGACACCTGATCTAAGTAAACCCAAAATAGCTTCCTCATCACTCAAAGGAAATTCAAATAGTTATGAAACATAGAATAATACAGTAATGAAACGAATAAGTGTCAGGACCAGATCGTAAACAGGACCCAATTGCGTAACGTTTACCACAAGTTTTATTGAAGAAAAGAGGAAGGGCTGCGCCCACGATATGGTGTTCGCATGACGCAGGAAGCAAGTCGCTCTCGTACTCGGATTGTGATCCGAACACGGAAGTGGATCATCCGTGGCGAGCGATGGCGGTGACAGGGACGGAAAAACTGGTCGGGACTGGGAGAGGAAGGCGTGGTCGAGGTCGAAAACGGGTCATAAGCAAGAACGGGAGAGTAGACGTAGTCGGGAACAAAAATGGGTCATAAGCCGGGACGGGAGAGCATACGTGGTCGGGATCGAAACAGGTTGTAGCCTGAGACAAACGGGAGCAAAACGGGACAGGTGGGAGTCAGGGTCGAAAAAGGCTTGCCTTTTATACGCAGAGGTTCAAAGACGGACCGACAACAGGGGATTGACAGGACTGGGTTTAAGTAGGGACAGGGAGCCATTCAGAACCTGCAGCGGTTGGCGCCAAATGAGCGGGCACAAGTGATTCACATTGGTAATCATGACAATAAGATTGTTTTATAAAAGTAAAATTCAAGTTTATTATGAGCACTCACTATTGTGTTTACGTGGTGCCGGGGAAGGGGTGGGGGGAGCAAGGTGGAGTAACAGCATTTGCATACCTGTCAAATTATACGTTTTGCCTGTATTCTATACATTTTTTTAATCATTTCTTTTAACATGTTTTATACAGGAACATATTTTTCAAAGACCGATCTCATCCATTTCGGCTCTAATTACCTGTAGCAGACGACAACCTTATCGTAGATTGCCAATATTGTTGTGATATTCAAAAGTCTGTGAGTAATTGCCTTTGTGTTATTATTGCTTCATAATGAGGATTTGCAATCATTAATAGGGGAGCACTTGAGGGATGTCGACAGGTATGAGATTGAGTGTCACGGTTGCCATGGCGCCCAATTGGCCCCGCCCGTGTGGCGCCAGCTGCGGCTCGTTGACAGATTGGCTGTCCGTCTGTTTAAGCTCAGTGCTCTCAGTCTTCCTTTGTCAGCACGTCAACAAACATCTGCCCCAGTCCTTATTCCTGTTGGTATTTCCTGTCCGGTATTGTTTCCGTTTATTTTGTCCTGTTTAATATCGGTTTCCAGTTTTGTTTCCGTCTAGTTTGGCCTGGTTAATTTCGATATTCTGTTTTGATATCAATCCTGTCTGACACGGTATCGACCCCATCTGTCCGATATCTGCTCGGGCAAATAGTATCGATCTCGTCGGCCTCTGGCTTCCTGTCATTCCACGCCAGACTGCCGCTTAATGTGCTTGACTCCCCATTTCCCGTAAAATAAAAGGCTTTTAAGAGAAACGTCACGCATTTGGGTCCTGATCCTGTTCCAGTTCCTGACATCGAGAGACTGCTGATTTTACGGGAGCACTTACTGTTCACAAAAGTTTTTGCCAGTTGCAATGAAACGTACAAACATAAAAAGTTACAACACAATTTTTAATTGTGATGCCTGTAGTGGTTTGTATGTGCCAACCGGACTAACTGATGCTAGTGCTAAGCAGTTATGAGTGGTAAGGGGTCTCGAGCGCTTTTTAGTGGTATTCTCCAGGAATGCAACGAGTGAGTTTTTTTTGTTGCAAATAAAACTCCTTTACTGAAATTCTCGTGTTTTGAGGTACTCGTATGAATACAAGTAGCACTGTATTATAAATGCCATTCGGCTTATGGAGAAAAATCGGTTTTCCTCGGGAGCTGACCTACGGTCAAAGGATCAGAAACAGATATCAGGCCGGGGTAAGTTGAGAGTCTCTCAGCATTACTAAGAGGACTATATCTGGCCGCGATAATCGCAGCCGGGCTTCAACAGTAGAGTGGCTGTCTGACTGTCAAGAGTGCCCAAGGCTGTTTGACCACGCTATGATACCCTCAGATATTTCACATAGCTTTTAGCTAACAAAGAGGTGAACAGGTGTAGATGGATTTAGTTCTATGATCTCGCCACCTTGGAGTTGTTCTTTCAAGTCTTTAGGAATGTTTGGGCTACTCGTATTTCAGGCTGAAGTTGATCTTCTTCAACTGGCCCCATAAGGCCCATGGAAAACTGCACTACAAGTCTGTCAACCAGTTGTATTGCCATGACTAAAAAGACAGCATTTTTAATTCATGTACTTGACTTAAAATAGTTTTATTTTATTTTGTTCTCAAATGTCCTAAAATTTACCGTAGGATATTGTTATTGGTAAGACAATATGGGTAAACAAAATGTCATCTATCTCTAGCTATATTTATGGTTCCCAGACTCCGTTAATTAAGATTCAGATTCAGATCCAGATATACTTTATTGTCATTCTTGTACACAGGTATACAGAACGAAATGTCGATACATCCGACCCGCACAGTTTCCTTGAATGTACAGATATAAATATGTAGTATGGAGTTGGAGTATTGAAAATACTAAATTATATACTATGAGTACTATACAGTAGTGCAAAGAGTGCAAGAGGACCAGCTGAACAGATGTGCAAAATGGGCAGTCAGGTAAACAAGTCACTATACAATAACAATAACAATGGAGTATGGTAGTGCAGAGGAGAACAGATGTGCAAAGGAGTGGCTAGATACAAGAGAACTGCCAGTAGTGCAAGGACAAACAAACAAAACAAACAGATGTAGGCCTCATTAAGAAAATGAAGGATTTTCTATATTTTACTGTTTTTTTTATTATGTTTTTATTTTACTTATTAAAATAGTGGTTGAGTTTTATGTTAAGATTTGGCTTTAGATGGATCTATTTGAAGGAAGCAGGAACTGCAGGCAGCGGTTCTGAAAAAGAGGTACTGTATTTTCCGCACTATAAGGCGCACCTAAAAGCCTTTATTTTTTTCAAAAGCTGACCATGCGCCTTATAATACAGTGCGCCTTATATATGGATCATTATTAAGTCGCAAAGTCTTGCAACTAAAGCAAGCAGCCGCCGACTAGATTTTCCCCTGAAGGCGAAGTCGTCCGCGGTGTATGCTGGGATTTTATATACCGGCGTTTCATTTCCTAACCAATGTGTCAATCATCATTTGAATCAGTCACTGTTGGCTAAAGTTATTCGGAGGTAAAGGGGGCAGATCCTTTTTATCATTTACAGGCACGCATAGGCTAAAGGGGCGAAACAAAGCCTGCAATTGGCCGAAAAAGATGAATGTGAATCACATGTTGGGTTGCACTACGGCATAGGGAAACTATATTTACTATTCTGTATTTGTAAATATTTTACTCTCCTGGATTTACTACACTCACGGTTGTAAGAAAACCATGGTTATGTATATTATTGAACGTGATGGCTGCAAGAGAACTTAGGTGAGCTATGCCGCTTTATATTTTCCCGGTATCTTGTTTTAGAACGATCTTGATGTTTCTGTGATGAGTCTATTTTTAAACTAAATTCAATTCAAAGTGTTTATTGTCATATGCACAGTAAAGAACCCCGTTTCCCTGCACAATAAAATTCTTACTTTGCTGTCCACACAGTTGCCAGCAAAAAATAAAATGGAAACTAAGAAATGTTTGTTTGGTGACATCGTACGGACACCGCATCCGCACGTGTCTACGACACGTATTTGCTTCTTTGTAAGCTTTGGGAATGTTAAGGGGGTAATAAGTTTGACTGAACTATCCGACTGTTTTGTCGACGTTTCTATTGTAGCGCCTTATGTATGGAAAATATAGGACCAAAAACTATTTTTAGGGGGTGCGCCCTATAACCCGGTGCGCCTTATAGTGCGGAAAATACGGTAAGTATTTATTAAACAGCAACTGACAAAATGTCCAAACAAGAAACTAGAAACAATGAAAACTTGACAAAGTTCAAACTAGAAACATTGACGGAATAAAGTAACAAAGTAACAAACCCAGTATGGCGTGGAGGTGACAATTACACAAGGAGGATGACAGAAGAACTCAAAATGACCCATCAGTTTTCTGAACAAAAGTGTTCTTTTAAAGGGTTCAGGATGATTGGGCACAAGTGTGTGATAGTTGAACACCCCTGTATCCTTTTCAAACCGCTAATCGGGCCCCTCTGGTGGTGGGAGGTATGCCAGACCCTTACAACAAACACAAAAAAAGAACCTAATTCCAAATTTTTAAGCCAAATGCAGCCCGTGATTCAAATTGTTCCCCACCTCTGTTCAACAATGTACCGTAAATTCCGGACTATAGAGCGCACCTGATTATAAGCCGCACCTACCACATTTTAAGAGGAAAACCGATTTTGTACACACACAAGCCGCACCTGTTTATAAGCCGCATGCGCCCACATTTAAACATGTAACACAAACACAAAATTAACCCAAACCCGATTTCAAGTCCCGCGATTGAAACTAATTGTACTTCATTAAAGGGGTTTTTAAGGGTTGTTGATCTATCTTCGTTATTCATTATCCATTATCCATTATCGGTCAGTTCATATTACGCTACAAAGCCTAGGAGCCGGGACACTTACTCTCAGCCAAAAGGCCAAGCTAAGGTCCTAGCCCTAAAGCCTTGCTGCGATCATTGCAAATGCACCGTTCCCGGAGGTAACCGATAGTACACAAATTCAGAGCTACAGTTGGCTGAATCACGGCCAGAAATTCCACAGTCCAAAAAACACAGCCGGCAAAATGAACGGAAAATGAAAAGAAAATGATACCGGTACTTAAGGTTTGATGCAGACCTGCAGAGTCCAGGTCCCGTTAAAAGTAATCCAAGGAAAAAAGTGTATATTTCCAAAGGTAAGGATGGGAAAAATATATCAGATGAACACATTTACTCACGCAACTCCTTTTTCTTTAACCAACTTTTTACCCCCTCTTCTTTCCTTTTCTGTCCCTCACCTTTAGCGGTCCCCACTTAAACTCGGCACCCCGCGTTTGTTCCGCCCCTCATTTTTCGTTCACTAGTGCAAAACATATCAGAATAAGTGTCTAAAATAAATACAAATAAATACATTACAAAAAATATACAGTTGCAAATACATATCATACATGGGTTACAAATATTTACAAAGAAAGACGGTACACCGAGAGAGTTTTCAAAGTTTTAATAATAACAATATCGCTTTGACAGGGCAGTTAATGGTAGCAACACTCGAGCGCCGCTAGCGGCCGTTAGAAAAATTACATAAATTGTCCGCATCACTGAATAAGCCGTAGGGTTGAAAGTTAGGGAAAAAAGTAGCGGCTTACAGTCCAGAATTTACGGTATAAATGATGGCATTATGTTACATAGAATTACTATTCTCAACTGTTTGTGAGAGTGGGTGTAGGGTCAACCCAGGGTCGCTCCATCTGCAACCTTTAATAGTGTGCACCACTGCCTGTCTACTTCACTTTATGTGTACATAACGAATACCATTGCTATTTATGTTTGAAGATTCAGGCACAAGTTACTCTAAGTAGGGCCTCCTTTTATTCATACAATCACATGGGTGTTTGTGAAAAACCTAACCTTTCTTCCCTTTACCATAGTACCTCTGCATGCTTTTCAAACCGTTGGGGATTGTCATGTCTTATCTTTCCAGCTAATCTGTTTGCCCTTAACAGTCAAAAGGAAAGTCAGCATACGAACCTCACTATATATGGAAGACAGCTGTTGTAAACTGTGGGCCGGTGTCTGTGTGTGTGTCAGTGTGTGTTCACTGACATTTGAAGCTTTGCTTCTGATGCTATTTTGGTAGAAGACAAAACAATAGTTTTCTAAATTTATCAACGCAATAAAAACTGTAGATAACAATGAATTTCTTGTTACTGTCATTGTCAAATTCCAACGAATACCACAATGATATGTTTCATGGAGTCCAAACGAGATATTTGAAATAAACGATTTGAAAAATATGAAATAAATCGCAAATTCACCCTTTTCAATGCATGTCAGCAGGTGGCCATTTTGCTGCTTGCCTACTGAAAACAACAAGCCCAGGGCGGGGCTGATGGAATATTGAACAGTTGAAAAACAATGTATATAGTAAACTGTATTGAACCTATTGAAAACTTAACAAATATATTAAATGGTAAATGGTCTGCATTTATATAGCGCTTTTCAAGTCAATGAAGACCTCCCAAAGCACTTTGGAATGTGCTTCACACTTACCACACACAGCATTATCTCCAGACAGAAGAGCAGTTTCAGCGACAGACTGCTGTCACTGTCTTGTACTACGGACAGACTGAAGAGATCTTTTCTTCCTCATGCCATGAGGCTCTTTAACTCTACCCGGCAGAGTAAAAGCCCACATTAAACCACACCACCTACATTGCATATTACCGAATCTTATTGCAATATGTATTCTGTGTAGCACTATTTAGTTATTCTATATAACACGCTACAGTGGGCATTTGCACGTCACACTGGATATTTGTATATTGTACTCTTTTTGCTTTATTATTGTATTGATCTCAGCTCAGGGATGCTGCTGGAAATGTGAATTTCCCTTCGGGGATGAATAAAGTATCTATCTATCTATCTATCTATCGATCTATCTATCTATCTATCTACCCATTCACACACACACTCACACACCAATAGCGGCCATGCAGCCATGCAAGGCGCCAACCTGCTTATTGGGGGCATTAGGGATTTAGTGTCTTGCCCAAGGACACTTCGACATATAACACGGAGTAGCCGGGAATCGAACCTGTGATCTCTTGATCCCAAGACGAGCGCTATACCTCCTGAGCTAATGCCGCCCCGTATTACAGTATGTTCAGATAAATAAAGCAATACTGCTCTCTAAGTAATTTTAAAATTTCAACAGACACAAAAGATAAATTTACCTGATTTAAAAAAAAAAAATCTCCATTAGATGGGGTTGGCAAACAGCGGATCTGGAGCCATATGCTGTCAGGACCAGAACGGAGACAGGACCCACTTGCGTAACATTTCTCTCAGTTTTGTTAGAAGAAAGGAAAGGATTGCACCCACTGGTCGCGGGAAGCAGGTCGCTCTGAACGCGGAAGTGGGACTTCCGCAGCGAACGCTCGGGAACGGGAAAAAACAGGTCAGGAGCCGGGAGAGGAGAGCAAAAAAAACGTGGTCAGGATCAGAAACGAGTTGAAAGCCAGGAGAGGAGAGTAGACGAGGTCAGGATGAAAAAAACGGGTCGAAGCCGGGGAACAGATGGGAGCAAAAACAGGTGGGAGTCAGGGTCGAAAAAGGCTTGCCTTGAGTAATCGGAGGTTCGCAGATGGACTGACAACAGGTGACAGATAGACGTGGGTTTTAATAGTGACAGGAAGCCAATCAGAGTCCGAGGCAGTTGGCGCCAAAGGAGTGGGCACAGGTGCATCACATCAGTACTCATGACATATGCGGCTCTTTAGTGCTCCCTGTCTCTTTTTCAAAAATGTATGGTTTCTGTAGAGGGACAAACATGACACATTCTTAAAATGTTCCAGTAATTATAGATGCATGCAGCATATATCTGCAATTTAGATATATTAAAGCTTTAATTTTTTTGCAGTTCTGGATTTATGTTTTGTTGGTTTTTACCATTCCAATATGACTCTTTCAACATTTTGGGTTGCCAACCCATGCCTTAACACGAACAATTAATAAAGAGTATTATTCGGGCACCATCAGTAGCCTATAGGTTTATTTTAGCAAAAGTTAGCTAAATTGAATTTAAATACATTTGTTATCACTCATTTAACGGAAATATTTTTTCACGAAGAATTTGACTCAAATAAAATAAGATAAAGTCCAAAAATATATAAAGCAAAAAAACGCTCTTTTAAATGATGTATGGTAAAATAATTACGATTACTGGTGTATGATACAATAATGAATTGAGATCATCACAAGGGCCATGGAAAACCTTCTTGCAGCCCACTTTTGGCGTGCTGGGCTTGGCTTGACTTGTGTGATGTAAATTATTGCACAGCAAGTGCTATATTCCAAAGTCACCTGGTACTCTAGCCCATCACCTGCCAATTGGGCTAAGCGTTTAGTCACCTGGTGGCTGCCCACTTCTCCTCAGGTGACCTTCTTGCTTTTCCTTGTTGGAAACACCAGACTCTTGCTCAGGGCTACGCCTCCTCTGTGCAGCCCCGCGCATAAATGGACAATTTTAGGCCTCAGTGGCGCGTCCCTGTTCAGAGCCTCTGGCAAAACGCCACACAAAACTCGGGGAGGGGGGCAATCGGCTGGGAGGGCGAGTGAGCAATGAAAGAAGGAGGAGGGAGAAGAGAGCAGCAGATGAAGAGAGAGTATAACTTTGAGGGATCGCAGGAAGAGTCAGCAACGGAAGAATTTTTGGCAACTTACTTTTTGGGCCTTTTTCTACTTTGGGTCAAGTCTGGGCTCAGACATTTCACTTCAAACGGACCGTTAAGTGACTGGTGACTCTTGAAAGAAGACGAGGAGCAGAAAACCTCTCCAAAGAGGGACACAGATTTCCCACCTGTTTTCCTTCGGAATTCATTGAGTGCCAGTATGGGCTCTAGTGCTTGAGGGAACCTTTGCATCTGTTATCAGGAAGGGACAGAAACCGTAGAAGAGTATGTCATCTTACTACCCTCGCACCAAAGACCTGGCTCGTACTCGGAGGTCAGTCACAGACTCACCGCCATCGTCTCCGTCCCCTACGGAGAAAAGCTTTCGAGTAAGAACCTTCCTTGAGAAAACAGCTTTTTCTGTCCTTGTGTTTGTAAACAAACTGTCTTTTCAAATCCAATCAAAACATTTCTCTGATAAAGCCAAACAAAGCGATGTTATCCTCGGAGCGTTAGTGATGGATTAATGCACTTGACAATAAACTTCATGGAAACATGACGGCAAAATCAGTGCTGTTCAAAATAATAGCATGTTACTAACCAGAATACCTCAGATTTTAGTATATTTTTTTTATTGTTACATGCCAAACAAGTTACCAGGAGGTGCAGTAGATTCTCGGAAAACAAACAAGACCCAGCAGTCATAATAGGCACGTTCTGGAGGCTGTACAATTGGGCAAATAGTTCAAAGTGGTGTATTTAAAAAAAAAAGCAGTGTCTGACTGTACAAACTCAAAACTATTTTGTATTTAAGAGAAAAGGGTAGGACTTAGCAATTCTAATATTCAGTTGTATGACCACAGATTTTTATAACTACTTCTAAACTGTGTGGCATAGGGTTGTTGCGCCTTGCAGTTGTTATTTCACCCCATGATTGCTTAACAACATCATTCATCATCTCATTAGCCATACCGCTTATCCTCATTAGGGTCGCGGGGGGGCTGGAGCCCAACCCAGCCATCTCCGGGCAGTGGGCAGGGGACACATTCCAAAATTAATTTACATTTCTTGGTTTTGATTAGAAATAGCATTTTTATATCACCCGACAAGTCCTCGATTGGATTGAAATCTGGTGATTTGGCTGGCAACTTCATAACATGAATTTTATTGGTTTGGAACCAAGTCTTTGTTTTGTTGAAACACCCATTTCAAGGGAATGTCCTCTTCACCAACATAACCTCTTCAAGTATCTTGACATACACAAACTGATCCATCATGCCTGGTATCCGATAAGAGGTATCTTCTGCGTGTCTCTTTTTTTTCCACCCATTGTAAGGCGTTGGATATAATTTAGCTTAACAGCCAACAATGTTTTGCGCCTTTTCATAGGTTCAATCTGTGCTAGCTTCATCATCTTTAAATAGGCGCCACCAGACTCACACCTGATTCAAACCTGTTTTTGTTCTTCCCCAAAATTAATAAACTCAGAGATTGGTTGCCACACTGCTATTTTTTTAATAGACCCCTATAAACTTTTTGCCTATTTGCACTGGGTCTACTGCACCTGCCGGTAACATGTCTGGCATGTAACAATAAAAACATACTAAAAACCAGGAATATTCGGGGAAGGCACAGTTATTTTAATGATCACTGTATGTGGTCCCAGAAACTTTAAGAATTTATTGGCATGGAATTGGATATTGAATTTAAAATATAATTTCCTTGTATTCTAATTTTCCTTGGTAGAGCAAAGTTCTAATTTCTTGTTATTGTTTTGAATATAAGAAAAACATGTCACAGGAGTAGGCATTTAAAAGTTTCTGCTTCTGCCTACTCCTTTTGAGCACGTGTTTATGTATAATGTCATTGTTCAGCTGTTTTGGATTTTTTTTTTTGGTGCAAATATTTTATTGTTGCCATTTGTTAATAAGTGGTTGAAGCTGTATAATTTTTTTTTTTGCTTGGCCAAATAAACTTGATTCATTCATTCAATTCATGCATTCATTGTCATGAACCAGAACAGGAGCAGGAACCAAATGCGTGACGTTTCTGACACAAGCCTTTTATTTTACGGGAAATGGGGAGTATTGCACGTTAGGCAGAAGTCTGGCGTGGAATGATGGGAAGCCAAAGGCCGATGAGATCGATACTAATTGCCCGAGCAGATACCGGACAGGTCAGGACAGACAGGACTGATATCAAAACAGGACATCAAAATTCAACAGGACTAACTGGACGGGAACGAAACTGGAAACCGATATTAAACAGGACAAAATAAAAGGGGAACAATACCAGACAGGAAATACTAACAGGAAACAGTCGAAACCCACGTCTTGCGGGGCAGAGGTTCGTTGACGGACTGAGAAAGGAAGAGTAAGAGCACTGAGCTTAAATAGACGGAAAGCCAATCAGTCAACAAGCCGCAGCTGGCGCCACAGGGCGGGGCCAATTGGGCGCTATGACAACCGTGACATTCATGTATTATAAATTATTATTTGATTATTGTGTTTATAGTTTATGTTGTCAATAAATGTATTCGTGGGTGCATGTATTAAACAACAGGTATTGTAAAATTAGTGTGCGAAAGAGATAAAAGCTGAAGCATTTTCCTAGGTCATCTATTACCCTAACGGTCTGGAGCAGGGGTCAGGAACCTTTTTGACCCAAAGAACCATAAAAGCAAAAAATGTTTGAAATATAAATTGAGAGAGCCACATCATATATTTTCGGACAAAATTGAAAAAACGGCCAAACACGCTCCCTAGACAAAAGCTAATTCTTCAGCACATTTTATTTCACTGTGTGTGATTTGATGATTTAATCAAATGTATGAAATGATAATAATGCTAAATCCTGTGTCCCAAATCAATATCAAATATGCCATTTACAATTTGTCTTCCACCTTCAGTTAAGAGTGTTGAGGACATTTTTTCTCCATGACATTTCTCCTTAATAACGGTTTCAAAACAATGTGCATGCAAAGTTCTTATGTAAAAATGTCACAAATTACTGCAAACCATAAGCATAGCGTCATATTCACTTTCGGTGTGGACTGCACTGAGCGAGAGAGAGAGAAGGAAGTGCCTTGCGCTGTGTGCAGGAATCCGCCCACCTGTACTGCTCACCCAATCAAAGTCGTTTGCCAGCGTTATTATTTATCAGTTTAAATGGTTTCTTACCAAACTTCTGAATTAAGTTGCTTCGGCTTTATATGGACCAAAATCGGGATGAAATCACCTGACTTTGGAACGCCACAGAGAGATGTGCAATAGTTACATTTTATTTCGGAGCCATACGTACCCATGAAAAGAGCCATGTATGGCTCCCGAGCCAGAGGTTCCCTACCCCTGGTCCGGAGGTTAAGGATTGGTGCACTTACAGCCGCTTTCTGGGTTTGAATTACGTTGCCTCAAATGTGCAAATGTGGTCAGTGATATCCGTCGACTCATCAATTGTTACTTAAATACTTTGTGTGGAACGCGCCTAGGTACCAGAAAGTGCGCGTGATACACAAATAAATACAGTACCTTCCGTTTTTTTGCACTACTTTATAATAACATGCAAGAGTGGGCTCTTCACAAAGCAACAAGAGTTTATTGATAGCATCTTCTCTCCTGAATTCAGTTAGTGGAAAAGAAAACTTTCCTCCTACAATTTCCTGTTATTCTCCCCACTCTAAGTGGACTATTCTCAGTGGGCTGCTGTGTTTATGTCAGCGCATCTGTGTCCCTATTAAATAGACAGAGGCGTTGAGCACCACAGAATTTGGTGGCTCCAGCAAAATCATAAAGTTACAAAAGACTTTGTTATTATAGACAGTGTCCCTAGTCCCCAATGTGTTGTGAAACCCTGGCATTTATTTCAGATTTTGCATGTGAGAGGGGACAAGAATGCTTAGAAAAAACCCTGCAAAAATGGGAATAAATTCTAAAAACGCAATGAGAATTGGCACCTTTTTTGTCCATGACATTAAGAGGTGGCCGAATTTTATTTAAGAAATGCTAAAGTTTTCCCACTGAGAACTACAACCATGGTGTAATTTTCTTTTGACCCTGCAGCTTTGCATACGTGTAAAAGTTTTTGTTTGGTCAAAAGTACTGAAATGAATGCACATTTAACGTACCTCAAAATATCGTTGAAGCATATCGTTACTATTAGGGATATCCGAATCTGGTTGATACCTGTCCTTATTTAAAAGTGGGGAGGAAAGATAAAGAGTTATGTCTTGCTTTTTTTGTTAGTGTAGCCTGAAAACGGTAAAAGTTAGAAAAATATGTCTTGAAACAGTCCAAACGCTAACCCAAACTGAAAGAAAAATGAAGAAGAGTTTATTAATACTTGGAAAATTAGCTGACTGAGGCTGTAAACATGACATTCAGCTAGAAAATAGCCCGAGAGAGTAGCAAAACTCCTTGTTGCAGACATCACCTTTAAATATGATTGGTATTCATGAGCATTACTGGTACTGTTCACATTCTTTCTTTACTGTAGTTATTCAATTTTCTTTTAGTACTGATTTGAGATAAATTCATGCTCAAGTTTAGTTGTTTTATCATAAAATAGATCCAGCTTGATCTATTCCACTTTTAGTGCATTTAAATAATAATAATAAATTGGATTTCGAAGCACCTTTCAGGACACCCAAGTTCGTTGTACATATAGTAGGACACAACAAAAAAGCAAGAATAAAACAAGAGTAAAACAAGCAAATAATACATAGCAAATGAAACACATTAGTGTTAAAAGGTGCGGTATGTGAGGCAGATGGTCAAGAGAAGGCAGGTCTGAAGAGGTGAGTTTTGAGTCCGGATTTGAGGGTGGACAGCGTCGCAGAATTTCGGAGGTCAGGCGTCAATGAGTTCCAGAAATGGGGGGCAGAGCGGCTGAAAGCTCTGCAGTGTGAAGGAGGTCAGAGAGGTAAGGAGGGGCAAGGTTATGAATGGCCATTAAGGTGTGCAGCAAGACTTTGTAATTAATTCTATGGTAGATTGGGAGCCAGTGGAGTTGCTGAAGGACATGGGTGATGTGATGGCGAGAGGTTTTTTTTTAGTGATGATGTGTGCAGCAGAGTTAAGGACCAGCTGACGTTTATGGAGGGACTTTTGCAGTAATCGAGGCGTGAGGTGACGAGGCTATGGACGAGGATGGCTGTGGTGTGTGGGGTGAGGGAGGGGCGGAGACAGTAGATGGAGTGCAGGTGAAAGTATGCTGACCGGGAGATGTTATTTACATTAATTACCTCAGTGTGAGGATTTGTAATGGCTAATTAGAGGTGTAAACTCTAAGTATCCACTTTTATCTTGTACATATTGAGCCTAAACATCTGTCTTACCCTTTTGCTCTTTGAGTTTTTGACACATTCTACCAAACATTATTTTTATTTAATTATTACTGTTTCAAAACAAATTTCAGGACATGTTTTGGATTCACACTCTCTGTATCCGCAGACGCTTACATGTAACCAATCAATCATCTTTTTCCCTCCTGGCCAGGCCCCTCTGCAAAATATTACAACCAGATGCGGCATGTGAGTTTTTGCCATAGTCCATTATTCATAATCCAACGATTACGGCTTTCAGCCTACTACAATTTCATGATGTTCTAATATTTTAATGAGCGATATTAAAACTTTCAGTTGATTTGTAACCAATCCAGAATATATTACTTTTTTTATTTGCATTTCTTAAAATAAAGAGCTTTATAATATGACTTCATTTTCCTGGGAGAGTCCTCAGTGCTACAAACAAACCAGCTTCTGGTGCAATTTCCATTGTGCTTATCCTCACTAGAGATGTGTATTGATGTCAGGACCAGAACGGAGACAGGACCCACTTGCGTTACGTTTCTCTCAGTTTTATTAGAAAGAAAGGAAAGGATTGCACACACGGTCCGGTGATCGCTGGTCGGGGGAAGCAGGTTGCTCTGAACGCGGAAGTGGCACTTCCGTGGCGAGCGATGGCAATGTCGGGAACGGAAAAAAACGGGTCAGTAGCCGGGACAGGAGAGCAAAAAAAGTGGTCGGGATCAACAACGAGTCGAAAGCCAGCAGAGGAGAGTAGACGTGGTCAAGATCAAAAAACAGGTCGAGCCGATCAGAGTCTGAGACAGTTGGGACCAAAGGAGAGTGCACAGGTGATGCATATCAGTAGTCACGACAATTCGAGCCTTTCCTAAGCAAAAGTCCGTCTCCCAACCAATTGTGGAGCACATTAGAACATAAACTCAACATTTGCATTTAAAAAAATGGTCAATTATTTTCTTAATTTGATGGAAGAAGCATGCTTGGCGAAATATTATTTTGAAATTATTGATGATGTACAGTGAAGAAAATAAGTAAATACCCTGCTGAGACATTTTTTGATTAAGGGCTATACAAATAAATGTGAATTGACTTGACTTTCATTAGATAGAACAAGTATGCTAGTTTTTACATTTGTGTAGTAAACAAGAATTGAACATTGCTAATTTTCTTGAAAATACTCATTTCCCAAAATTGTTTCGAGTGAAAGGGCTTTTTATGAAAGAATGCATTTCAAGCAGAATTTTCACTTTGGTGTATTTTCAAATCTATATATTCGAGATACCTACAGTATCTAGACAATGCTTATCATAAACGCTAGGGCACTTTGCTTGCAAAATAACATTTATTTGCAAAAAACACTCAACTTATGCATGAACGATGCATGGACTTTGCAATAACTTTACAGCCCCTGTGAGCTTCCTGAGACGTGATTACATGATTCGGGTAGTCATGGCGATCGCGAACATGCACAAAACATCTTATTTTTCTTCCCTAACGATGACAAAGGAACTTTGACATTCTTTTCTAGAAAGAATAAAGTTTTGAATTGTTAATCTGGCTGGACTTATACCTTCGCGTCTCTCATCACACTGCGTGTACACGGCATATAGGCCACCAAAACACTGCTATACAGTGTCATACGGTGGACACGGGAAACAAAACAAGGCATTAAGTGTGTTGACAAGGAGCTGATCGAAGCCACTCCTGCCATCTTTTGGTGATTTCTCATCTCATTAGCTGCATCGCTTATCCTCAGTAGGGTCGCGGGGGTGCTGGAGCCCATCCCAGCAAACATCGGGCAGTGGGCCTGGGAGACCCTGAACTGGTTGCCAGCCAATCGCAGGGCACACAGGGACAGACAATTCGCTCACTCATTCGCACCTAGGGACAATTTGGACCGGCCAATCCACCTGAAATGCATGTCTTTGGAATGTGGGAGGAAACCGGAGTGCCCGGAAGAAACCCACGCAAGCACGGGGAGAACATACAAACTCCGCACAGGTAGTCCGGTAGATGGATTTGAAATCACTCAGGAGGTTCCCAAGACCTTCAAACTGTGCCGCACACGCGCTAACCACTGCGCCGCCGTGCTGCCCTTTTGGCGATTTATCATACTTAAATCTTTTACAGCAGTGCCAAAGCCTTTAGAGTTGTAAAAATATATTTATAGATGTATATATTTATGTTTTGGCACTCAGGGACAGTGCTTGTGAAAACGTATTTGTGTTGTTGCTGGTGGGGATAGTGGCACCCTACTGATCACGCCTCTTCCTCACTCACTAGTTTGCTCTCACACTTTGTATATAGGCTTCCACTTGGCACTCCACCCACTCATACTGACTCATTTGTATTTTCTTAGCTTCAGCTAACTGTTAGCGTGTAACCTAAATGCCACCAAGAGATCCCACTCCTAAAAAAACCTAACCTAAAAGCTAACAGTAAGCTGAAGCTAAGAAAATAACAAGAAAATAATATTTTTCCAAGTAATAAGAACTCGATCGCAACAATCATAAGTATTTCATTTCTCTTACCTGATGTATACAGTGTGCTGCAAACCCAAGTATTTTTTGATGAGTGCCCCGGTCCAATCTTTTGACTTTATGGCATTAAAGCACAACTCTCTTCTTTTTCTTTGATCAGGAGTGTCCGCTGGTATCCTGTAATACTTCAATTTACGATCACTAAGGATTTTTCTCCAATTTTGGCACCCAAACACACAAAATGACGATATTTAAACACTCAAATAGAAGCATAGATAGCTTTCTTTCGACCAGCGCAAATCTTTTTTCCCCCACCTTCAGTTGTGACATCAGATATTAAAACTAATGTCACAGCCATCCATTTTGATGGTACAAAGCTAAACGTTTAGCACGTACCATTGTTACTATATTGTCTGTTACTTTTCTCCTCCAGGCTAAGCCCCGCCCACCTGATACATCAAAATATTTACAAACAAATAAAAGGGTATATATAAATATTTAAAAAAAACTTACAGGATACAGATTGTAATGGTGTATACAGAATATTGAGTTGTTGTTTTTTAGCTCCAACAAATGCTAGCTAAATTTAGAGACCCAAGGGGCTCACAGCTGCATCCACTTGTATTAAGCATGGAACTCCAGCTGCGTTCAATAGCTACATACAGCGTAGGAAATGTCAAATATTGCTAAAAACGTATTCAATAAACAGATGCCAAAACAGTCACTAATGTATACAGTCTCTCAGTGGGAAATATGTAGTCTGTTATGGCACAGTACATGTGTGAGATGAATTTATGGGGTCACACATTCTGAATTAGGGCAGCACGGCGGGGCAGTGGTTAGCGCATGTGTGGCACAGTTCATGTCATGGGAACCCCCTGCGTGGGTTCAAAATCCAGCTCCAGACTTCCTGTGCGGAGTTTGTATGTTCTCTCCGTGCTTGCGTGGGTTTCCTCCAGGCACTCCGGTTTCCTCCCACATTCCAAAAACATGCATTTCAGGTGGATTGGCCGGTCCAAATTGTCCCTAGGTGTGAATGAGCGAGTGAGTTGTCTGTCCCCGTGTGCCCTGTGATTGGCCGGCAACCAGTTCAGGGTGTCCCCTGCCCACTGCCCGGAGATGGCTGGGATTGTCTCCAGCCCCTTCCGCGACCCTAATGAGGATAAGCGGTACGGCTAATGAGATGAGAGATGAGATAAGACATTCTGAATTATATTCATGTCCAACTCAACTTTTAAAGTGGGGTCCATAGTTTAAGGTGTCCTCAAAAACATTTTCTCTATCAAATCCTCAATGTGTATTATTATTTGACTATAGAGGGCTCTGGTCTCTAATGCAAACCAGTGCCACAGCAAGCAACGAGACGGCAGACAAACATGGCGGCGAGCTAAGTAAGGATTCCACTATATGAGGGAAATACCAATCTTTTCGACCTATCATTTTGGGACGATAGTTCATGTATTTCTGCCAAATAACCAGATCCAAGTTTTTTTTTTTTTTTTTTTTCTGAATGAATTTTTTTTGTACCAGTAGGAGTCACTAAATATTACTCACTGTCCCTTAAGTATGTGTTAACAATGCCCAACTGACTTCAAAGAGCCTTTTATCTTTTTTTTTCACTGCGCCTATCGGCTTTTATTTTACTTTTTTCATCTGTGTTCTGCCCCCAGAGTGCATTAGGCTGAAGGAAAGGAGGCGGGAGGGATGGGGGATGAAGAGTGATGTCATGCACGTAATCGAGGTTTTATTTTGTTCTATGGTGAAAATGGTGAAAGAAAATCACTGTTTCAAATACAGTCCAAAAGCCAACCCAGACTCCCCAAAAGATGAAAAGAAGACTTTATTCAGCCGCGTCTAAGCGAGATGCGTGAGTGCACGCGCCACACAAGCACATTGACAGAGGCTTCAATGATGATTTCAGTAGGAAAATGGCATCAGCACGTTGTATATTTTGATGTTACGGACACCTAGGGTTGGGTAGGGTTACTTTAACTGGATTACTTTCAATTACTTTTGGATTACTCCAATACCAAATATGCTAATAAAAGACAAATGAAACTAAATATAAATAAAATTATTAAATTTTGTGCAGGCTTGGGGAGTAACGGAACGGCAAAAATGATGTTGGCAAGCTGTTTGGATTTGTTTTCATTTTGTTTCTGTCGCATATTATGTTAGTTTTGCCGGAGATCAAAGAGATCAAAGCCAGGAAATGAAATGAAATGATCTGCATTAATATAGCGCTTTTCAAGTCAATGACTTCCCAAAGAGCTTTACAATGTGCTCCACATTTCCCAATAGCGGCCTTGTATTGCAGCCATGTAAGACGCTAACCTGCTTATTGGGGGTATTAGGGGTTCAGTGTCTTACCCACGGACACTTCGACATGTAACACGGACGAGCCGGGATTCGAACTGGGATCCCTTGATCCCAAGACGAGCGCTCTACCTCCTGAGCTAAAGGAGAGAAAGCTTACCACGTGTTGTGAGTCATGATTTTATCCATAGTTAGTTTATTTTGTCTTTTATTAGCATATTTGGTATTGGAGTAATCCAAAAGTCATTGAAAGTAATCCAGTTAAAGTATCCCTACCCAACCCTGCGGACACCACCTTCAATACTTAAACCCAATGGACCCTCCATTGAGATGGAAGCCTGTGTTTGGTCAGCCCGATTCAAACTCATGACCACATAAGGAAACGCAGCAGCAGAGCTGTCTCTGTCACGTAAACTCTCGTTAACGAATAGCTTATTTGATACGACATAACACACTGTATAAAAAAGAGGTGGATAATGTTAGTGCTTTTTTTAGTCAGCATTGATTTAGCTCCAGCAAGAATTTTGCGGTATCCGCATTCCAAATGTGTATTTGTTAGATATTGTTGCGAATCGGGTGTAGTGTACAATTCACAACTCAGCAGCAGATCTTGCTATCGGTTTGGGAATTGTCAGGGGCATGTTGTTGCTATTAAATGGTCGTAAACACTTACATATGTGTCAGTTTCACGAGTGTTTTGTCGGCCAGGCAACACTCACAGTATCAATAACTACAATATATTTTGAAGGCGTGCAATTTAATAACGAAAAGTCGTCAGTGGAAAAATGACAACTTATTTCAAACATGAAAGTCCTTCATTTCCTTTTGTCAGAAAGAAATGAATTGTTTGTGGGATCACAGTAGGCAACATGTCTGAGGCATGAATAGTTAGACAATCAAAATTTATATCGCACTTTTCTGGCAGGGCGGCACAGTGTATGAGTGGTTAGCACAGTTCTGAGGTCATAGGTTAAAATCCAGCTACTAGCCTTCTTGTGCGGGGTTTGCTATTTCACCCCTTGCTTGCATGGGTACTCCGGGCACTCCGGTGTCCTCCATACTTCCAAAAACATGCATTTCAGGTAAATTGTCCCGTTCAAATTGTCCCTAGGTGTAAGTGAGCAAGTGTGTTGTCTGTCTCTGTGTGGCCTGTGACTGCCTGACAGCCAGTACAGGGATTTGCATGTTTTCCCTGTGCCTACATGGGTTTCGTCCGGGCACTCCGGTTCCCTCCCACATTCCCACAAACATGCATGTCAGCTCAATTGGCCAGTCCAAATTGTCCCTTGGTGGGAATTAACTAGTGAGTTGTCCATCTCTGTGTTCCCTGCGACTGGCTGACAACCAGTTCAGGGTGCCCCCTGCCCACTGCCCGGAGATAGCTTGGAAGGGCTCCGGCTCCCCATGACCCCAACGAGGATAAGCGGTGCAGATGGATGGACTTTTCAGGCAATGAATTGACACTCAAAATGCTAGATAACAACATTACAGTACATGTGTAGAATTTGTCCAGACCTACAAATACCTGGGTGTGCAGCTGGACAACAAACTGGACTGGACTGCCAACACAGAAGCTCTATGTAGGAAAGGTCAAAGCCGACTTTACTTCCTCAGAAGGCCTCCTTCAAGATCTGCAAAAAGCTCCTGAAAATGTTCTATGAGACAGTTTCGGCAAGCGCCCTCTTCTATGCGGCAGCGTGTTGGGGAGGCAGCGTCATGAAGAAGGATGCCTCTCGTAGCAACAAACTGGCGAGGAAAGCGAGCTCTGTTGTGGGCACAGAGCTGGAAAGCCTGACAACAGTAGCTGAGAGACGGGCACTGAAAAAGCTGCGGTCAATCATGGACAATTCATCACATGCACTACACAGCATTATATCCAGACAGAAGAGCAGCTTCAGCGACTGCTGACACTGTCTTGTACCACGGACAGACTGAAGAGATCTTTTTTTCCTCATGCCATGAGGCTCTTTAACTCCACCCGGCGGAGTAATGGCCCACATTAAACCACATCCCCTACATTGCATATTACCGAATTTTATTGCAATGTGTATTCTGTGTAGCACTATCCAGATACTCTATATAACACGCTACAGTGGGTATTAGCACGTCACATTGGGTATTTGTATATTTTATTCTTTTTGCTTTATTATTGTATTGTCCTCAGCGCAGGGATGCTGCTGGAAATGTGAATTTCCCTGCGAGGATGAATTAAGTATCTGTCTATCTATTTTTAGAAATCCTCTCCTTTCATCTACTCATCAACCGAAAACACCGAATACACAAAACATAGTTCGGATTACATTTGAAATGATGATATTCAATTGAAGTGAACCATTGACTTGTTACACAGTAAGATTTGACCAAGGCACAGTGTTGAAACATTATTCCTACTTTTTCCTACCTCGACATGATTGGTTTTGATGCAAAAATAAGACATTCTCTTTTTCGTATACACGTTAACATAGGGGGCAGGCTTAAACCACACATAATTTTTTTCCACTGTCATTAATGGTCCTCAACTGAAAGGTTTCTTCTTTGTTTTTATTTTACAGCATGAAAGACTGTCAAGGTAAATATTTATGTTTTTCCTATACAGTCGTTACACAACTATGATAGTATACCCCTAATGAATGAACATACTTGAATTTGAGACTTTGGAATTGCATTGCGCTAGATTTTTTTCAAAATGTATAACTCTAATCCTGTCGAATGATGACACTAAGTATTATAATTTTACTGCTTTACATTCTAAAATGTCAAAACGTTGTTTGCACTGTCAGACTGAGCATAAACTGAAGTAACGTGATCGATTGCAGATTTGACTCCGGTGGGGAGAATCCGCCTGATAGACTGGGCAGGACCAGTTCTTACACTCGCCGGGAGACCAGGCTAGCTTCTCTAAACAAGCTGGAGCTAGATACAACAAGCAATGACTATAAGAAGGTGAAAGTCGATCCTTAGTTTTTGGGTCATTTTAAAAACACATGAAATTTGATTTCCAATCACATATTAATTCATGTTTTATGGTGTTTGTTAGATGTATGGAGAGGCACTACAGGAAAATGAGCGTCTCAAGTCCAGATTGCAAGACAGCAAGCAAGAACTTGTCAACATCCGTTCCCAGCTAGAGAAAGTGGCGCAAGTAAGTCACTTCATCACAAAATAGGATAGTCATCTAAGACCAAGCCCCTTCGTAGTGGTCCCTGGAAAGGCTCCATGCAGGAAATACCAGAATAATTTGACTAAATTGACATTCATCCACTTAACACTAATTATAGGTTAGATACATTATATGCTTGGGGAATTACAATATTTTGTTTTAATGTCATTTTAAATAGTATAAAATTTGAAGGATTCCTAAGTGGTCAGAAGCATGTTACCCACTGGATGTCAAGACCAGAACAGGAAATAGGACCCACTCGTGTAACGTTACTCACAGTTTCATTGGGGAAAGGAGCGCACACTCGATCCGGAGATCGTTGGTCGCGGGGAGTAGGTTGCTCAGCCGCGGAAGTGGGACTTCCGTGGTTAGTGATGACGATGTCTGGAACGGGAAAAGTCAAAATAAAACAGATCGTGGCGGAAGCAAAACAGTAGCAAAAATACAGGAAAAACGGAGATACTCAGACGCACTGACAAAAGGCTAATGACATGACAGCGTTTAAATATTGACAGGGAGCCAATCCGTCAAGAGCTTCAGCTGGTGTCCAGGGGCGGGGCCAATTGGGCGCCATGGCAACTGTGACAGAAGCTGGCGCCACACGGCGGGGCCAATTAGGCACCATGGCAACCATGACACTGGAATAGACTATCTGGCACCTGCTTGATCAGTAGACGAATCACATCAATACATTTAGGAGTAAAACAATAAATAAATCAAGAAATATTTTAAGAACGCATAAAATAATATATTACATGGGCCAGTATTTGTCTAAACATAACAACTTTATCAATATTGTTTTTTTAAATTTGTGTTCAAACCCAAATTATTCCCTGGGTGTGGCTTTCTTCAGAGTTTTGAGGAATGTTGATATTGATGTTGCCAATCACGGTTCATTTCATTTTCAAAGCATGTTTGGGAAACATCGATGTCATCAATCCTTGGAACTAACTTTCAAATTACGTAATATTGTTGCAAAATTCTTTACTTAGTCCAGGAGCCCTACAAGGTGTGATAACTGTTTTTTACTGCTGACTAATGAGCAGACTTAATTTAAGCCAAGTGCCCAATTGACTGGGCGTGTCCTTATTTTCTACTCAAAATGGACTGATTACAATTTCTTTCCCCTCAGAATTGAGTGATTCCATATTTTTTTCCCTGCACTTGCTCTATAAAAGTCACATTTACTGACCATTGCAATGTTGTTTTATGTTTGTGATCTGAGTTTTTTCTCCAGAATCAAATGTCTGAGTGAGGGCTTGCCCAAGACTGGTGATTCCATACTTTTTGCTAGGGGTTGTAGATCCAATAAAATTAGTCATGTGGGGAAAGAGAATAAGAAAACAGTGAAAACAACGATCGAGGTGAATTCAGAAATTATTACGAAATACAGAATTGGCGTACGAGTGTCTGCCATGGAAGCACTGCTTATAAATTTATATTTTGGGTATGATTTTCTTGCAGTATGCTGTTATTTTAATGCAGTTTTTTAGGGTGGCTTATGTGTGATGTAGGCTAATATGCGAGTATATATGATTCTTGAACTTGTTTTGGTTTTGCTGGTAATTTTGTTCAACAGTTTAAAAATATGAATATGTTCTACTATCTTCAGCTTTGAACTGCTCGATACTTTCATTTGATAATTTAGCAAATCGACAAATCAAGCAATTGAAAGTCGATTATATCTCTATAAACTCCCTACTCCCTTCCCTCCACCAAATCGTCTTCTTTGGGTGGAGTAAAGAAAGTCTTGGCAGATAACACTGAAATGGCGCAACCAATTAATATCATACACGGACTAAAAATCGTCCCCAGGCCATAATTTTGAAACCATTGAAGAATGCACATCTGCCTTTAGTTCAACATTTGTATCCATGATGTCATAATGAAGTACCTTTCTCTTGTAGCAACAAGACAAAATTGCAGAGAAATCAACAGTATTCGAATCAGAGAAAAAGGTACACGTCAGGGTAAATCATGTCTTATTTCGCACCATGCTTCTTTTTTACTATTCGTTTCTTCATGTCCTGTTCGATTGTCTTTTAATTTCAAGGAAAAACAAGCACTTGAAAAAAGAGTGTCGGGGATGGAAGACGAAATAAAAGTGAGTTAATGTTTTTTTTTTTTTGCTCTGTAGTATTTGAGAAGTTGTGATGTCCTATTCAAAAATTCAATGTAAGCATTACCATCGTTTAATTTCCTACACAGTAATCCGCCATTTTTCGCAGGGGTTATGTTACAAAAAGGACCTAGAATAGTCAAAATTTGTGAAGTAGAAACCTTTCATTATCCATTTAGAAGAAGAAGAATGAATGAATTTACTTTCATTGTCACAGAAGACATGTCAACACACAGAACGAAATGTTGATACACCTGACTGTACAGTTAAACTGTAGCGAGCCGATGCAGCCGCAGCCAAACAGGGCGCAGCCATTTTAGACCCAACTGCTGTGTTGGGAGTCATTAGGTGAACAAACCCCCCAATTCCAACCCTTAATGCTGAGCGCCAAGCAGGGAGGCAATGAGTACCAAGTTGTAAGTCTTAGGTATGACTCGGCCGAGGCTTAAACCAGCAACTTCCCAGTCTTGGAGCGGGCGCCCTACCATCTAGGCTACCGAGCTGGTGTCTAATACTCTATCATACATTGAAATCAATTATACTCTATTATACATTGAAATCAAAGAACAAACCCTGTTTACAGGCCCACGCATGTAATTAACAACAAAAAAAGTTTTTTGTTTTTCACAAATAACTTCTGTACGGTCAAATTATAGTTTTAAAAGCAATATTTCTGCTATATTAAACTACCTTGAATCCACTTTCTTTTTTACTTCAGATGACATTTTGTCACCATCATGTGGGGAAACCAAATTGTGGCGTAAAAATGCTTTCACCCTTCCTTAGCATTTGGAAAAGTCCCACTTTTTCTACGATAGAAAGCATCTTCCTCTGGCTTTTGGTGGTTTAGTCAGTCCGGAGTGTTTGTTGAATGACGGCATTTAGAGAAACCAGACATTGAAAAAAACATTTCAGGTACATAATGTTGATTCGTAAAGCTGTTTTACGTACGTGGACAACTTAAACAGTAGCATGGTGGACGCAAAGGCAGACAAAGGTAAAAAAGGAGCGGGGCAACCTTTTAGGCAATTAGAATACAGAACACAATGCATGTTGTAAATCCGCAAAGTACCAAAACTGCGAAAAGTAAACCGCGATACAGCGAGGGATTACTGTAATGCTAGTTATTGAGGGTGTCTCTGAGATGGAGCACATTGCAGCTGACTTAAGCAAAAGGCTGGATGTACAGGACCTATTCACCGTTTAATTGCAGGGTTGAAAATCATGCAATATTCCACACAGGAACAGAGATTCAACCTTAGAACTGCGAGGGCAGAAACGCTGTCCCACCCTTTCTTTTCATTTTCCATCTTAAAGTGTTCCGAATCCAAAACGGCCAGGTGGCTTTGGAGTTAAGCAGAGAGAAGGTCAAAGCTTCAGGCTCATTAGCCTGCACGGCAGTGCCGGGTCGCTTCCTTCCTGCTTCGCGGCTCCCTGGCTCAGCTCGTCCCGCTGATGGGGTTGCATGTTGTGACCTAGTTCCACTTGAATACCAAACCCGGTCCACTAGCCAAAGAGATGCTTTTGTGAGACATTCCTTCTCTGCACACAGTGTTCTCCTTCACAGAGAGAAACAGATTGTATGCCTGTGCGGTTTCTGCAGGGTACGGAAACTATTACCAGAGATATTATCATGTTTTACAGTTTTCAAAGGTGAACAAACTGTATTCTTTTTAAGGAGGTGCACCCCCCCAAAAAATAGTCTTCTGTGATATGTTTTTCATGCATTAGGTGCACCGGACTAAGGCGCATTAAATTGAACTACAGTAAGAGCTACCAAGTAACCATCAAATTCTTTATACACTTATGGCATATAGTACGTATGTCTGATGAAAATAGCAAACCATTGTTTGCGATGGGAATAAACCCGTATCGCGACAGTGAGGACGCCAACACGCAATCGCTAAACAACCAGTGGTACAGATGACATATGAGAAGGCCTTTGAGTTTTTCCTCCATATCACACTATTCTTAGTTACGGTTCTAGAACCACTGATTTACAGGGTGCATTTTTAATAGGTTAGAGAGTCTCTCCACTTTGTCGCCTGTGTGTCAATAACCTTAAATAACCGCTTGATATGTATATGTATGTAAAAGTGCTTGTACTATATTTTGTCGAGAGACTTTGTGTTTTATACGTCTGTCTTTCGCAATGTTATTTAGCGCACAGGTAAGAGAGACTTAGTAACCCATCAGAATGCACTATGCAAATCGGTGTTTCTGGCATTATGAGTTTAAATAGTGTAATAATGAAATAATTCCTAATGCCTCTTTGTACGTCCTATGTACCACTTGTGGTCTAGTGGTAAAGTGTTGGCACACTCACCGCCACGACCCAGGTTTGAATCCCGTTCCATATAATGTATTGTGATTGGGGCCAGCGATGATTATTGATCGATCAATCATTGCTTTTTTTGTGTACATTTTTTGTTTTTTTTCCTTTTGTTAATTAGTGGCTGATACTGTTTTTCTGTTGTTGTGCCTAAAGAAACCAATTGATAAACCTCAGAAATGTCATTAATACGAAAGTACACTGTAAGACCTCGTGTAGTAAAGCCCGATTTCAAATTTCTGGCCAATTTGGGGTTCAGAAGGTATGTCACTAAAAGATAAGGAGCAAGCAAGTGCCATATGTGTGACATCCATGTAATCAATTACCCCAGCAGGACCCCCCAGCGCGCTTCCGCTGTGGGTACCAGCCCTAAGGGGAGGGTATGGATGGTAAGTGGTCGCCATGACATTAAGAAGCATCACGTGCCTTGTCACCAAATGTGATTGAGGCATGTTTACACGTGTTGACACATACCACAGTCAGCTGGAAAATGGCCACAGAGCTCACCCACTCTCTCACTTTCCGTATCCACAATGAGGGTTGTTTTTTTTGTTTTCTTTGTTTAGGAATTTCCGCCTAAATTAAAGGGGATGCACAAAAAAATGATTTAGCAAACTTTTGGCAAACCATCCAAGTGTGAATCTATTTTATTTATATAGCATACACAGACTATGATTGTCGTTTTTATTTCTTGGATGATGAGGCAAAAAAAAGAATGAGCATGTCGCAATTTTTTCCAATAATTGTTTCCTGTTTATGGATCTTGCTCCCTTCCTCATAAAGTGATGAGCAGGCACTTGGCATAAACTGTTCCCACTGAAGAATTGTGATGTAATTTTGTCCAAACATGACGAGACTAAAAGTCAAATCAAGTCACATTTATTTGTATAGCCCGAATCATGATATGACAACACAGTATTTTAATTCTCCAAATAGTTTGGGTAGGTTGTCACTGGAAAAAGAAAATCTCACAAGAATGTAAAAACAATCATAATATTGTTCAAAATGGATGCTAAAAATAACTGTTCTTTATGGTAACTGCAGTTAGAAATAAATAAACATTATTTTTTTCTTTTAGTACTAAGATCTCATCTCATCTCATCTCATTAGCCGTACCGCTTATCCTCATTAGGGTCGCGGGGGGGCTGGAGCCCATACCAGCCATCTCCGGGCAGTGGGCAGGGGACACCCTGAACTGGTTGCCAGCCAATCGCAGGGCACACGGGGACAGACAACTCATTCGCTCATTCACACCTAGGGACAATTTGGACCGGCCAATTCACCTGAAATGCATGTTTTTGGAACGTGGGAGGAAACCGGAGTGCCCGGAGGAAACCCACGCAAGCACGGGGAGAACATACAAACTCCGCACAGGAAGTCTGGAGCTGGATTTGAACCCACGACAGGTTCCCATGACATGAACTGTGCCGCACAAGCGCTAACCACTGCGCCCTAGTACTAAGATATTTTACCTTTATTTTTTTTTTTTGAAAAATTAGGAAAATATGCTTAAAGCCCCCCAGTGGGTATATTTGACCACTAGCTGGCACTGTGTTTTCTAATGCTAACAAAAACAGTGCCACAGAGCACAGCATATTAGCAAGTTACCAGACAAACATGTCAACGATCTTTCTAAAAGATTCTTTTCATAAAAATTAACATTGGTATGATTGTTCAGGTATTTTTGCCGAGTATCCATCCATCCATCCATCCATCCATCCATCCATTATCTGCGCCGCTTATCCTCTGTAGGTTTGCGGGGGTGCTGGAGCCCATCCCAGCCATCTCCGGGCAGTGGGCAGGGGACACCCTGAACTGGTCGCCAGCCAGTCGCAGGGCACACAGAGACAGACGACCTCATTCAAACCTAGGGACAATTTGGACCTTCTAATTAACCTGACATACATGTTTTTGGTATGTGGGAAGAAACCGGAGTTCCCAGGGGAAACCATTGCAAGCACGGGGAGAACATGCAAACTCCACACAGGAAGGTTCGATCTCATGACCTCAGAACTGTGCCGCGGATGCGCAAAAAAAAAAAAAAAACATTTAGCAAATTTTGGGCAGAAAAACAATGTACTTTGTGGTTGAATAAAACCGTTTTGCTTCCCTTAAGGGACGAAAGCATGACCAACTTAGGTGCCGAGGTGCCTAACTTGTTTGGGTGTTTGGGCTTTTGGGGTGGGCTATGGTCTAAAAATGTGTGTGTGTGTTTTTTGGTTTTTTTCCTACTTTTTTCCCTTTTTTATTTCCTTTGTTATTGTATGTGTTTGTCTTGCTGTCAGTCCCCCCTCTTGAGGGATCTGACCAAGGTACAGATAGCTTCTCTTAAGGTTATTTTTCATTTATTAATCTTATTCAAAAAACAAGATAAATTATTTTAAATTAGGGGGAACATTTTTTTCAAATTAGCTACATTTTTAGATATTACCCCATTAATTTTTGTAGTGTAAGCTGGGTAGTGTCAGATGTCATCATCTTGTGCTCTTATTGGCCCGTTGGGTCTCTGTAGTCGACAATGCTGGGTTCAGCAGAAGCAAGAGAAATATTCTATTTAATGGCTGTATTAAAAATACTTTATGGCATGATTAAACGGTCTTAAACAACACATTGGCCTCACAGTTCTAGATTAAACTCCACAAACATAAAGGTGCTTTCAAAATTTGTGCTGCTTTATAATCATAGCATGACATTAATGCATTTTTTTTAAGTTCTTAATATTGCTATATCTCCATATTTCCTTATTTCGTACGTAAAGCATTACTTTTACCGTGGTCCTCTTCAAAAACATTGAAGTTGGGTTTACATTTTAGTTGAACTCCCGCTCATTGTTCATTTAGCTTCAGATTTTTAGGTATTCATTTTGATTGCTAAAGGATAAATCATTTTAATTGTATATTTGATGCAATTATAGGTAGTGCACTGTCAAAGTCATTCTTAAAATAAAGTTGTGTAAATACTGTCTTTAAAGTTAATACTGTATGTGATAAAACGCTGAATTCGAATCTGTAGTGGTACTGTGTGTGTTTGTGTCCTAATTTTTAACCAAATAAGATCACCCCTTTAAACATTTGTGAAACAATTAAATTTCTCAACATCCTGTTTGTGCAATTTTAAGAGTATGATGACACCCAACCACCTGCCCCGAGGCATTTCTTGTTGACGTGAGATGAATGACCTGTTTCGTCGAAAACAAGGGCATTGCTTTGAATTGCTTGCATAATTGTAATTCAGTGTTGTAAAGAGCAGCCAGATGTCCTCCTTATTCCTCATCCTTGGATGCTTTTGTGTCTGCAAGCGTGTTTTGTGTGTCTGCAATGTTCGACCTTTTACATGCGTTAGTGTATGCTTGTGCGGTAAGTAAGTTCCACAAAAAATTGTCTAAACCATTGGTTCCCCCGCCTTTTCTGTTCGATGGACCGGTCTGACAATATTGTACTGTATGAATGAATGAATGAATGAAAACTTTATTTCGGACATAAAAATAAAAACAGGACAAAAACAATGAGTCAACAACGAAATAATGTCACACAACATGTTCGAAAAGGGGTAGTCAGAAGCAGATGCTTATTTTTCCTACCCCTTTATCTTCCCTATTAAATACATTTTATAGATAGCTCCTCTTGTGTCCAATACAACAAAATCTCATGGATATACTTATTACATAGGTCAGATATCAATAATTATAATAGTTACAATAATCACATATTTTATACACTAATCTTCGCAATACCCATCCCTCAACGTCATAATGCGCATAATGTCACTGCGGCACCAGTGATAATATCAATAAAAATAAACACAATACTTATAACAGTTCTGATGTGATAATAGCACAATAACAACAAGTTAGCCATAGTTTAAAGTGCAGTATTTCCAGTCTCCGTCATATCCCATTTTCTTCATCTCTGTATTTCGCCAGTAATGCTTTTTTGTATTTAAATTTGAACACATGGATATTTGGACATTGTTTGATTTCATTTTGCAAATTATTCCAAAGTCTGACTCCACACACAGACACACACATACTTCTCCTGGTGGTTCTCACCTTTGGGATTTTGAATTCACCACAGCCCCTCAAGTTATAATTTCCCTCTTTCCGAGTGAATAATCTTTGTATGTTTTCTGGCACTATGTTTTTGTTGACCTTAAATAACAGTTGTAAAGTGAAAAATTTTATTAAATCATCCAATTTCAATAAATTGGACTGCATGAATAAAATATTGGTATGATCCCGATATCCTACCCTGTGTATGGTTCTTATTGCACGTTTTTGAAGGATAAAAAGGGGCTGTAGTGAACTTTTGTAATTATTGCCCCAGACTTCTGCACCATATGTTAAATATGGCAGAACGAGAGAACAATATAATAAATACAATGCATTATAATGTAAAAGAACTTTGGTTTTATTAATTATTGAAATGCTTTTAGATACCTTTGTTTGTATGTGTCTGATGTGTGTTTTCCAACTTAATTTATTGTCTATTATGACCCCTAAAAACTCAATTTCTGATACAATGTCTATTGTGACACCATCCATTTTTACTTCTAAATCTTGATTTGCCTTACGATTACCAAAGAATATTACTTTGGTTTTATTTGAATTTAAAGATAATTTATTTATATCCATCCATATTTTTAGGTTAATTAGTTCACGATTAATACAGGTTACCAAATCCATATAGTTATCATTTGAAAAGAAAATGTTAGTGTCGTCTGGCCTAATAGTAAAAATAATAATCATTATAATAATAAAAAGTGTAAACAAATTTTGTAAGCATGTGGAATATTTAGGCGTCCTCTAGAGGTAAGATCAGCCTGAAATATTTAGCCCGATCCGACCCGAACCCGCCCAAACCCGACAGATTAACTTGATTTGATAACCGAGCCCGAAATAAACCCAAGCTGCGTTTCAAGTCATCAAAAAAACAAATTCACTGAATAATTTTAGCAAGAGTGTGTTAGTGTTGTGTAGCCTCTGTGTGCTGTAACTGTTACTTCAGAATGATATTACTCAAGTAGAAAAGTAGTCATCCAGATATTTACTTTAAAAAAGCAATTGGTGAAAAAACTACTCATAGACTGAGTAACCGTAGCAACGTCTTATTTATTGGTTTTTGAAAACAATCGTTCAATCAGATCATCAAATCTTAAAGGTTGATCCAATCTACAATGAATAACATTTGATTTTAAAACTAAATTAAAATAATTCAAGTACTTTAATAAACCATAAAATAATAATAGTATAAATCAAATTAATTAGGCACAAGCAGCACATTTAAAACCACAGTACTTTTTTTGACAAACTCTGCAGGCAGAAAAACAAGCTAGCCCAGGGGTTATATGTCATATACTATATATGTTATGGTATGGTGTTCCGGTAGCGCGGCAAAAGACAAAAAACACACGGAAAGTCATCAATACGTTCCAGAAAATCGTCATCATTACTCTGCCCAGTCTGAATGTCATGGCCGGCTTGCGCTACTGCAGCAGAGTTGACCTATTAAGGAACATTAAGGAACATTCTCACCCCGACCACCACCTCTTTTACCTGTTACAGGCCTCTAAAAACAAGGACCAACTGGCTCAGTTTTCACCCAGGGCCATCATCACCTAAACAAACGCACGAGACTGAAAAATATATAGCTTGACAGTTGCATTGATATGTCTTTTTATGGGTTATTGGTCTATATGTCTTATTACTGGCATAAAAATAATAACATGATTAGTGTATTTTGTGCATGCTTATTAGAATGAGTCTATATGGTTGCACGGTGCCTGTTTTTAAGGAAGATGTTTTGAATGAATGAATGAAAACTTTATTCCAAAATTAAAATAAAAACTGAACAAAAATAATAACTCAACAATAAAATAATATTACATAATATGTTCGAAAAGGGGTAGTCAGAAGCAAATGCTTATATTACCTACCCCACACATCAACTATATAACACAATTGTAATACTATTAATAATAACGGTTATGATATAACAACAGCAACAATAACGCAAAGTTAATCATGGTTCTAGACGCACTATTCCCAATCTCTCGTATCACTCATACCAGATTTTCTTCATCTCTGTATTCTGCCAGTGATGTTTTTTGTATTTAAATTTTTTTGTATGAGACTATTTTTGTCCCGTTACTTGAAACTAATAATAATAACATATAGTACATATAGTTATATACAGGGTGTTTCAAAAAATGATATATTTTCCCTCGTTCTTTTCATTTTCTCATACAGATTTAGAAGAATAAATCATATGATGTTCAATATTAATCAATTTTATCTGCATTTGCCTTAATCATGCATTTTCGGTAATTTCTACATGTCAAAGGATATCATTTTTTAAACGACATGTAATCAGGTAATAACATATAGTAATAGGATATTAAACACTTAGTAAAAACATAGTAATAATGTGACGTTACTTCAGAAATGCTATCGAACTGGCAGCCCTTTTCCTTAATCATTAGCAAAGAAATAGCTCTTAGCCTTGAAAAATCTAGAGTTCCCTAGATTAGGATATATTATTTTTTTTAATTGTTATTTAAAACCTAGCCTTAGCATGCAACCAACCACTTTGACCTTGCTTTGGATACCCTTTCTTCTCATTTTTTCTTCACTCTTAATTTTGTGTCCCTCACGGCTGTTGTCTGTTGAGAGTTTGTTTATCCACGCATCCTTTTCCTTGCACGCTTTCTTTGCCCGCCCTCCTTTTTGTCTTTCTCCTCCTCTTTGCAGGCTTTCCCTGCCCTGGCTCAGGCTCAGGCCTTGCGAGGCATCAACGAACGCCTGTTGGCTGAAAACAGAGCCTTGCTGCGCGCCCTTGCTCGCCTCTCTGAGACGGCCTCCTTACCGGAGACGGAGGACCTCTGACTTCACCTGTCCTCTTTTCGTCTCTTTCCTACCAACATAACTGTCCTTTTGGTGCCCCCAGAGGCCCTTCATCCTCTGCCGAGTTCTTCTCAGGCAGGTTGCGCACTGCTTATTGCTGTCTATCCCGAAACTAGCCGTACTCACAGCTTTTCCTTTTGCTTTTTAAACATTGTCTGAATGCACTTAGATCACAACCATCCTTCCTTTAAATACAAGTTGCACTTTGTTACATAGGCGCATGATACCTTGCCAGACTTTGGAAGACTCTGAAAGTAACTTTTCAAATTGCTGCATACTGTATACTGTGCTGTCAATAAAGCCTACTACCTAAAACTGCTTAAAATAGCCACATAATAAAATAAATAGAAGAAAACCTTTACACCAACCTGTGGAAGCGGTGTTCCCCTCATCTTTCATGTCTTGTGTAATCTCGAGAGCTTGCTAACGAACATTTAGCCGAGAGACCCCATATCAATTTTGTTTGTAGGCATCCAAACGCCCGATTTCCTCCTCCATTCCTAAACACAGTCCAAGATACTTTGCTCCATTCCTGAGCACAGTCCAAGATACTTTGTTTTTTTTCCAGGTTTGGCGTATTTCCCAAAACATTTTACAAATGAAAAGACCAAAATTCAGCACACTTTGATAATCGATTCTGTGCTCACATTTTTCCAATTGAATTATTTAATTACCATTTGTTACTAGTGACCAGGGTTGGGTAGGGTTACTTTAACTTGATTACTTTTAATTACTTTTGGATTACTCCAATACCAAATATACTAATAAAAGGCAAAAGAAACTAAATATGAATAAAATTATGACTCACAACACGTGGTAAGCTTTCTCTCCTGGCTTTGATCTCTTTGATCTCCGGCAAAACGAACATAAAATGCGACAGAAACAAAATGAAAATAAATCCAAACAGCTTGCCAACATCATTTTTGCCGTTTCATGTATTCCGTTACTCCCAAAGCCTGCACAAAATTTAGTAATTTTATTCATATTTAGTTTCTTTTGTCTTTTATTAGCATATTTGGTATTGGAGTAATCCAAAAGTAATTGAAAGTAATCAAGTTAAAGTAACCCTACCCAACCCTGCTGGTGACATAGTCAAATGTGTGCAATTAAGCTGACCCCCAGATTTCAGTATTTTATTTTATAGTTGTAAATATGGCATAGATGTGAGTATATATGGGAAGATAATATCTCCATGAGGAGAAATTAAGCTTCCTCATACTCTATGATTGAGATGGTGCTGCCATAAGTAGATCGAGTGTTGTATGTGAGGATAAGTGAGTGATGCATAATTGTATAGTAATGGTAGGGAGAACATCCGTGGGGAAAAATTCGAATTCTGTACTTGAAACGTAACAGTATTCAGTTGTACTTTGTAGGCCGAATAAACATGTCGACTCCAATTCAATGACGGGATAAGCAATACGATGCTGATGAACTAAAGGTAAAATAAGCCATCTTGAGTGAAGGATGAACAAGTACCAAATAGGTGGCATTAAAATTGGAGAGCAGTTTTCAATAAGAAGCGGAGTACGACACTTAAGTTGCAAATTTTTATTGATAACACATTAAAGCACTCGTTACCAAAAAGAGTCATTTTGTTACTTTGTAACACCCTCCTCCCAACAATGGTCTTACATTTTTTATTTATCCTGTAAAAAAAAATGTCATATGGTGTAGACAATTTGAAATGATCAAAAAAATAAGAAGACGTATACGTTGACAGGAATAAATTAAACTTATCATTCGAGAGCGGCATAGCAGAATACAGTGATGAGGTGTCGTTTGCCTGCACGGAAATCTTGAAATTTGAGACACTTATGATATTGTCTTCATTATAGCCTTCATTATAAATAGAGTGTAAAATTGAACTGGTTTACTATTAAAATACATCTTTGTAATACTTAATCATGATAGTTTGAGTAATATATTATATATGGATTCTGAATCAACACTTTTATCCATCTCAATGTGTAGCCTATTTTCCACTTACTTTTTTTAATTCCTTCACTATATGGCACCATACCTACAGTAACTAATACTCACAATGCAGGTAAACTGCGCTGAACTTAAAGGGACAGTGTGTATTATATAGCGCTGCCTAGTGGTTGAAAAAAAACCTTTACAAAAACAGTATTGATTTAAATAGTAAGCAAAAGTAATGAACTGTCATAAACATGCATTTTTAAATACCCGTAAGTCAAGAAATTAGCGTTCATTTTACAAAACATGAGCCTCATCTAAAGGAAGCTGATAAAATTGTAATCATGCTGCTACAGAAACACAAAAAAACTCAAAAAGGCTTGGCAAAAAAAACAACCCAAGAAGAAACATGGTGAATTTTGGTCGCTTTGTCTCCATAGTATGTATTCTTCATTGAGCTTTTGAGCACACGTTTTCAGTTGCACCACACCGTATAGTGACATCTAGTGGTCAAATAATACACAATGATCCTTAAATATCACCAATGTTAAACCGAGATAGGTAATAGCCAAGTGTTCTACATATTTGGTTGTCTTGTGTCTTTGAAAGATGCTCAATTCAAATAATTAAATCATAATACTTAGAAAATGAACAGTAATCTATAACATTATACCTAGTTACAATTGTTCACTGCAGGAAAAACAAAATGAGTAATATGTTCTGTAAGTCATATCTTGATAACATACTTCTCCAAAATGTGTTCGCTACAAAATACAAACATCCTTGCGGTATTTTTTTGGTTTGTATGTATATTTTTTTATGTATCTATATGTTTATATTTTTTCAAGTACGATTACAAATAACATACTAAAAATAAGCAAAATTGTCTAATAAGGCAAACGTTTTACTCGATATTTTCTAACTTGGTAGAAAATAATTCTTCTTCTTATATATATCTTCCATTTTCCAAATTGGATAAATGTGGGAATTTGAAGTATGATTTTACCTGAGAAATGGGTAAAAATAAGGAAAATTAAGCACTTTTTTGGCCAATGGGATAAAATAAGTATTTTTGTTTTTTTCGCAACATGCAGTGTTCGTAAAAGATTTAGGATTCTGCTTTACATTTTTAATTTTCATTAAATTTAGCAACCAATTAGGGAAAATGTCAAGGGATATTGTAGAGGAGGAGCAAGTGAGTAAAGAATGGGCATGCAAATGTAAAATATTTAAATATGTCAATCCTTGTTTTATCATTGTGACTTTTTTCATTAGACCCTGAAAAAGTGCAAGATGTAACAAGAGACTGAACAGTAATACCCTGAGAAGCATACCTTAAAAGCCAGTCTTAGAGTATTTTTCAGTAAACAACACACATTTGATGATGGCTGGACAATAATTATCAACGTAAAGGTATTCATAACAGTAATTGTGCCCTGATTTAAGAAAGAAATGCAAAATTTTAAGGCGGTTTTAACCATATAAATGTGTTTAATGCCAGAGTGCCAAATATTGTGTAGTTTTAGTAGCTTTTGGACTTTTAAGTTGGTGTCACGCTAAAGTGCAGAAGCTCCTGGTTTTCCAGTTGGTTCTTTAGTTCTTGTCACTTTCTGGTCTTCCTTACTTTCTCTGTTGGCTATGTGCCTAACCAACGCCTATAGGCATCATGAACTCATTAACCTAGGACTAAGACTAGATTTGACCTTTTCTGATAACTTTGACAACGCCTATAATGTATTGAGGGACATGCAGAGAACATCAGGATCTCCATAGGTGGCATGTCCACACACAAAACAAAGAAGCCAGCTTGCCCATCCTTTCATCGTCATCTGTGACTCCGGTCAGGCATGCCTAAAGACTGTACTCCATGCGTTTGTTCAATTAGTGGCCTGTGCAACCATGGGAGACAAAACACTGGACCAAGTTTAAAGGGACATCAACGCCAAAGCAGCCTATACGAGGATGATTGAGGACCACTCTGCTGGAAATAACTTGAGGAGAATGTAGGAGGGTGGCAGGGACTACAAAAAATAATGTACTACGAAGGAAACAAGCTGGTGACTGTTGGGGTTGATGCTTCATGGGCAGAGGATTTAAATAAGTTGTTTTCCTGCCTTTAATCTGACAGGGACTAATCAGTCACCCCACAAACACCAACAGCCAGCAGCAGCATTCTGTTAGTTCAAAAGCATGAAGTAAGACGTGCGCTAAAAGCTGTAGACTCCTGAACCAGTGGCTGGTCCAAATGGCGTACCAGGCTACTATCCCACCCTGCCTCAATTCCTTCACCATCATCCCAATCTCTACGAAGTGAACAATGGACCGCCTGTGGTAATGAACTAGTTTTTTACTTTTAGAGGTTAGTGTCTCAGGAAGGACTCCCTACACCCCACACTGGACCCTCATCAGTTTGCCTACAGGAAAAACCACTTCACTGATGCCGTAAACACCACACTTCACATTGCTCTGAGCCACCTGAAACACTGGGCAGTTATGTCAGGATGCTCTTCCTGGACTTCAGCTTGGTTTTCAACTCAATTATCGGGAGATCATGGGGGAGAAATTCTCTCACCGAGGACTTTTCTCCATGTACCTGCGAATTATGAATGTTCCTTTGAATTCCCAAGAGTCTGTGAAACTTGGCCACCATGTTCTTCCCACCCAAACACTAAGGTCCCTCTTTCCTCAAGGATATGCACTGGGCCCTCTTTTTTTAACCCTCTACACATGTGACTGTTCAGCAACCTAAATTACTAACAAGTGTAGAATTTCCCGATGACACTACGATCAGAAGGGGATAAGGTGCCATGCACGAAGGAGGTGGAGACATTGACAGTGTGGTGCCAGATAACCAAACATACTAAACACTACAAAAACCAAGCAAGTCACACTGGACTTAAGGAGGAAAAGCACTGATCATGCACCACTCATCATCAACAGGGACTGCGTAGAGAGAGTCTACTCTTTCAAATACCTGGTTGTACACATCTCTGATAACTACTCTGCACTGCCAACACTAGAGCTGTTATAGAGGTCTAGTAGTGGCTCCATATACTGAGACTCCTAAAGAAGAAAACACATCTGGAACAGAAGCTGCTGGTGTCCTGCAGAACTTAAACAGAGAGCACTGTACCATTGAAATCATAGTTTTGTTTGCTTGCCAGCGCACGCTACTGCAGCAGAGCTGACAACATTATTAAGAACCACTCCCACCACCACCTTTTTTAACTGGTGCCCTCCAGCATATTCTACAAGTTCCTTAAAACAAAGACTGACAGTCTCAGAGACAGTTTATTCTTCAAAACCATCATCTGCCTTATCAAACACACAAGTCTGTAAAAAAAGAATATATATATGTATTGACTATGTACAGGAAAATAATATTTCTAATTATCTTTATTCTTTTTGTTTCAAAATGTTGCTACTACTGTCTTTGCACATTTTCTGATGCATATACCATTTAGGCCAGTCTACAACAACTGTCCTACAAATATTATCGATGATTACGTTTTTGTGTATCTTTGTTTATGTTGCAAGTCTTATTACATCATTATCGAGGAATGCCACGTCAAATCTCATTTTAAACTAAGTACGCTGCATTGCTATCAAAAACAATACGGACAATTCTTATATAAATCTACCTTGAGCACAGCAGCTGGGGCTAAACAAGTGGGTCTGACATAATCTGCAAATGACACAAGAGGCTAACTATGTTTCACGAACTGATCTCTGGGGATCCGTTTGAAGAGTTAGGGAAAGCATGTCAGCTTTGTGTGAGGCCTAAGGCAATACACAGTAAAAAAGAAGTGTTATACATTCTTGACTAAATACAAATCAGATGAAATTGCTTTTATTATTCTTATATTGCTAATTATAGATTAAGCCTACTAGTATACTTGTCATGATATTCTAATATTTTTAGATCAAATGTTTCAGTTTTTGACATATCATCAATATTAAAACAATAAGACTTGCAAACTTACAGTTGATTCGTAATTAAACCACAATGTTAGGGATTGTAGTTGTTCTAACTGCATTACAGAAAATGGAGAACTTGATCACAATATTGAAATTTCACATAACATTTATTAGTTTTTGTAAACTGCTTATCTTTGCTAGGGTTGGGGGTGGTGTTGGGGGGTGGATCTGATGGGAATCGGAGTCCTTGGACTGATTGCAAGCCAATCACAAGACAACCATGAACATACAACCATTCACACACACACATCCGTCCTAGGAACCATTTGGAGCCACCAATCAACGTTCCATGCACATTTTTGGAATGAGGGAGGAAACCGGGGTGTCTGTAGCAAACCCATACAGGCACTACGAGAACATGCAAATTCAGTCCTAGTTATACATGTAAGTTATCTTTGTAATTGCGAGAGTAAGAGAGATGGATCAATAGTATGTACATCTTTTTATGGGTGTGTTCTTGTCGACAAATGTAAATGGTCTACATTTATATAGCTCTTTTGAAGTAAATGAAGAGCTCCCAAAGCGCTTTACAATTTTCTTCACACTTTCCTTTTTCCACACTAACTAACCGATAGCAGAGTCAGCCATGCAAGGCAACTACCTGCTCATCGGGTCATTAGGGATTCAGTGTCTTGCCCAAGGACACTTCGACATATAACAGGAGCCGGGAATCGAACCCCTTGATCCCAAGATGAGTGCTCTACCTCCTAAACTAATATTTATTGTATAGTTTCTCTTTTATTTGACCCCCTTTTGGTGTTGTGTCTCAGAAACCAGAAGGTTATTGTATCTCTAGCAGTGAGGAAAGCACTTAGACAAAGAGGTTGTATATTTTTAGCATTTGCCCCTTGCAAGGGACACGACCTAAATTTTGAAGATGTCGTCTTGTTTCATTTAGTTCCTTTTCACTGCATGATTATTAAGCATGCCCATATCAACTTTAAACGTCACTGAAAATCTGTTGTTCTGAATGTTATTGTTTTGTTGTCGCTGAGCCGTGTGACTGCATTATCTGCCGCTTTGCGTTTCGTGATGAATGTGCTATTCTTTGTCCCTGCAGAGGTGATATAGTGCTGATTCCATTTCTTGCTTCTACTTTTGCAGGTTTTGTCTGAGCTCAAGATGGACAACCAGAGGCTAAAAGATGAAAACGGCGCTCTCATTCGGGTCATCAGCAAACTGTCTAAATAAAAGGATGTCACACACTTACAGATGTTCAAATCAATTTTTGAGAGCTCTTGATATTTGTGAGCCTTTTGGACAGAACCAAAGACAAATTTTAGAGTTAATTGGCTTACCTTACAGACCTTACAGTCTAATGTCAACTATTCTTTATTTTTTTCAGGCACCAGGCATGCAGAATGATTGATCTTCCAAAACAAACTGCTTAAACACATTATATAATAATTGTTGCAGTGTGCATAGAAAAGCAATGGTACAGTGTATGTTGCCACAAAAATCTGTAAAATAAAAAATTATATCATAGCATTGGCACATAATATTAATATGTATGCAATATTATTGTGGATGCAATATATATTTTTTTAAAATTACTGAAATAGTCATAACCAAGACATAGAAGAAGACATTCTACTATGTTTTTTTTTTTATGATTCCTGAACGTTTTGTTATCGCAGCAGCACTGTAAAGATGCTACTGAAATGAAATCCGATGCAAGTAGCTTGTAAAATAATTGTCATATTTAACGCCATTTACAGGCCAAGTAGAGACATGGTGTGGATTTTTTGACCCTATTTCAAGTATTTACAATCTGTTTCACATTCATCTGCGTAGTCATCTTTCAGCAAAACCTAAATTCTTAGATGTTTAGGGTATTTACTTATTCGCGGGTATCTATTTCCTTTTATAGCTCTGTTTAATTTCAAAGACATACCTTTTTTGGAAGAAGAAAACACAATTGCAAATGATCTAGTAATTATATGTCTTACAGCTGACATATTGATATTAATTGCTATGAGGACTACTGGCATATCTATTCCATGGCATTACAGTTCTACGTATTTACTTCGTGCATAATCGCAGATTCACCAAAGACAGATAATATAAAGCCCCTAAAAAGCCGTTCCATCATTAACAGCATTATGGTAATTTGGGCAAAACTTAAAGTCTGCTAGTTTTTCTTTGCATAGTTAAAAAGTAAAATAACATAAATAAAGCAGGATGAAAGCCAACAATTAGTGTTGTAATGTATTGTGAAATTATTTATTAAACTATGTTTGCCAAAATGTCACTATCAAGACCGCCATTCCAAAGATGTTTTGGAACGGTTTGTTAAGTAAAAAATTGACGAAAGCAAAACATGTAATAAAAATTAAAATAAAATTGTGTTCCCAAAATAAGTTATAAATATGATCATACAAGATTATTTTTTTGAATAAAAACAAACTATTCCGTCTGTAAATCTCACTACGACTTCCCACAACTGATATGACTAAAAATGTATTTTTAAATACTGTAGTTTACACAAAAATATTCTGTCCAGATATAAAAACGAATGCAGTGTTTCCAATTCATAAGCGATTTTTTCTGTATGAACACTGTCCACTAAACTACATGTTTAGAACAATAAAAATGTTTTGTGTGATTGAATTTTAGAAGACAGCTGATCAAAAATCGAAGGTGTTTTCACTTTTCTGAGTATTTTCTGAATATTGGATATCTTTTAAGTTGATACTTACCAATTCTTTAGTTACATACCCACCTCCTGATCAGAAATGTTGGACTCTTTCAACATTTTGATGACAAATCTTAGGTAATTCCATTTACTCACGCATAGGTAGACCAGAGTTTAGAAAGAAATCTGAAACATCTCAACTATTAGGTGGACGTCCTAACAAACACAACTACACCACATAAGACAGAAATATTTTAGTTAAAAGTTCTTTATTTTCTATTTTTTTACAGAACTCGTAACACATATGATACATTTGTAATAAGTTATTTGGCTCCCTTGATAATGTTATAAGGATCCTCGACATTTGTCCACATAAGGGTCAAGAGGAGTTTGTGAGCAACGTTTGTGTCCAGTCAAGGGCTAAAGCATGCGATCCACATTAGGCACAAGTACTGACATGAACACGCGCACCACGACACAAGACACGAAGGAACACAGCTAGAGGACACGACCTGACCGTCCTCCGATCCAATGCTTTCAAAGAGGATTAAAAACAAAATAGAGAAACATCTTGAATGAGAAGCGATAGCGTTCCAAAAGTGGTCAGGTATGTGAATTTGGCAGTACACATTATGTCCATGTTGTAAACATGGAGGCCAGCATTCTTTATGCACAGTAAAAGCAGAATTTAAGAGGGACTCCATGCGTTCACTTCTTCAAAAGAATGACTTATGATTTGCACAGGGACAGGACAAATACACAAATATGAAGACAACATTGAGGAAGACAAATGCACACAGAAATTCTACATCTGAAAAATACGTTACAGAAAGAAAAGAGAAGATTGCATGTTTTGGCAATATAGCACAAGGAAAACCAAATAAGTGAATAATGAGATTTAAATGAATGTGTCAAAAACAGGTGGATGGTTTCCCTTTTTCAATCACAGAATTGAGATATGCAAAACAGTTGTGCACATCGCGTTTTGCATACAAGTGAGCAACATTACAACCATGATGCACTACTGGGAATGAAAGTTGAAGTTTGACTGCATTGTTGCACCACGGCCACTGAGGAAGGTTCCTACTACGGTACCAAAAAACAACACATTTTCTTCACATTTTCTCTGTCAACCCCAAGGATTTTAACGCTATGGCGTCAGCGGCGAGGGGAAATTTAATCAATGTGCTTGTTTTTGCAGTCACTTTTGGGTTGTCATTGCACATTTTGCTATGCGGCTCAGCAAAATGGCAATCTTTGAAAAACACTCAATAATGTTTTTACTCATATCATCTTTTTAGCAGTAAAGGAAGGCCAAGCTGAAAATAATTTAAGCAAAAATATCCGTCCGACTGGATTTGTGTCTACAAAAGCAAAAGCTAAAACTAACTTTCTAATCTATGCACCAAACTGTATGGCAACAGGTTTTGATTTATTACAGGGTATATATATTTTTCTATCATGAACCATGGTCATTAAAGAGATGCTTAGGCAACCTCTTTCTAAATATCAAATATGAGTGACGTTATTGTAGAAACCTAGCTAAATTAACTAATAAATAACCTATTTAAATATGCCAGGATTATCATGTCGGCTGTAACAAGAATTTTCTCGGTTTAATACAAATGGTGTTAAAACCATTTTGTTAGGAATATTCATCAAAACTATTCTAAGCTAAAAAGCTTACACAAGTTGAGTTCATACAATACACTTTTCCCCAAGTGCAAAATGCTCTGTGTACATCATATTGGGAGGGCTATAAAAGATATGGTTGAAAAAGAAAGAAAGCAAAACACATAAACGTTTTTTTTTTGTTTTTTATGTTTCTTTTTTGCGGATCTTCACATTTATGTAAGGTTTCATCCTCTTCTTTAACAAAGACCTCAGAACAGAATGTCAGGACAAACTCAGGCCAAGAAAAGGTATCTATTTGTACACTCACTTGAGCTCTAAAGAGTTAGTGCTTGTGTTTTATGGCTTTAGTTTTGTCATTTCTTCTCCACATATATTGTCTAATAAACACAGTCAGAGACACATAGCTCGGTTGGTCATTTAAATACAAATAATAAAAACAAGTTATGAAAATCAGGACAGGGGACTCCAAGTCATTTGTGTTTAGTGAAATAGAACTGTTAATTACTTTTCCCCCCTAGGATGGAGTAACCAAGACAAAACTTGAATCCGGATCACCACTGACACATGAACCGTGATACGGCTATTATTTTCGCTCTTAGCGAGTTTCAAAGTAATTATTGGTAAATGATGGTCTTAGGACTAGGATACCCTTGTTCCATGTAAAAAAATAAGAGTATATTCAAATCAAGGAAATGTAGATTTGAGATACACCCTGAAAGAGATAGAGATAGGGATAAAGATATAGATAGAAAGAGAGAGAGAGAGAGAGAGAGAGAGAGATTTTTCAGGGTTTGAAATGTAGCTTATAAATATATATAGGATGTATCAAAATCAAATGAATGCATAAATAAATAAATAATAAATAAAAGCAAACCTATGTACTCGGACCACAAGGAGTCAGATAGCAAGCATGCGGCAATATTTTCATCCTACATGAACTCACACACGGTACTGGACGACACACTTGTTTAAGAATTTCAGGCGTGGAAAGGTTCCTAGTAATTAGTTGTGGTATTACTCTAACATTTGGATGACATTCTCTCCAATGACCCTCATGGAAAATAAATACACATTTGTGTCATTTAGAAAATATACAGTGCAGTTTCTTTTTTCATTGAGTTAATAAAATGACAAATGACACCCATTTAAGTACACGAGATATTTTTGCACCATCTCTAAAACATGCTCATATGTACAATATTTTTGTATAAACATGCATTATCAACTTGGATGAACTATGTATATAGGCAAAATTACACCAACGGGTTGCTTGATTGCTTCCATGTCGCCTTTTTTCAGTGTTGTCGACAAAATAAAAGATGAAAACATTTTAATGAATGTGGGATTTGTTTTTTTTTAAATATTATTTGATTGACGTTAACAAAGCACAGTCGACTGGTACCTATGTTGGTAGCAATGGTGCTGATTTTCTCGTGTCTAACGTACTTATGAGATGCAGTATTTTCAATTTAAAAACTTGACCATGAAATAATTTAAAAACAAAACATGTCATCCCTCAGAAAACACAACAAAAACACATCAGAGCAAAGAACAGCATACTACCGATCAGAATGATTCCCAGTTAGTGCAATAGAATTTCACTGTTTGGTACAGTGTGTATGAAACACGCGTGAATCAGTGCTGTGTTACACACATTCTCTTTGCGATCCGACACAAGAAACACCAAACAATTAAAAGACACATAAATTGGAGACATAAAATACACACAAAGCCACCATAAATCTTCTTAAAACTCATAATTAAAGCTCTTGCTTCAAACAATGTTTAGATGAAACATTTGGAGTTAAAGTGCTTGAGGAATTAAGGTGTTCCAAATTAATATTCAAAAAGTGCGTAAACCAAAAAGTAAGACAGTGAGAAACAAAGAGAACAACAACACTTAGCGGAAGGCGTCCCTGGTAGTTGAAAATTGCTTATTTTGATACTTGGAAGGCTTGTCTCCTTTATGACTGTAGGACGGTACAGCGGTGGAACCCTCGTGCGGAGTCCGTGGCGAATGGCAGTAGCACAAAAAGAGCGAAATGCGGAGGAACGGAAGGCGGGGGCCGGCGGGCCATGCCAAACCGACACCTTAGAAATGTCACCTCATAGGTCGCAGCGGTCGAATCTCCATCATCGTGGCCTCTTTGATGGTCGCCGATTCACAAAAGCGCCTTGGCCCATTTACCAGGCCGCCTTCCCAAAAAGCGATCGAGTGGTTTTGTTTGATCTAAACAACCCGTGTCGAAAAAAAGGCGTGGAGTCTCCTCTCAGTATTCCTGAGACGATGGGTGAAAGTTGAACTAATCGAAAAAGGCAGTGCGTCTGCAGGTAACTGGATACGGTCCTAACCACTACGCGTTACCCAACTCTAGGAATGTACGTTAACCGAACGGGATGGTCGAGTAAGATAAGTGGCAGGTGTGGAGCGTGGTGCACGTTGCACCCAAGGAATGGACCTGCTTGTGTTATTCCTCTATCGTATGGCAGTATAAAGCATTTTTAATTATTATTATTAAGCACTATCCGAAGCAGACTGTGTCACTAAAGGGAAAAAAGGTACGATATACTTAATGAATGGGTGTTTAAAACCCGCGCTTGCCAGATTCCCATTTGGCGCTCCCAACTCTCTTCATGGTCAAAGCTGTACTTTTTTTTAAATGGACCACACTCCCGATACAAAAATAGATCTAAAGGAAATCAACAGAGTATCTGTCCATCTTCTAACTTGTCGTCTTTTTTCAATGACATGATTTCAAATAACATGATGCTTTTTTGTTTGCTCTATTTGGCATCATGTACTGTATCAATGGATCTTTTGAAAGATGGCAGGTAAGAGACGCAGTGGGTTGGGGTAGGCCGGGATGGGAGGTGTAAATTTGGGATTGGAATTTACATCAACAAGTGGGACCTGATGTGGGGTGAGGTGGAAGTGGCTTGGGAGTTTACTTCTTGGCAGCGAGAGCCGCGAGGGCGCCATCCACCTCCTCCTCGGGCTGTAGCGGATGCCACTGGGCGATGGGGCGTCGGGGATTGGCCAACATGTCGGACCAGTGTTTCAGCCCAGCCCCGGTGGACTTGCTACCCACCCAGATTTTTCCGATGGCGTCGTTTTTACCAATCTTGTCGTAATCCAGAACTGTGATTACAGCTTGGATTTTCTGATTTGGAGAGAAACACAAGACAATGTCAAAATCTTGAGCTCATGATAAATTACAGGCTTTGCACTTTCAGACAAATCATCTGCATTTTTTCGTGATTATCAGGTCAACATTTGCACAACATCTGTACAATAATCACTAGAAATTTCATCGTGCATGGTGTTCTGCATTCTGATTGGCAAAACAGTCGCCACGCCCATTTTCTGCCTGTGTCTACTTGTGCATCATCTATGTTGTACAGGTATATTATACAGCTTGACGAACAAGTCCACATTCTGTGCGCACAGATCTTTTTCAATTTCGAGTCACTATAGAAACCATCATATAATCAAATCGGTCTGGACTAAAAAAACAACAGGGCAGACAAAGATACTTTCTATCGCCAACAAAGTTGGACTTCTCAACATGCTAAAGCAAGGTAAAAGCACGTCTACGACGCGTTTTTGATCCATATAACGTTGACATAATGTTGTAAATTGTACACGGATGTAAAACAACTTGAAAAACCTACATAATGTATATAATCTTTTTCGAGTTCGAGTTTCTTTAAAAAGCAACATGTCAACCAAACGCTCTGGTCCAAAAAGAGCAATAATGCATATAAAGATGCTTTCTATCGCCACAAAAGTTTGACTTATCGACATGCTTGAGGAGGTTAAATGCATTTTTATGCCATATTTTTGTTTTTCCCACATGGTGACGACAAAATATATTCTGAAGTCAAAAAGTGGATAATGTCCTGAATCAATATTGAACCATAGCGGCAATATTATTCTTAAAATTAAAATTACAGAAGTTTTTCTTTTCACTTTGAAATATTATGCCACATGTTATTTTTCTAACAACGCTTACATAATGGTGACAAAATATTTCCAAAGTAAAAAAATGGATTGTGTGCTGAACCAATAGTTCAATATAGCAATAAGAGTATTACAATTATAATTTAACAGTACAGAAGTTATTTTTATATCCCACAGATGCATCCTCTATATAAACTATGCACATCTTCCGGCCTAGTTTTGGACTAGAATGTTTACAAGGTTATTTTGGAATTTGAGTCTTAGAACATCCAAGTAGATTGAAAATCTTGTAAACTGGATATCTTCTGGAACAGTTCTCACCTGCATTTGCTCAAGAGGAATCTCAAAGCTGAACGACTCGTTGTAGTAAGGATTCAATGTATTCTTCTTAACTGTTGTCTTCTTCTTCTTCAGCCTCTTGCCATTCTGCAGCAGGTTAATTTTCACGTATGGATCTGAAAAACAAAACACTCAATGAAGTTGCAGCTGCGTTAATAGGAGTCCTGCTCAAGCTTTAATATTGTGATTTGTCAATAGATGGCGCCACAGATGAATGGGCGTGGCGCAAGTTGCAGTACAAGGTGATTCAGTCTTATGTAAAAGAAAGTGATGCTTAACAGAAAGCTGCATACTTGCCTCGAATGTATTTTTCTATAATATATTTATCATTAAATCTTGATAGAAGACATAAAAAGTGGATGGATAAATGTAATTACTTTCTGTCCGCGTATTTAACACACAACAGTGTGCATGTTAGCTAACATAGCCATCTTGCGACGCTGTTCTCTGCTCTTCACAGAAAAAGTGCAACAGAGAAAGAGGGAAACAAACAACGACTATTGAAAGACTTGGTGCACAACTATGAAAATTATAATCAGTATCTTCAATTCTGAATGAATAATTTGTACTCCGTTATTTTGATAGGCTTGTTACTATTAGAGATGCAAGTCCCTTATTTGGACTAGTTCATTGTTTTGACTATTGCGTCATTGTCGCTATCGGACAATCATGTTGCTGTTCTTTGATATTGACACGATTCATAGCTGATCTGCTCAATGTCATCTAAAAGATTTAATAAAAAGAGGGGGCTTTTATGACCTGAGAGCCCTTCTATCCATCCTCCAAAATCTATTGATGTCTTACCGCCTTATGTTTAGTGTCTACTAAGGTTTAAACCTAATATATATCATCTGAAACGCTTGTTTAGCTCAATCATCATTTTCTTTCTTATTTTAGTTGTATTAAGTATAATCGTGTATCGATTGTATAGAAGGAAAAAATTAGTTGAGTTAATATGTCACATTAACTCTTTTAAAAAATGCTTGTTACATGCAAACATTAACAAAAGCACATTCAGAGTAATATTAACTGCCATAGGTGGGACAATGGAATACATGTGAAAAGTAAAATCATTGTTGGACTAGTTTTTAGGAATCTGAGGGTCCATAGTTGGCAAAGTTAGAGATTTATCTTCAGGCTGCATAAAAACGTGTTTTTCCCCCTGATCCCAAGGAAAGATACAACAGCAATTCAGTTTACAAAAATGATGGTTACACAAGTAGAACCATAATTCAAGATCAACTTAAATACCCGGGGTCCATGTTCTCTGGAAAGGTGTATAAATTCAGATAAGAATTGTGACACAACTTTGTGAAAAGAGTGACTGGTCTTTAACATACCTGAAAGACCCCCCACATCCATTTTCTTCAGGTTCTTGGCCTCCAGAATGCAGATTGTAAGTTTACCAGCAGTTGGTACATAACGAAGGGAGATACAAATGTCACCCAGCTTCTCCGGCTGTTAAAGAGTGAGATGTGAGAGAAAGTTTATCTTAAGATAGTAAGCAAGTGAAACATTTTCACTAATTGACTCGTTTGTCTGCAAGAATTGTTTCCAATCTTTTGCAGAATCACTGACTCATAATTAAAAGTAATTATTATTTCGGGGGAATACAAGGGAATAAATGAGTCTAGTAATAGACTGTCTAATTTAAAAAACTAATAAGCGCAACCAAATGCCACGGTGTCGTTAGAAAACCATTCTTATCTGTGCCAGGGAACTCAAGTTACCTTGTGTGCTTCCTAAATTCATCAAAACTCCCTAACAAACAGCTTTAATCCCAATACTGATTCAACCTAGGAAGCACTCTACTCCTCAAATAGATTACCTCTTCTTGGTCGGCGCTGTCCAAATCTCGCCACTCTTCAATTGGTTTTGCCAAGTCAAGGGTGTTCATGGGTATTTTGATCTCGCCGATTACATCATGTTTTGAGAAGCGATCAAAATCATAGACAGACATGACCAGGGTCTTTCCTCCCATCTCTTGGAATGGAATCTGAAAATACATTAGAATAAGATATTTATTCCATTCTTCCACAAGAAGTCTGCCCATGACTTTGGTGCGAACCCCTCAAATGGGGGGAAAAATACCAGTTTCTGTAGAGATGGCCTAACTTTAACAAGCTAAATGAATTGTTTGTGTTCAATTCATCTAGCTCTGTCAGCAGACAACAGAGGCGCCCCACTTCTTTAATTTAATCCGTGGCTACATTCTCCTTGTCGGCCACCTTCAAAATGTCTGCAACCTTTTATTGCCAGTGGATGAAAGCAATGACTAGCTGAGCAGGGACGAAGGTTCCAAGCGAAAGCTGAGCTATCTAAAGCCAGATCACGAATGGTCAATGTGACACAAACCTTTTTGTTTAAATCGTAATGAGTACAAAATAGCTTACCTTGAAGATAAAAGTCTCATTGAAGACTGGGTTCAGGGTTTTCTTGTGGACCTTTGTGTCAAACTTCTTCTTCTTGTCAGGCAGTACAAATACTTTGACGTAGGGGTCAGAGGTGCCACCACTGTCCATGGAGAGTAGATCAGCAGCTTGCAGGATTCCCACAGTCAGCTTGAGAATTAAATGGTTTGTCAAAAAAAGTTTGAATTTCAATTCTCACAAGTATCTTTTAGACTTTTAAAGGAACTGATCCTCTTACCTTATTCTCCTGGAAGTCATAATCAATGGAGTACTGCAGCTTCCCGAGCTTCTCTTTCTCCTTCACCTCCTCTTCTTTCTCGTCTCCAGTCAGTCCAGGTTCAATGTCGTCTTCCTCATCATCATCATCCTGTTGTTTCTGCGGGACAGAGGGGCAGGCGCAAGTAGACAAAACAGTAAGCCGGGGTTCTGGAGCCTGAGATTGTGCTGATCAACAACCCTTGGCTGTCAGCAGTTGGGTTAGTCGCAGCACCTACCTCGCACTTACCCCTGCCCATACTGGTGAAACTAGTACAATCTGTTCATCGATGACCACGGTTGCAACCTGACTTGATTTCACTTTTTCGTGGGTGACACCATTTGCTGTTTGTGTGTTTGTTTTGGTATTCTCTGACTAGTATTTAAAAAACAAGACAATGAAGTACTGCGGACCTAGAAAACACTGTTGGTGGTGGTGGGGTGTAAGTCCACTCTCATGTTCAAAGTGATCCAGTAAGAGTTGCCGCTTGATGCAATGTTGAGCTAGGAACTGCAAATAGCACCAATTAATAATAAAAATACATTTGTCAAATGTGACAAAGAAAACGAGACGATGCTATTCTGTTCTTGCCATTTAAAATGAGCAGAATGGCAGTGCAAGGTTATTGCAGTCACAGTGCACCTAGTTAATTGGGCGGAGATAAGAGGCACTGAAAGACAGATCCCTGAGGGAAAGTCAGACCACTGACATGGTGATTTTGTTTTTTTGAAGAAGAAAGGTTGATAGATTTAAGACTAGTTGCCCTTTTTTGTTTATATTCAGCCTCGGCCATCAACACATATTTATTTGATTATATTGTAAATGATTTATGAAACGAAATAATATTAATAATATTCGTTTGATATGAGGATTTAAAACATAAAAAAATCTACCTACTGGTTAGGACAATATAATTATATGGATATACCAATTGACAAATTAGCTTATACTGTACGTTTATGTTGGGTAAAGTCCAAGTCATGCCAGATTAAAAAGACCTGCAGACTTCCTGTCTTATTATTTAGCGTTGAAGGGTTTGCTCTTAATTCATCATTATGGCTTGGATTCAAGTTGAGTACCGCTGACTTTCCTACTGCTGTCATCTTGAGAAAAGCATTGATGTCTTTGTAAAAAAAAAAAAAAAAAACGACAGTCCGGCTACTCTGTAGTCAGCTGAGAAAGGTGAGCTGGAACAGGGCGCATACACAGATATAAGACACATTTTCACTCAACTCTGTTTTACTTTTTTCCAACAAACGCAATTGCTCTCTCTTGCATGCGATTTGTCGTGCAAGTTTAATAAGTTATGTCTTCTTGTAAAAAGTTGTACTTATTTTAAGCATTCTCTGTTTTAGTTGTGGTCAATGTATTTCATTCAAACATGCCAGGCCACAAAATGCAGTGTACATTTCTTCTTGATTGCTGATGAAAATTATTTACCTTGTAGCTTTACCATGGACAGAGCGCATTTTTGTCAAGACCAAAAATGTCTGAACTGATCATACTGCTGTTGTCCCAAACTCCTCGCAGGACGGTGTCTGGGGGACTTCAGCAAAAGAACATGTGTCTAGATGCATGCCTTTTACTCAACAAGGTTCCAGCTTAAGAAAAATTGCTGCGACTAGCCTAGTATTTGGATGCACTGAAATTAAAATTTGAAAGTTTGGGGCATGCGTTCAGGCGCACCATCCCACTCTGATATGTCACCTTATTTTTCAGCAGCATGGGTCATCCCATAAAAGTTACTCTCAAGTCAAGTTGTGGCCATTCAATGTTACCTACTGCAAGGGTGTATGCTGGCCTTTGTCAAGTGCTACAATAATGGAAGAAAATCTTCATTCTGTCCAGGAGCTCTGAGCATGTTTGCATAAGTGGGGCGCCAGTGAGCAAATTTCAACAAGACCAACTAGGTGTTAGCCATTGATGACCTTTTTGGGTTAGCGTTGAACTATATTATCCCACAATGATGGAAACAAGCCCAGAGTTCACATTTTAGTTGTGATTGTATGACGTTATCCAGCTTAGCCCTTGCACATGCATGTTAGTGATTACTAGTGAATTGCTGAGTGCACTAGTCATTCAAAAGGCTCAATCAATCAAAGGAAGGGTTTCATATTCATTTCAAACCATTTGCATTTGTTAGGGTAGGGGGGTCGCATGTCTGAAGAGAACCATATCAGTATCAAGACATAGCAATTGGTGCAGCAAGTCATTTCAGTGGATTTTGCAAAGCAGCCTAATTGCTCCCAAAGATTCCTCAAGCACCGGCAGCACCTAAGCTTGCAAAGAACTAAGAAAGCCATAGCACTCATTGGCATCATCACCACAATCCGTCCCTTTCGAGCCCAGCCCGCCCCCAAAGCTCCCCCCTCTGCACTGATCTGCGCTTACTCAGAGCGGCCAGAGAGGGGCACCCCGTGCTATCAGACCTACCGTAGGCAGAGAAGTCCACCACAGTCAAGATACACGTTGCACATATAAGACACAAAGCAGGAAGGAACAGAGCAGAGACAAAGAAAGAGATTGAACTCACAGCAGAGACCAAATAAGGGTAATCACAGCAAATGCATTACGCTAAACTGTTGGGAGTGAAGAGAATGACACATAGGACAACCTCCTCATTAGTACAATTATATCTGCTGCAGCAGATCAGTTTTGCCTTACAATAACTCTACTTTTGGATGTGTTGTGACCCAACTAAATGAGTTATAAAATCATCATTCAGGCGTTTAAAAAAGATAAAGTACAGTTATACAGTAAGAGCTACAAAAGCGATATTGTCCTCACACGTTTTTCCTTGCAAGTTTGTGAACATGCAGGGAGTATTCCGACCGAAATCAGATTTCAGATTATCGGGCATATTGTAAACAACTCTGTATACAACTCTTTATACATGGTGTTTGCAAATAATTTGAGTGGAAGGAGCGAAGCATGCACTTCGTCGTCACACAAATATATCTCATTTTTGCATTTAACTTTTTACATTAAAAAGACGATTACATTCCTGTCACTCCCTGCAACCAACGAAATACAGTGATTTATTTTTCTCCTCACAGCTAAAATTTGCTACATTTCCGCGTCCCCTGTGTTGCTTTTGTAGTGCTTGCCAGAAGCATGGGCGTATATAATATATGTATGGATCAAACAACGGCCTTTTTGCAGTGGGAACAGGAAATGCAATGCCAATACAAACGAGGCTTATTTAGTGATTAATCTGTCATTTACGGGTTTCAATCATTTCTATAATACGAGAGTACAGTTCTATGCGTTATCAACAAAAATATATCCCTGAAGGACACGCTGAAGTAGTCAGATCAGTCGAATGGGTATGGATGCAAGAGAAATGAAAGGATAAACACAACACTTTTAATCGGACTCTTAGTAGGACTAAATCATATCACATTAGATTTCTGTGCGCGTATAAATGTCTTTACATAACCCAAATAGCAGAGATATTTTGATCTTAATCGGACTGTTACCTGCATGTCACGTACCCAGTAAGGGGGTTGGATTGAATAAATAAGACATGTCATTTTCCACTCAAATCCCAAAGCACAAGTGAGAATGAGAAAGAAAGAAGAGAGCAACAAAAACATTTATGACGAATACATCAGAACAAAAGAAGAGAGAAAAGTAAAACAGATGATCACTGTTGGTAAAAGGGTTTATTTAGTCCGTGGAGAGTACACTTAAGTGGGATATAAAGACACTGAATTGTGAAGGTGCTTATAATTTATTTTACCAGCAACATCCGACTTATGACCGGGATTGATTCCGACCAAGCAGTCATAATATTGGTAGTTACAAACAATATTGGTGCCATCTGCTGCTAAGATAGTATCTAGTTCCTGAGTATAGCGATAGATTGGTGTGTGAAAGGGAAATGCTGGGATGCCGGCTAACTTTCAAAATTGTCATAAGCCTTGCCAGGCCACTACACAGTAAAATTACCAGTGATACTTTAACACTCGTAGATAAGGACCATATGAGGTAGTCTTAATAGTTTACACGTTCATTGATAATTTAACACTGTTTATTTTACTGTGTACATACTGTGGTGCCAGATATTGATTTTCTCAAAAATGTGTTTTTGCTGGCCGTGCTTGTAAGTCGAATGTTACTTTATACTTATTCTTCAAAACCTAGAAAAAAATATGAACCCATACTGGAGTATGAAATCATTTATTAAGATCAGGTTTTGGTTGGTTTCTGATTTAATGATTTCCTACAATTCATTACTTTATCTTTAAATTTATTGCCCTCTTGAGGGTTTGGGGTGGAGGTAATGCCAGCTAACCTCAGGAAGTGGCAAGGGACATCCTGGGCTCGTCACCCAATTGTAGAACACTCACAAATATTCAATTACGTGCTCATACTTGGGGAAAATTTCAATTCCCAAATCGTCCTGCCGTGCATGTTTATGGAATTATAAACCCAGATAACCAAAAAGATATAATAAGCAGGAATCGAACATGAAAACTTCATGCAGAGAAGGTGATAGCTGGAATTGAACTGGGAAGTGGACGAGCTAACCATTCACCATGTCAAAAGATTTCTCACAATAATTAGAAATAGTCATTTGATATAGTAACTTATCACAGAAAATATTTCAGATATACATTTTAATTATTTTGTCTATATATTTCTCCTCTTAAATTTTACTAAACTTGGGACACGTTACTTGTACCTTACAAAACAATAAAACGGTCACAACGATTTATTTGTCTTTTTTAACGACTTTGGTTCTTTTTTTTGTTTCTCTTTCTTTCTTGGGGTTTCCTTTGCATCTTTTGAGCACCGAGTGTTTTTATTTATTCGGCTGTGTTTAGTTTTCTATTGACTAATCTTGTGAGAGTAGAATGATGCATTTACTCATTTATTTATGGAATAGCAGTGTTGAGTATTACTATCAGCCTATTACTGATAAAAAAAAGTGACCGACTGCCCACTTCTGTCCGTTAGAAAATAGTGGCTGCAAAAGCGATGATAAAACTGACAAATTGGTTTGGCTTTTGAACAATAAAATAGCTGACTGTTGATGACAGACGCGACCTCAGGGTCAGGATAAATAACAGACAAGCGGAATTTCGAACGAGTAACTCAACTGACAACCTGAGAAACAAAACTCAATTTGTGTCCCTGTATGTTGTCATTTACCAAGGACAAACCCCACGGCAAACAGTTTGAATCTTATAGATAGCAGAAATTGCCCAAGCTGTTTCACGTACCTCTCCTCCTTTGAGGTTCTTCATTCCCATGTCCCCTTTCCCCTTCTTCCCCTTCTTATTCTTCTTCTTCTTGCAACAACATTTCTTGACGATGCAGAAGCAGCATGTTAGAATAAGTAAAGCAGCAACCACAGCAATGGCAATGATGGCCCAGGATGGCACTGAGGACGGTAAACAAAATCATGCATCGGTGAAACATTCCTAGCCTCAGAGGAAAGAAACAAATACTTTGACATTTGACCGACCGCTCGTTTAGCCGGCTCCATGTCACGCCCCGGGCCAAATATATTTAGTAAGAGGTACCACGCTTGTGATTAGATTGAGCGAAAATTAGATTTCTCTGCCATTAGGGAGGGCAGTAGCTGATCAATACTGAATAAAGTCGTTACGAGTGAGCCGATGCCTGCAGCAAAAGCCGAAAATCTGATTCCAAAAAGGCCGCTTCATCATCACGGTTTCGATTGGAAGTTGGTTTAGAACTCACGTGGGATCTTATCGATTTCATTCAGAAACTTGTTTTTGATCTCGTCAAAGGCATCGTTCTTGCTGACGGGCTCAGTGGCGTTGTCCGCAGAGACGAGCGCGACCGGGGCAGGAGTCACAGTCAAGGCACTGGCCCCTGTTGGCTTGGCAGCTACCATGGGCGTTGTCTGGTGCTTGAACAAGTTCCACTTAGTCATTTAGGCTGCAAACAGTCCCTAGAAAAAAAAAAGCAAGATGATTATTAACTTTGTTGTCTCCAGAGTGGTCCACTTACACGCTTTTTGATCGTTTTTAGTTGTGGACGTCTTAAGACAATTTTTGTTCGGGAACTGTTTTTTTTTTGTTAGACCGATCCCGTCTTGCCCATTTCAGCTCTAATCCCGTTTTGTCTTGGTCATTGATAGCAGACGACAACGTCAGTCTAGTATACATGACAACCATTTTACATTTAAAAGAAGTATATGGTTTCACACACTCTATTTTCACACACAAAATACAATGCGGCTTCAGAATATTCCCAAAAATAAAAAACAAAACAAGTAAAACACATGTGCAGACAAACTTTTCTAGAAACAGAAATTCAATGCGGTCGTTGGAGCGGTTCATTCACTAACAAAATAAATCAGCCGAATACTAAAATACTAATCTAGAGTCAAGATGTTTTTTCTGTTATTTGATTTTGAAAAACAAATTACCTGTAGCTTCTTTTTAAATCAGTAAGTGTTTTTAAAAGGAACGCTAATGTTGGAGCGTATGCTTCATAGATTGCTAATACTGACACTGCACCCTAGCAAATGTTTATTTGGTAAATATACTTGATACACAAATTATTTCCTTTTATTCTGCATAGTCTGTCTTTCTGTGGGTAAACAGGTGCCACATTGGTTTTATTAGGTTTACTAACGCTTGACAGGGATAATGGCAATCATTTTCAATAAGGAAAGCAATTGGTCGAGGTGGAGAAGTATGCGTTTCTCGTGCGTTGTTAGTGTCAAGCATGCAAAGGTAATGTAAAACCATTAATCAAGGAAAAACCAATGCACCGAGCTAATTTGTGCAGCACATTCATTTTGGTTTTCAGTTTTGCAAGTAAGTACAATGCCCAACCTACAAATATTAAAGGGGTTAGGTCTCAATGTTCCATCCCATGATAGAAGTGAGGGCGGAAGCGTAATTTAAGCCATCTCCAAAAAACATCTTCTTCTTTATTACACCCAAGTAACATGTTGCCATGGGGATCAATTAAAAAAACTGCCTACAATCTCTGACTGGGCCTCACTGTGATCGTAAAGTCCAAATTAAAAAAAAAACGTTAAAATTGTTTATTTTATTTTAACATTCTGATATTTGTATTCTCCAATATTCTTATTTTTTCCCATTATCTGCCTCGTAGTATGGCTTGGGAAGCCTAATTTAAGATAGGGTTTATTAATTATGAGTCCACACTTTAACACTATACAGCTGCCACTGTATTTCGATTTACCACTTAAATGCAGATGTGGATGTCCTGTCAAAAACGCATGATATGAATTGGTAGTTAAATGTGCAAAAATGTCATTTTAATCAGTGCTTTACAACCAGTGTGTTGCAACAAACTAGTGAGACCTTGTGTTAAGAATTAAGTTGTTCAATCACCTGTAATTGTTGACAAGGGATATTATTCCTAAAATCCGTATCAGTGCCCGGTAATTGTGCTGTCTTGTAGTAGTGATCAAGCGAGTTACTCAAATATTCCCCTGTGTTAAAAAGTGGGAATGTATTTTTTCTTTTGCTATCTACTTTGAGAGGAAGGACGTTTTGAAAAGGAACAATAAGTTATGAACTGGACAGTGGACATGATCCGTTGTGGGTATTGAACAAAAATAACAAAAACTATTTCTCAGGGCAAAAAGGACTTTTATTTTATTGATCGTGTAGATCTTCTTCAACTTCAGTTACTAAAATGTTGCAATGGAAGTTATAATTATTAGAAGTAGGGTTGAAAAAGTACAATCAACTACTAAAACATTTAAATACACTGATATTAGATATAAAATCTAGAAAAATCACTTTCGAGACAAAATAGTGAGCTATTTTCGCAGGCACCATGTTGGAGACCCCTGGTGCAGTGCAACCAAAAACAAGTTCTAAAAAGCACCAGTAAGAACTGACCAAAAGGCATTTTACTTCTCATTTATTTTGCCCGGCCTTTATGAGGTTTTATGGATAACCGTAGTTGCAAGATGGCTACTAACTTGATATAAGGCTCATGTTATGTAAAATTCTCGACCTACAAATATTTTAAAAATGCATTTTTGTTCAGTTTTGCATTTTATTTATATCAAAATTGTTTTTCTTTATTAATTGATGTTTGTTTTACGATCCGGGAGTGCTAGATAATACACACTGACCCTTTAAACAACCTTAAAACACGAATTGTTTTGGTTTGGTAGTTTTCATTGTTTTCTTAAAACCCCATTTCATCAGGCAGTGCAACAACTAAGGTCATCCATCCTAAAGAGTAATGGAAAAGCTTTCCTGATGGAGGCTCACTTAATTAATGCGTGGTCGTGTTGAGGTCATTGCATGCGTATTAATGAATATAAGATAAATGGAGACATTTTGGATTGCATAATGAGGCTATTTCTATTCCTCGAACCCCTCGACCCCATACCATCCCATCCATTTTTACCAGGAAGAAGCCTCACATTCTACACAGTGATTGAATATGGCAGCCTGGGCGAGCTCTGACACTGCACTGGGGCCAGCATATTTCACAAGGCAGTGAGGTCATTGTGCGATGATTTCAGTCCACTTGGTGACATTATTTAAAAGAAATAACCATCAATCCTCAGTAACACGTCAATTTTGCTTCCTTTGCTAGCCATCTCACGTGTGAGCCAATTGTGCCTGACTTCGAAAGGTGTTAGCCGAAACAAAAGAAACATCCACTTATGGTTCTTTCATGTAACAAACAAATGTTTAATCAGTGCTCTTATCGCTTCGAGAAAATCACTGCTTGACAACCGTGGCTGAAATAAGCCTGCTGACAGACTGATGACTGATTGGACATGAGCGAAGAAGGACGACAAGGATAACAAGAGTAGACACATTTTGATTTTATTAACGTCTGGGTGATATTGCTGGACAAAGCAGGATTTTTCCATTTCTCGGGTGCCAATTCTCAAGTTGGAATTGGTGTTTGGAGCTTTAGCCGGCATTTCTTTCAGCATATGAATTATTCAGATTGAGGCTGACAGTGAGAAGGACGAGCTCATGTCACTTGCGGTCTCTGACTTTAAAATGACTTGTGCTACTGTCATCTTACTGCTGAGGGCATCTTGCCATAAGGGAAATGAAATATATACATTGATATTTATGAAGGTGTGACCAAACTAAGAAATTGTATTAGCGTTTACAGAAATGTGCTCAAGTATTCATCTCTACTGCTCCGAGGGTGGCGGCAAGGACGGACGGAAGGAGGGTGACATTTTATGAGGCAGCTTTTAGCGACCATTTCAGTAAAATCTACAATTTAATTAGCGTGATAAGCCAATTCCCGACCTGAGAGACTCACTTACTCAAAGTTCTTTGGGTCAAGTGATAATGTTTGCGTGTTAACATGAGCTAATTGGGGCCTGAATACAAAGTACAGCCAGTGTTCTCCAAGAAGCTTGCTACAAAGTTTTGATGTTTCAATCCCCCCCCGAAAAATTAAAATACCATAAGGTCTGATCAATAAGGTAGAACTTAATGGCAATTTGTTGGAAGGAAAATAATCCAGGTTTCTAACAGTCCATCCATTAAATGTGACATTTTATAACAACTAAAAGGTTAAGCTAATGATGGTGCTTCGGGAAATGTCAGAGGATCTCCGGAGTGATTGTGATGGATCATCTGGTCTCCTTGAACATTTATATAAAATCTCATAGCAATCCATCAAGGTGTTGTTTGGACGCAGCAGTCCCTTGAAGAGGCAGGTGGACAATGAGAGACAACTATTGACCCTGAATCATATTTCAATCAATACAAGAGAAGGAAGGACAGATGTCAAATTGTAATCCCGGAGCAGCAGATTTAAATTACTATCCAATCATCCTTTGTAAAGAGTATATTCTGTTTTAATACTGGTCATGTGCAAAGGAGATTGCCTAAGATGCCAGTTTGTTTTTTTGACTATTATACCTCACATCTGTACATCCATCTATCAATTATCTGCACCGCTTATCCATAGTAGGGTCGCGGGGGTGCTGGAGCCCATCTCAACTATCTTCGGGTAGTGGGCAGGGGACACCCTGAACTGTTTGCCAGGCTGTCGCAGGGCACATAGTGACAGACAATTTTCTCGCTCATTCATACCTAGGGAGAATTTGGACCGTCCAATTAACCTGACATGCATGTTTTTGGAATGTGGGAGGAAACCGGAGTGCCCGGAGGAAACCCACGCAACCACGGGGAGAACATGCAAACTCCACAGCATCATACTCTGCATCATAGACTGCGTATACTGGATCATTTATAGATTTGTAATGTTTATAAGGATTTCTAAAAAGTATTTCATAGTTTTTAATCTTCCTAACCTGTGTTTTGTTCGTCAGAGGGAGTTTATAATGTTTTTTGCCACTGTCTCTCAGTGCACTTTTAAGGTGGGGTGCGTCAATCGAGGCCTCCTTGAAAATTGTTTCCCTTTTAAAGCCCCAGTGTGTAATATTTGACCACTGGATGGCACTGTATTGTCTAATGCGAATAAAAAGCGGTGCCACAGAGCACAGCGTTGCAGCAAGTTGTCAGACAAACATGGTGGCGACTTTAGATAGAGATTCCATTATGTAAAAGAAATATAAATTCCTCAAGCAATTACTTTTGAAGGAAAAAATAACAAAATGGTATGATAGTTCAGGTATTTTTGCCTGGTATTCAAATTAATGTTTGTTTTTTACTGAATGAATGTTTTTATACCACTAGGAGGCACTAAATATTACTCACTGTCCATTTAAGTATGTTTACAATGCCCAACTGGGCAGCACGGCGGCGCAGTGGTTAGCGCTTGTGCGGCACAGTTCATGTCATGGGAACCTGTCGTGGGTTCAAATCCAGCTCCAGACTTCCTGTGCAGAGTTTGTATGTTCTCCCCGTGCTTACGTGGGTTTCCTCCGGGCACTCCGATTTCCTCCCACGTTCCAAAAACATGCATTTCAGGTGAATTGGCTGGTCCAAATTGTCCTTAGGTGTGAATGAGCGAATGAGTTGTCTGTCCCTGTGTGCCCTGCGATTGGCTGGCAACCAGTTCAGGGTGTCCCCTGCCCACTGCCCGATGATTGCTGAGATGGGCTCCAGCCCCCCCTGCGACCCTAATGAGGATAAGCGGTACGGCTAATGACAATGCCCAACTGAGTTCTAAGAGCCTTTACATAATTTTCCATGCACCTCTCTGATTTTATCTTATATTAAACAACGCTGTTCAGGACGCCCAACACATTATGAAGCAAGAAGGTGGGTGGGGGGGTGCGGCTGGAGAGTAGAGTCATGCTCGCCCCACTGTTTTTTTTTTAAGTGTATCATGAATATGGTAAAAGTAAGAAAAGTTCTGTTTCAAATACATTCCAAATGTCAACCCAAACCCCCAAAAAGAAGAAAAAGAAGAGTTTATTTAAGTAGTTTTTAACTTAGAAATGCATGTACTTGAGAAATGAGCTGACTGAGACTGTGATCATGACTTTAAGCAAAGAGATGGCGGCACAATCCCGGACAGCACCTTTAAACTTAATTTCAAGATGTTTTCCAAAACAAATCCAAATCTTAAAAAAAAAACTGGGCCTCTTTTTCGCAATACTGGTTCCGTATGCCCATTCTATGACCGAATATCTACGACCATTTAGATTTTCAGTTACTTAAAAGCATCTAACGGACTCCCCCCATGGATGAGGTTCTAATTCAGGCGATTTGTGGCGCTGAGCGGGCCGTTTCGCAAGTGGCCGACAAAAGTGAGTATTGGTTCTAGCTCAACAACATTCAATCAGAATGATTGGATGTTTGGCTGGTTTTGGTTTGCTGACAAACCCATGGCGGGAGATTTGAGTTTTGTATTCTGGCAAACTCAGGTATTACTCCTTGGTCAATGAGGGAGTTTTATAGTTGAAAATATTATAAAGGAGGACAAAATCCAGCAGCAGCTAAAAAGAGTTAGGCAGAATCAACATGTAACCGATTTGGCTTATTTCTCTCGAGGAGGAGTGCTCGCCTCAATACCACTCTTTCGCCCTTTCCCTCGTGATCACGCGAAAATCATGGAAAAAATAAATATATCGCACCTCGTTGCATGCAAACGAGTGAACGTAATGTGTGGCAACCAAAATGTGTTACCTGTTAATTTTGGCCTTCTCCTTTTTGGTCTATGTTGTGTATGTGTTTTGTCTCTTGACTCTACATTGATTTGTGTCTTTATTTTACTTTAGTAATTCACTGTTGTTAATGTAATTATATCACATTGATTTATAGCATGTGTTATAGTGTTTCGCACGCGCCAGGACTGATGGCTGACCGAGGTTTGGGGCTTGGCCACACCAGAGCTGAGAGGCTTGGAGAGCCAAAGGTTCTCTCCGTCATTGTTGTCTGGATGAGAACATTCTCAAGATCAACAGCCAAAGTGATAAGAACCCCGTTTTCTTTGGCTTCCTGTGGGGCCATGTGCTTTGTCCTCAGATATAATAATGATATAATAATAAAGGTAAGGCAACAACTTGTCTTTGGTGTTTTGGGAAAATATGTCATTATGCCACGCTATGAGATAATTACTGATTATTTAAATGATTCTATTATCTTAAAACCGGGTTGATTGATCAGTACTGTTAACCTGCTACACAATTTATTTTCCCTCCCCCTTGCTAACACACCGAGTGGTTGTGTCAACAATGTTCTTAATTCTTTTGTTTTAATCAAATGTCCTTTTCATGTAAATAATACGCAGTTTGTGAGAATCAAACTACATGCATTTTTTATTTGTGTGTTTTGTATTATTTTGCTTTCAGACTGATCAATCATGTTCCATATCAATGAACTGAAAAAATGAAAATTGAAGCTAAGATTCCAATAGGTTTAGTGTATTGCTTCCTTCATGGTAAATGCTAGACACAATATGAGGCTATTTTGAATTCATTTGTGTGGGAAAACGAAAGAACAAAATACGGGCCGAATTGGTATCCACTGAATTAGATTCTGAACCAAATAAATATACATTGTCTCTACGTATGTGTGTCTTATTATTTTATTTGTGTTACCTGACTTCTTTGTATAATTCATTTTTTCTACATGATTAATATGTTGTATGCAGAAAATAAATAAAGTTGATTTGAGTAAACAGGTACAGATTATAGACAAACCTTTTTTACTCAGTCTTTGGGATTAATATACAAAATTATGTTGGACTTACCTTTGTGCTAGAACTACTCTGACAATATGCCCTCGTGAGTTGTTTGTTGTCTTTCTGATCAAAAGGGTGATTTTGTAATTATCATGCACCCAATGAATGGTTTGTGCCTTTTGAAATGTAAATTAAACCTACCCAACCGCAATACAATGCAATACAAGAATCAAATGTAACAACGTGCTGTTAAGGATCTGGATACATTTTGATTGTCTTTTGACATCTTCTCATCTCATCTCATCAGCTGCACCGCTTATCCTCAGTAGGGTCGCGGGGGTGCTGGAGCCCATCCCAGCAATCATCGGGCAGTGGGCAGGGGACACCCTGAACTGGTTGCCAGCCAATCGCAGGGCACACAGGGACAGACAACTCACTCGCTCATTCACACCTAGGGACAATTTGGACCGGCCAATTCACCTGAAATGCATGTTTTTGGAATGTGGGAGGAAACCGGAGTGCCCGGAGGAAACCCACGCAAGAACGGGGAGAACATACAAACTCCGCACAGGAAGTCTGGAGCTGGATTTGAACCCATGCAGGAGGTTCCCATGACTTGAACTGTGCCGCACATGCGCTAACCATTGCTCCACCGTGCTGCCTACTTTTGACATCTTTTAACATTTAATTTGAGATGCCCCAGATGCCTTTCATTGTCATTAAAAAGTGCAGGAATTTTTGAAAGGTTATACTTTTGCATTAATGTAGCATTTGTCCAATATTTGTTTAGTTCATTTTTTTTTTGCTTTCATAAAATAGAAAATTATTTGTTTATCTTTAGTGGCTGGCTATTTTAGCTGGAATGCATTCTGGTTGAAGTGTCAACTGATTAGTGTATGCTTTTCAACCTCTTAGTCATGATTTGACAATCAACTTCCAATCAAAATTCAGCTACTCATCTAATTAGTGATTGAGTGATTTACATAATGCAATAGAGGTAGGTGGATCAATTCATCCATCCCATCCATTTTCTACCTCGCTTATCCTCACAAAGATCTCGGGGGGTTCCTGAGCCCATCACAGCCATCTTAGGGCAGTGGGCAGCGGACATCCGGAACTGGTTGCCTGACAGCCACTCACTTACTCATTCACACCTAGGGATAATTTGGACCAGCGGATTAACCTGACATGCATATTTTTGGATTGTGGGAGGAAAACCACACAGGCACGGGGAGAATATGCAAACTCCGCACGGAGAGGCTGCTGTAGCTGAAATCCAACACTGGACCGCCACAGTGAGGCTGCGCGCTAACCACCTGGCCGCTGTGCCGCCCCGGATTGATACAAATATCATTATTATCAATACTAAGCAAATACTTGGTTCGAATCAATACTTTTGTCCTGGCAGCAATACTTCACCACATCTCCAGATAGCGCACCCCTTTTTCTATCAAGCCTAGCGCCCTCTACTAGCCTGTATTTACTTGTATAAAATTGATACCAAGATTAACAGTATCCCCCAACCCTAAAATTGGTATCACACAATTTGATATAATTATTATTTGGTGTCCATGAGAAAATGTTTGTACGAATGAAACACATTTTTGGACACGATATTGGCTATGCTATTTAAAATGACACCTACACATTCAATGATTAATGGGTCATTGTGTATCATTTCGCACTTTCTAGTGGTTAAATAAATATTTATTTTAAATAAAAGAAAAAATACACTAATTATCATACAAATGTGTATGTTTAAAAATTACCTATAGGTGGAGAAATATGTTTTTATTTCACATAACATGAGGTTCACTTAGAAGGAGCTGACACGATTTTCCGCCTTATTGCTGTTCAGGCTACCTTGTGAAAGACTGGGCAAAATAATTGACAAAATAAAATGTCTTTTGGTCACTGTGAGCCTCTGCAATTTGTATTTTTCCTTGTGCAGTGTCATCAAATTGTCAAATATTACACAATTTCACTTTCACAAGCACAACAATCTGTAGATCCATTGTTATAAAGAGAGTCGAAAAAAAACAATTTCTTTGAACAGTACTTGTCAGTTTGTTCTGTTTTTGATATTGTACACCTGGAAATTAGATTGTGTCGGATTTGTTATTTTGGCTATTTTGCGTACTGTTGTTCCATTTAGACTATTATGAACTTACAACATAAACTTTGTAAACTCTACATCATCGTCACTATCGGCTAATCATAATGATGTTCTTTGATTTCCACATCCTTTAGGGTAGATCTGCTTGGATAACCTAGTACATTTAATTAAAAAAAGAAATAGCTCAGGGGACATGTTGTCTTATTATGTTTTATCTGTGGTTTTAATGCATTTTAAAAAACACATTTTAAATTTTCAATGTATTTTATTGTGTGTTTCTGTAAAGCACTTTGAATTGCCTTGTGTATGAATTGTGCTATACAAATAAACCTGCCTTGCCTTGCCTTATCTGAGGTCTGGTCCCTCCCCCTGTTTTCCCTGCATTAATATCTTCTCTTCTTATTTTGAGTGTCTACTAAATGTTCAGCTTATCATTAACACAGCCTTACAGTGTTAGACTGTGTAAATGATAAATAAGGCAGTAGAAATAAAGGCTTACCCCTGCCTTATTTTCTTAACACAAAAACATTGTCAGTAGCTTCCATAAAGTGGTCAACGGTTAGCCTTTGAACATCTAGGTTGCCATTGCAAAGAGGAAGTAATCCAGGGAGGGTGAGCGCAATTCATGCCGCTGTTCTATAATACAACTACTTGCACAGAGATTCATTAACTATTTGTCCTTTATTTGGAGACCCTTTACTCAACAGTGCGCAGCTGTCTGTAAGTAGCCAGTTAGCATTCGCGTGCAGATTAATGACCAGTTCTGCATGGTATAAGCAATCTTGAGATTTTATACATACAAATCTCACATCACTTTAATCCTCACTTTTAAAGTAGATTCTGTCTACAAGGAGAAAACCGGTCACGGTACTTGTATGGCTGCTGCTGAGGGCGACATTAAAGAGCGGTGGGGCGGAAAATTAACTATTGAATATTGGGCCATGTGAAAAGGTTGCCGAATTCAGAGGAGGGACAACAGCAGTGGCTGCTTGGCTTTCGCAGGTCAACAGACCAGGGGGGTCCCCAAAGATGAAGAGCACCTCTTGCAATGTGAACTGCTCATATTCTTATTCTTTACTCTGTGACATGGTGTGATTATTTTGGAGTTTGCTGGCCTCTAACTCAAATATCTTAACTCCTAAGCCTAATTTCATTCTCACTGATTGAACTGCTAATGCACTTTATCACATAGAGACTACAGTTTATCTCTTAATTCACAAAATCAAAGAGGTACGCGCAGTATCACTGAAGCTCCACATGTAGCTTTCTCATTTAGTTTCAGCACTTATTATGCTGTAAATGTTTGCAACCAAATCCCAAGGAGATATCTTGCATACGAAGCGGCAGTTATCTCAATGAGCCTTTCGTCCATCATGTTAAAAAGACTTTAGGCTTGAAAATACACATAAGCAATACAATCTTTGATATATCTGAACTGAGTATCTAACGCAATTCAAACTGATATTTAGAGAGAGAGATGCAGTTTGTGTACAGTAAATTTCATTTACTTCATGTTTAATGGGGATGTAAAGAACATGACTTAAGGCATAAACAAACCCACACATAGCACATTTTAGGAGTCAGAAATCAAAGAACTGGTGTTCATAACTTATGGATGTAAACTTCCGGATTAACTTGATCCAATGTTACAGGACAATCTCTGGTAGAGTCAAGATCGCCAGCCAACTTCACTGTAAAGCAAAATATGGGATATACAGTATTGCAAGTCTATAGTATTACAGAGCACTGATAGGGATATTGTGTCAGTACAGGGAATGGCTTTGAAAAGTTGGCATTTCAAAAAACATGGCGATAGGATCTCCGATAATTACCAGTGTGTTGGACAATGTACAGTGTGAGCTCAGTACAATTTATTTCTGTATTCTTTTAATATATGTTTGCTTAGTTCAGCTCAATTATTGAATAAAGTGAAGTCTTGTACAGCCCTTATTTACAAAACAGTCTCAAAGGGCTGCACTAGCCCACAGTTAGGCTGCAGTAGATGATGAGAGGGCACAAATAGATGGTAAATAGTAAATGGTCTTCATTTATATAGCACTTTTCAAGTCAATAGAGACCTCCTAAAGCGCTTTACAATGTGCTTCACACTTTACCCATTCACACACACACTCACAAACCAAATGAGGGTCAGCCATGCAAGGCGCCTACCTGCTTATTGGGGGAATTAGGAATTCAGTGTCTTGCCCAAGGACACTTCGACATATAACACCTACCTCCTGAGCTAATTCCACCCTTAGACGAATAATGTATCAAAACAATATGACATAAGTAGGGCTGCAACAACAAATCGATAAAATTGCTTACAATTGATGATCAAGCTTTGGCGACAAATGTATTCGTCGATTTGTTGTGTTGCGGGGTTTATGCGCCACTCAGCACGTTAATTCAATGAAAACGGGTGGAGTTGAGGGTAATGCTTGTAGTAGGGCGCCTGACTCTTTTCATGAAAAAAAGTTTGTTTATTCCTAAGCTATTTATTAAAATAACTATTATTTACAGCCTTATCTCAACGAAATAAAATCCAAATAAAATATGCTCATAATTGCTTTGCCACCTTTAGGATAACGATGGCCAAAACAATGCAGTCAGGGAATATGACTCAAGGATTTGTTTTAACTTGTGCTCGTATACTTGAAGGGATGTGATTGGATCTTAATGCTTTAAAATAGCGACTGGAAGTTTTCATCATCACCAGTCCTAAATGCAGAAGTGATGCATCCGCCATGAGTCTCACCATTTGCTGTTATACCAAGACAAGCCTGTGAGTGCCAGGGTGCCAAAATTCATTCAGATATTTATAGGAAGCAGGTAAAAATTCACATACATTATGAGGAAACAGACTAAACTCTTGGATGCATAACAGGGGTCAAAATTGTAATATTGTCATATTCCAGGTAATCATCATAAAACATGTTTATGACATGATGCCATTAGTATTTTCCACAAATTTTCAACCCCACTCATAGAATAGTGTATGTACTGGTAGGTCATGCATCTAAGGGTTAATATCAATTTATTTTCTACTATCTGTGTAGTCTGTGTACATTGTATGGACTTAAACTTAGTGTTAACTTAACATGGAGAAAAGAAGATTTAAACTCACTACACTGTCAGGACCAGAATGGAGACAGGACCCACTTGCGTTACGTTTCTCTCAGTTTTATTGGAAGAAAGGAAACTGTTCCCCCCACGATCCGGTGATCGCTGGGCGCGGGAAGCAGGTCGCTCTGAACACGGAAGTTGGACTTCCGTGGCGAGCGATGGCGGTGTCGGGAACGGAAAAACGGGTCACAACCGGGACAAAAGAGCAAAAATGTGGTCGAGGTCAGAAGCGAGTTGTAAGCCAGGAAAGGTGAGTAAACATGGTCGGAGACAAAGAAGGTCGAAAGTCGGGACGGGAGAGTAGACGTGGTCGGGATCAAAAACGAAGCCGGGGGACGGACAGGAGCAAAAACAGGTTGGAGTCAGGGTAAAATAAAAGGCTTGCCAAGTGTAAACTGAGGTTCGCAGACGGACTGACAACAGGGGACAGATAGGAGTGAGTTTAAATAGGGACAGAGTCAGAGTCCCAGGCAGTTGGCGCCAAAGGAGCGGGTACAGGTGAAGCATATCGGTAATCATGACACTACACCATTTGATGTTTTTTGATGATTTAGCCTTTTTTAAATAATAATAAGAAGAAGCTCAAAATCACCTCGATAATCAGTAAATCTTAAGTCCAATTTATACAGAGACTTGATACAATCAAGAATGGAGAGTTACTCAGTTTCAATTACTGTGCAGATCATTCTCAGCTTTGGTCTTGAACTCTTGCTAACACTGCGTAGTAATGTGCTGATGCCGAAATGGATTCGGAACTCCCAAACTCACAGAGGTTTCATTTGGCCAAGTTCTAATAGGATTACAGGGAGATACTGATTGGCTGCATTGCTTTTTATTTATCCCGAGTGCACATATGGGATCATGGTTTCAGCGGAGTGCAGTCAAATATTTCAAAAACAACTACTCAACTTTTCTATTTTTAGCATGTTTCTAATATTGTGAAATGAACAATAGTGGGCTGTGAGGCCATGCAAGGCCTTCTCTGCTTACCTAAAATATACGTTAATAATGTGATGTTAATTTTCCATTAATACTTTTAAATAATTGATTGATGCTGTATTCATTTTTGATTTGCCTAAATAAAGCCGCGATTGATGGTCATCATAGAAGACAGTAATTCCAAGTTGCCTTTTATTGCTTCTCCCCTGATTGCTTCCATCATTTCTAAGCATTTAACCAATCACATTTAATGATTACTTGTTGCTCGGCTCAGAAATCTGCCCATAGGCCTGCAATCTTTTATGTGAAGGCGTCCCGCAGCACAACATCGCTGTGATATCGCTTGGATTCTAGAACGGCTAGAGAAATGTTACCGTTTTCACAAACATAGCTTTGATAATAGTAGAAAATATTTTTTTCATTGAACTGAAATGCACAAATGATCTGATTAATCAACATTTTCTTGAGAAAAGACAGGAGGATGAATTTGCGTTCAAATAAAAATTAGTTTTGGTGAATAAATCGTGGCTATATTGCTTTATTATATTTCAAATGTATACGATTATTATTGATACTTTTTTATGTATTGCAGCTGTAGTTGCAATGCAGCTTTTATAACCATAAAATAGTTATTGGGGGTTGGATTGAATCAGACTAGTCATGACGTGAAAAAGGGGGAGATGAAGCAAAAAATAAACAAAGGTAGAAAAGTATAAAAAGGAAAAAGGATAAAAAGTGCTGGAGGTAAGAAACTGAAAAAAAAAACAAGTATTTGGGGGTCCCCTTAATCATTATATTACCATTAAAAATGTAACATTATGCACAAAATGATTTAATAATTGAGAATGAAATCTAATGTTCTACTTAATTATAGCAGCAATTATTTTTTTCACGATACCACAACATGCCGCTGGGTACTGTATATTTTTTCATCCTAAGCAACTCAGAATCTCTGAAAAAACACACAACATAATGTTAACTAATAATATTGTCTATTGAGTGCAACAACAAATAAACTATGTATAACGAGAATAAACTTTTAACATTTGAAATAGAAAACACACTAAATGCAAAACACAGGAAACAAATTTAAAAACATTAAATATGTCCAAAAAAATACAATTTTAACCTTTGTTATCCTCAACAAATTACGGTAAAAGTCAACAAGACAGAATTCCCTGAAAAAAAAGTTGTTTACAAGGAACCAGCTAATTGGGTGAGTTCGCTCGCAAACGACACATCACTGATTCAGACTGGAGTGAAGACGTAGGTGTAAACAGCAGGGTCCGCCACTGGAAATGAAGGATAATTAGCTGACCGTAATAGGAATTAAAATTGTATCTAATAGATACATTATACATACCTGGACAAGCACAACTTGCATACGTTTATTTATTTATGGATGGTTACCACCAATGTTCCCTCTAATTTTCCACGGGTCTGAGCATTCACACAAAGACGGTGAGCAACGCTTGAAACAACAGTGAGCAAAAGCAATCCCAAGTGTGGCAACTAAGTCATTCTCAAACATGTCCAAAACTTGACATCACGTTACATTTAGCTGAGTTTCCGGCAATGCAAAAAATGTTTTCACTTTTGAATGAATTGACTAATGTATTATTGCAAAGGTTGTACAGCTTACAAACGTCATTTGTTTTTACAACAATTCTTTCACAAGATATTCATTTCTTTTTTTTCCTGGTCTCTTTTGTCGCATAATACAAACATTTTTGGGGGCTTTTTTAGTTGGTTGCGCGATACACAACTGTATTTAATCATATTTTTTAGTGGAAGTACAATGTTGGCAACAAGATTGACTTGGTATAATTGGAAATTATTTGAATGCAACACAAACTTGTTCTTATTTTTCCCCTGTTTTTTATATTTTTTTAATTCATTTAAAAAAATCTCATTGTGTTTATTTTTTCCGAGCTGTTACTTTTGTCTTTTTTGTTCTCTATTTACTTTTTTCCTTTGTTTCTTTCTTTTCTTTTTTTCTGTCTTTTTTCTGTTTTTTTTCCTTGTTTTTTCTCTTCCTTTTGTTTCTTTTTTCTCAGCTTTTCACTACTTTTTCATTCTGGCATTCTTTTTCTTCTTTGCTCTATCCCCCCCACCTTAAGTAACTTTTTGCATAATTTTACAGGATATTTGGTCGTACAGGGATGGAAGAAGCAAAAACAACCTGAAGAGCCGTTTAGGACCTAAAAGAGCCGGTTCCTTTTAGTGAGCCGAGCCGAAACAGCCGGTTCTCGAAAAACTCTACTGACTTTACTTGTTCTACTTCGACCTTGACTTCAAAATACCGCATTTAGAACATAACGTCAGGGGAACCCGTGTATTTTTACCTTCATGCACTGTAACTTTGACTTAATTCGCTTCTTAATTAGCATTTTCAAGCCCTGATTTTTGTGAGCTGGCTATATTTTCTTGTGTGCAGAAAAGCTCTGGGTAGTGCGCACACACGCATTTTAGAGGGAACATTGCGCTGGATAGATTTTCTTGTGCGCTGAGAATGTGCGGGATTCCACACTGCTGCAGCTTAGAGGGAACATTGGTTACCATTGTATTTCTAAGCATTCATCTAAGTTCAGTCCAACATATTTCAGCTGGCATTCAATAAATACCACAGACATGGACTTTACGCATGGTTTTCAACCTCTTCTCCCTCTTTTATCGGTGCAATAAAGAGAGCCAATTACGCACCAAATCCTAGGCAAATTCTAAATAGCACATGGTGCAAATCCACTGCCAGAGTCAGGTTCTGGAGCGAAGCAAAAAAGGAAGTAACGAGTTCCGTTCTCACACAAAGATAATGACTGCCAAGTAACAAATTAACCCTTAAAATCACCAGGCAGCCTTTGAGTAGTGAGAAAACGAAACCTGAACACTATCATTTGAAGGATGAGGGCCATATGCAGTGTTGGGATAAACGTGTTACAAAGCAATACTTTTCATGAAGACAATTACTTTTCTTAATAAAAGGCAGTGTAAAGCATTATTAATGAACGTTTCTAACTCAATATACAATATGGTGTGTTAATCTGCTATTGTATTTCAAAACAGATCTTGATTTATAATGTCCTCGTTCTACAGCCGTTCATCATTTGCTTCGAAGTGTCTCTACGATCCGCCAGAAAAATCACACTGAGCACAACAACCAAGAAAGATGGGCATGTTCACATCTACTTACAAAATATAACTGAATACAGTTACGTTGTCTCCGTCTCAAGCAAAGAGGAAGAGAAAACGTAGGTTCTGCCGACTGATATTCTGATATTCTCCCTAACGTATATACATGCACCCAAGCCGTTTTTATATTTGATTATAAAACACTGAAATCTGATGGTCAGTTTCTATGCGCATTTTGGTTGCTTCATCATTAGGCAGCGTAAATGGAGGGGGAGTTGCTTGTACAGGAACAATGAAATCAATGGGGCAAGAGAGCACAGAGCACAGAATTAATGGTGAAGGATTTCTGAAGATTGATCTTTTTAGCTGTTAAAAAAATTGTAGCAATACACTATACCTGGAGAAAACATAAAATCCCTTGGACATTACCCACCAATTGAGCTGTTATTTACAGTTTGGATGGAAAATATTCATCACCAAATTTCCCATACTGCTTTTTACTGATTGATATGTTCATAGTTTAGTAGACAGTCAAAATAAGGAAAGAAGAAATCAATTAATTTTGCAACTTACAAGGAGAACAGGAGAGGACTGTACAGAAAAACATCACTAAGCAAAATACCAAATATGTTCTAAAAGCCCTCATCTCCTAAGCAACAAAAATGAGATCCGCCCTGAAGAATGAACAGCAACATCATTGTGCAATGAACACAGTGATGTAAACAAGGCATGTCAAACTCAGTTTGGATCCGGGTCCTGACCCTGACTTTCTGTTCTCACCTGGGCCGGAAATCCAAAGTATTGGCTTTCTTTTAAGAACTATGCTTTATCATCCCCCAACACTACATATTAGAATCCTGGATGACAAAGGATATTTTTCTAAACACAACACATCTATTCACAAACAATGGGAAAAAAGATTTTCATGTTTGGCATTGAGTGTATTCACCGGTAAATTCAACAGTTGAGTGAATTAAGTTTTACACCTGAACCAACTCACTACGCTATATAAACTCAACACTGCTCTGTGGTGACCCAGAAACTGTCTTCTTATTTTGATATACCACGAAATTTATGGCAGGCCGAATTAAATGCTTCAAAAGGCCAGATTCAGCTTGCGGGCTATATGTTTGGCATTTCTGATGTTAACAGTGCATAATAATCAAATTCACGAACAACAGTGAGGAATAATAGTCAGAATAACAAACCGGGATTTAATGCTATCTCCTTTGCAGGGGTCCAATATTAAAACACTTATCACTGATGATGAAAATCAAGAGAAACCAGAATTATTTCAATATTCTAAATTGGCTCAGGAGGTAGAGCGCTCGTCTTGGGATCAAGAGATCCCAGTTCGAATCCCGGCTCGTCCGTGTTACATGTCGAAGTGTCCTTGGGTAAGACACTGAGCCCCTAATGCCCCCAATAAGCAAGTTAGTGCCTTACATGGCTGCACGGCCGCTATTGGGAAATGTGAAGCACACTGTAAAGCGCTTTGGGAAGTCTTGACTTGAAAAGCGCTATTTAAATGCAGATCATTTTATTTCATTTCAAAATTATTGTGCAACTGTTCTGCAAAACAGTGAGCCAAGTTGCTTATGTAACCTTTCAGGGTGAACATTCTACTGGGGCATCACGCCCCCTTGCTTCCCTCGGGATTGCACATATACAAGATGCAAGCGCAGAGAAAAAAAACAACAAAAACAAGGATCCAGAAGAAAGGATTGTGAGCATGATTCAGTGCGGCAGCGCTGTCAACATAATGCAATTAGATCAGGAAACACCGCCAATGCCAGAACTGATCGGCAAGTAACAGCCCAGATAAGGATGTCACAAAGGTGTCCTGCGCATCACCTCGCAGGGGAAAGCGTTGGAGGAACGCCTCTCCTCGTACATTATGATGCGTGCGGACCCAGAGGGTGGTCTGCAGAGGCTTATTTGCAAACGTGCTGGTGATGGTAATGCTTTGCTTACTCTCACCTGCAGCTCAATGTGACTCAGCTGTTGTCAGGCGGGATTCTTAAAAAGGGGAATAAGAGGGGCCCAGGCTTGAATCCTGCAAGAGGAGATGCTGGGATCATTTACAGCTAGTTGTCCTACATCCTCTCCCTGGTCCTCAGCGCAACCCCTTTCTCTGTCCACTGATAGGTCGATTAATCATCTGTCACTGATATAGTGAACCAATCAGCATGTAAAACCGAGTGGGCAAAATGTGAGCAAGGACAGGGACTATGCAGCAATGCAGATTGAAGATCTGTAATTTGGTGAGTGGCCAACAAAAGTCCCAAGGAACCGTTACACTTTGATGGGTAATGAATGAGGAAAAAATAATATTATTATCATACTAAAATAAGCAAAGATGTCATAAACATGTCAAGCTCACCAAATAAATCAATGTCCCTCTTTGATAACACTGTATAAAGTTAAAAAGTGCTACTATTTTTGGCCTTTAGCAGTTGCCAGGCAACCAGTGAAGATGACAGGAAGATACAGAGAAAATGCTTTTTGAACTTTTTGTGCACATTAAAGGGGCAATACGTCATGTTGGCCTCTTTTTTGTCCTTGTTCTTTTGCAACTTCTACGCATTTAAGTTTCGTATTCAAATTATTATAATTCAATCCTGTCATGTGAGAAACAAATTGGTTTTCTCTAAGGAGGATAAAGAATGAATGCTGGAGATTTTTTTCAAACAATGATACATTTCACTGTGAAGGATTGAGAAAATAATAATTCTTTAAAAGCATATTGTATAATATGACCACTAAATGTCACTGTGTAGTGTAGTGCAACCAAAAACGAATGCTACATTGCACAAGGAAGGATACAAACCACCCAGACTCAAAGCGACCAGATTGCACTATTTTTCTTCTCAATGTTTGCCCTGCCTTTCAACGTTTTTTGGTTTTTATGGATACCCTCAGCATTAAAATGGCGGACAACCATGCCAGCTCCCTCAAGGTGAGTCTAATGTTATGTAAAATGAATACAAATTTCTTGACCGGCTATTATTTCTAAAATGCGAGTCTGTATTACAGTTCATGTATTTTTGCTCGTTATTCAGATAAGTATGTGTTTCAATTAATCAATTTCTTTTTGCTAGCTGTAGGCGTAAAATGATACACAATGCCTCTTTACATAACAATTTGATAACCTATTGAGGGATGATTTAGATAATGAGCAAACAAAAGCACATTTCAGAGATACGTTTTAAAATATGAGTTGTATAAGACGTTTTTGGGTGTTAAAAATATACTAAAAATTAGCAATTGTGAGGGTAGTTAATGTTTTAATTGTTATTATTCTTATTTAGTCATCCATTTCACAAGTCATCCATGTTCTAATTATTGTATCTCAACTCTTAAAGCCACAGTGTGTAATATTTGACCTATATACGAACAAAAATCAGTGCCACAGCAAGCAGCAAGACGGCAGACCAACATGGCGATTTCTAGTTAGGGATTCCACCATGAAAAATAAATACAAATTCCTCGACCTATGATTTTTTCTTAATAAATATTAACATTCATACGATAGTTAATGTATTTTTGCCTTATATTCAAATCCATGTTTTGTTTTGTTTGTACTGAATGAAAGTTTTTTGTACCACCAGGAGGCGCTAAATATTACAAACTGTCGTTTTAAAGAAGGCAACTCATGATATGAATCTATTGCGGGATAATGGTTCGACGTATTCGTGCCTGCACACGTAATCGTGTACAGTATACACTATGTTCTAGTAGTCATTGTTATTAAGAGATACAATAAATCAAATTTTAAAATGACGTAAAATTTCAGGAAGCATTTTTTTTTTTTTACCTTGCATAGATCGTGTCTTCTGCAATAGTACCTTGCTCTGGGAACAGAGTGCAGGCGGACCAAATCTGCCATTTTGGTAGGTACAACTTAAAACACAACCGCTGAGATAATGTCTAAGTGTAATTTTCAATAAATTCAATTTCTAACTATTTGAACAGGAACCATAACTTAAGTATTTCATCATTCACATTCACTGGGAGTGTGTGGCATACGGGACCCCATTTTTAATGTCTTTGGTATGACCCTGCCACCCGACCGCAAAGCTCCCTGGATGCTTTTGCTTTAACTGATTTGTCAGGACCAGAACAGAGACAGGACCCACTTGCGTACGTTCCTCTCAGTTTTATTGGGAAGAAGGGAAAGGATTACACACACAATCCGGTGATCGCTGGTCACGGGGAACAGGCCGCTCTGAACGCGGAAGTGGCACTTCCGTGGCGAGCAATGGCGGGACCATAAAAAAACAGGTCAGTAGCCGGGACAAAAGAGCAAAAAACATGGTCGAGATCAGCAACGAGTCAAAAGCCAGGAGAGGAGAGTAGATGTGGTCAAGATAAAAAAACGGGTCGAAGCTGGGAAACAGACGGGAGCCAAAACAGGTGTGAGTCAGGTCCGAAAAGCTAAACTGACGTTCGCAGACGGACTGACAGCAGGTGACAGACAGAAAGGAGTGGGTTTCAATAGAGACAGGGAGCCAATCAGAGTCCGAGGCAGTTGGCGCCAAAGGAGCGGGCACAAGTGCCTCGCATCAGTAAACATTACATGATTATAAATTTTTTTTTATTTTTACCAACTATTTAGTGTTAGCAGAATGATGCGTTTGGGTCTGGGTGTTGGAAAATTCTATAAATACCTGCTGAAATATCGGCTACATTTTCACCATTCTATCTTGTTCCTTAAGAGCAAAACAAAGTAGAATATCATACGCTATTCAAAATCCGTCTTATGATTCTATGAAAGATAATAAAGTATTTAAGGCACAATCTGTTCTTTCCCTGACAAATTGGAGATATGAACTAGACTCAATGTTCCTTCTAAGCTGCGCGAGTGCACAATCTTTTTTGAGTTTCTGCCCGTACTTAGTGCATAAGGAATTCTATCCAGCATTCCTGAGATAAAGAGGGAGAAAGAGAAGATGTGAGTGCTCTGTACATTTGCCATGCAATATGATTTGATAGCTACTTTATGATTTGGCCCGAGGTGTACGTAGACATCCGAGCCGTGCAAACATGTCACTGATTATAGTTTCAAAAATTTGCTAATGCCATTAATTGATGTTTTTTTTTGTTTGTTTTTGCAAAAGATGGAGCTGAAACAGTAAAATGAAATGAAAATGATCTGCATTTATATAGTGCCTTTCAAGTCAATGACTTCCCAAAGCGCTTTACAATGTGCTCCACATTTCCCAAAAGCGGCCTTGTATTGCAGCCAAGTAAGACGCTAACCTGCTTATTGGGCGTATCAGGGGTTCAGTGTCTTACCTAAGGACACTTCAACATGTAACACGGACGAGCCGGGATTCGAACTGGGATCCCTTGATCCCAAGACTAGCGCTCTACCTCCTGAGCTACTGCCGCTGTGTATGATTATAGCCATACTCTACTTTTACAAAACAAGGTGACCAAGTACTATGCTAGGTGAGCAACGAAATACAGTAAATTCACAAAATATTGTTGATGAAAAAAAATACATTTTTAACTTGAAAATTGTATTTCAAATTTGTGAAACAACTGTTGCTTGTGGGCAGTAGAGGATTTCCATTAGTAATTCCGTAAATTCATAAAAATTTGAAAAAACTAACTAATCATGGTGGAAACCTCGCATCATGAAACTTGATTTGATCTCAGGTTTTGGACATGTGTGATTACGTTTTTTTCCCCAATTTCAAGACTGATGTTGCTCGAAATTAAAGAGAACGAGGACTAGTATTGGTTGGAAGTGTGCTCTGTAAGCATTTAATGTCTTTATACATTTCATGAAGAACTTGAGAAAACATGCTTTCTACTATATTGGAGATTTGAGATAGACAATGTCAAAAATGTATGTTCACAGCGCATGTTTGCTTTGTGGGAAATTAAATGTCAAAATTCGTTAAGAATTAAGTGAGCCTTGTTTCTCATTAGAGCGGGACGGCAGCTGGGTGGTTAGCGCGCACCCCTACAGTGCGGAGGTTCAGGTTCAGCTACCACAGCCTCCCCGTGCGGGGTTTGCATGTTCTCCCCGTGCCTACGTGGGTTTCCTCTGGGGACTCTGGTTTCCTCCCGCATTCCCACAAACATGCATGTGGGTGGAAACCGGAGTCCCCAGGGGAGACCCACGCAGGCTCGGGGAGAACATGCAAACTCCAAACGGGGAGGCTGCGATTGCTGGACCTCTGCACATCTGCAAAGTCGAGAGTATAAAGTTTTTAGGTCACCATAGCTCTGTTATTCATTTTGGTTTATAATATTGCCGTAAATTGGGATTTTAAAAGTTGTAATTTGGGTTTTTAGAGAAATAACAAAAATAATACTTTGAATGAGCAAAATAAATTTGCCAGTGGGGCAAAAATGTTTGTTTAGTTAATCTTAAAGAACATATGAAAATAATGAAAATCTAAAAAATTATGTGTGAGACTTTTACTCCATTCAATTTACTTTATCGTTATTTTGTATGCAATCTCAAATAGCTTCTTCAAGCAAATTAATTTATTTGAAATATTACCTGTACTACCACACAGACTGAGGATTAATATAGGAAGAAAAAAACAGTATTGTGTTGCTACCTATTGATTTGTATGAATATTTCAGCTGCTCGGCTAATCAATGGGTATAAGAAGAGAAACTGATTGATGACTTGCTATTTTGCAAATATTAAATTGGGAAATTTCCTGTAGCACACAAGAAAAGGTCTCATGGCACACTAATGAGCCCCGGCATGCTGTTTGAAAAACACTTAGTTAATTGACTGCTATTCTGTTGTGTATATATTGGAACGTATGGGAGTGTGTGCATCCAATTATCTCCATTTCCATGCACAAGTCACTGCTGCTTTGAATGATGTCACATACGTGACGAAACATTTAATTCTACTTTTGGCCTGACCAAAGTATTGAAAGTGCCCTTAGTAAGTAACAAAATGCACGTGTTTTCCTAAAATATAACCAAACTTTCTCTTTTGTTTCTCCCAGCTATCTGTCATGATTACCGATGTGAATTACCTGTGCCCACTCCTTTGGCGCCAACTGCCTCGGACTCTCATTGGCTCCCTGTCACTATTTGAACTCAGTCCTGTCAATCCCCTGTTGTCAGTCCGTCTGCGAACCTCATTGTATTCTAGGCAAGCCTTTTTAGACCCTGACTTCCACCTGTCCCATTTCTGCTCCCGTCTGTCTCCGGTTACGAGCCGTTTTTGATCTCGACCACATCTGCCCTCCCGTCCCGGCTTACGACCCGTTTCTGACCCGGACCACGTTTTTGCTCTCCTGTCCCGGTTATTGACCTGTTTTTTCGCCATCACACGCTACGGAAGATCCACTTCCGTGTTCGGATCACAATCTGAGTACAAGAGCGGCTTGCTTCCCGCGCTTAGCGAACCCCCCGGATCATGGGCGCAGCAATTGGGTCCTGTTTCTGTTCTAGTCCTGACACTAACAGCTAACGGTTTATTTGGACTCCATCCGACTACAGGAAGCAAACGTATCACAGATGTAAACACAGATTAACACATCAAATTAGTTTTCTTTTGTACGTCAGGAATTAATTAATTTCGATAGTAACGCTGTATCAGTATTAAAGAATTTTCGAATATTCATTTTTCGCTTGTTAGTTTTTGTCTGTGACTAGAGATGTGAGGGAATGCATGTTCAGAAAACTATTCTAATAATTCAGTCCATTTAAAACAAGTTATGCTTGTCAAAAGTAAACTAAAACTAACAAGAGCTGAGTGATGTCCCCGAAAAAGGACCGCTTGATTTTATCACTGAGGTATGAATGTAATAAATTGTATACAATCAACCCCGCTTGATTCAAAATTACAGTAAAGAACCAATGATTCATAATAGGTTTTAACATTAATTTTACTGGCATAGCTCAAGCAAAAACAAAAAAACTGATACACATAACTGTAGGAATGCCAATATTAACAATTTATTATTGTTTGATAATCAACACAAGGTACAGGTAAACCAAATTGGGCTTTTAACCCAGGCCTTTACAAATTAATACATGACAAATTAATCAAATTATTTTGAGAAATTTCTACTGATATCAACCAATCACTGTGGGAGTTTGCCTTTGCAGTTAAACATTAAAGTACCTCGCCATCGTCACCAACAAGCAATAATGCAAGTTGGTGCAGCAAAAACATCTAGATAACCTCTGCGAAGAGGGCTCAAAAAGCCAAACAATTTCAAAAATGTCGAATCAACTAGCTGGTGCTTTATTTCTTTGCGCTCTATGGAGCTGACCATGATTTTGTGCTCCAGCTGACATCCTGAATAGAGTCGTTTGAAACCAGAAATGAGATTGGTGAACTTCAAAGCGTCTCCATTTTCCTGGGTTTGCACGGGGGACTCGGGGAATATTTGTCTGTTTCAGAGCCACAGGATGCAGAAACCCTTGGTTCACACTTAATGAGCCTGCCTGAATGTTTTTACAGCCTCAGAGCACAGGATCAAACAACCCTCTGCTCCTTGCTGCTACTGATGTAAACCTCTGCTGTATTTGGTAAAAATATAATCCTCTGTGATTTTTTTTTATGTTTCAATAAGTTGGGAGAGCACAAGACAGTACCAGCCATTGAATGAACGTCTCCAATTGTTTCCAAATAAAACCCAATGTAGGTTAAACTGTACTTGATTTTAATATGTTATGTCAAACCCCAAACTAAGTGCCAGTATTCTCTCTGAAGAGACCGTGAAATTGAACCCAAATTTGCTGCACAACCCTCCAGGCTCTCAATAACACTACAGTTATTTATAGCAGTTGAGATTAATGTAGCACCGCATTTGTAATAATTCACTAAAATCTCTTCTAATGACTCGCCTAATGTAGAATTACAAGCAGCCCAATATAGGCTTTGTCCTTGCTTCTGTCACCTCGATGCTGCCCGTGTTCTATGTCCCACAGGAGACAGTCGGGGGAAGAAAGAGCATCCTGCAGCACTTACAAAATCCCACCTCCTATTCGCCCCTCAACTGTCAACTGTCAGACCGCAGAGGACTTAGAGTAAAAGCACATTCCCTGCTGTGTATTTGGCTTCATACTGGCAAAATTATTTTCATGTCACACAAAATTTCACAATTCCTTCCGTGACAAGCAAAGTATCTCCCAGCAGGATGGAGGCGTGTCTTCCGTCAAGTGCGGTAAGCCAGATCAAGACCGCAATATGTGTGTGAAGTTTGCATGGGGAGAGATGGACTATATCAAGACCAAAATGCAAACATCAAAACTCAACGCTAGCCTCCTTAGTGAAAAAGTGGTAGAGCATATGCTGAGAAGTGAGTCAAACACACCCTTACCAGCAATGCTGTGAATCAGTTCCGCTGTTGTCCACTACAGGTTATCCCATTCACCAAAGAGGCACTTGGGCTCGATGGTAAAAAGCCTTATAAACGTCCCCACGCGGCTCTCCCATCAGTACCAGAAACTGCAGTCCTCTTCACACCGTTTCCACTGCACCACTACTTGTCCCCCCGCCCCTCGACCGACATCCCACCCAACCTCACGCAAGCAGTCTTCTGACTACCCCCACCTCTGTTTCTTTTAGTCCCCTCCTCCTCTTTCTATCTCTTTCATGGATCCCCCACCCCTGATCCCTCTTTTCCACTGCCCCCTCTCCCGCAATTCCCCGCATCCCTCCCTACTCTCGAGTGCTGGCCACTCAGCTGATTTGCGATGCTGCTCACAAGGTGCCGTATGCAGCACTCTGCGTCCCAGTCGGATGCGTGCATCCCAAAAGCATCCACATGAGCTACGGTCAGAACGTTACTTGCTCTAACGTCATCGCTGTTCCCGGAGCTGAAGGAATTGCATCAGCTTAAACAGACGAGCAGTGGCAGAGGAGTTCAAATCAATGATGCGACTTGGAGTTTATCGGAGACGAGATGAAGGCAGTCATTTGCTGACTGTTTTAGCACAGCATCCGTCGTCTGCATGCTGTTTTGATATGTTTTGCTGTCGTATGTGTTTGGAAGCTCCCACTGTTTGCAGAGTTTCAGAGTTTCATCGCAACACAACAGGGTAAATGGTGCATATATTGTTATAATATGTAAGCTTTCAGAAAACAAGCTCGCATTACAATAATGTTCACTTTTGAGCTAAAAAACAATGGCAGTATCTTCCTTAAGCCATCACCACGCTAAACAGGTGCGCAAGACAGAAAAAAATAGATCCTGCCATTTGTATTGAAAAATGAGTTTGATGCTAAATGTTATCGCAATTGTTACAATGTTGTATTGGTCATTGCACTATTATTATGAAATAAATTTGCACTTACAAGTTGGACCAGTTTCCTTTTAAATGTTTTTGCCTATTAACTCCATCCATCCATCCATTAGCTGCACCGCTTATCCTCAGTAGGGTCGCGGGGGTGCTGGAGCCCATCCCAGCTATCTTCGGGCAGTGGGCAGGGGACACCCTGAACTGGTTGCCAGCCAATCGCAGGGCACACAGGGACAGACAACACACTCGCTCATTCACACCTAGGGACAATTTGGACCGGCCAATCCACCTGAAATGCATGTTTTTGGAATGTGGGAGGAAACCGGAGTGCCCGGAAGAAACCCACGCAAGCACAGGGAGAACATATAAACTCCGCAAAGTCTGGAGCTGGATTTGAACCCACGCAGGAGGTTCCCATGACTTGAACTGTGCCGCACATGCGCTAACCACTGCGCCGCCGTGCTGCCGCCTATTAACTCATTAACGCAATTATTTTATCTCATTTTCCACCATTGAGTCTTTATTACTTGTTCATGTTGTTTATCCTGGAGTGCCATATCTAATCTCGTAGCAAACAATGTTCACTAAGTTGTCATCGATGAGAAAAATGACTATTCTATTCTATTCTATTCTCTTATTGTCATGAACAGAACGGAAACAGGACCCACTCGCGTAACGTTTCTCACAGTTTTATTGTGAAGAAGGTAAAGGATTGCACACACGATTCGGTAATCGCTGGTCGCGGGGAGCAGATCGCTCTGAACGCGGAAGTGGGACTTCCGTGGCGAGCGATAGCGGTGTCGGGAACGGAAAAAACGGGTCAGTAGCCGGGATAGAAGAGCAAAAACGTGATCGGGATCAGAAACAAGTCGAAAGCCAGGAGAGAAGAGTAGACATGGTCTAGACCAAAAACGGATCGTTATTTCGGGCGGGAGACCAGACGTGGTCGTGATCAAAACAGGTCGTAATTCGGGACGGGAGAGCAGACGTGGTCCAGATCAAAACAGATCGTAACGGGAGACAAAAGGAGCAAAAACAGGACAGGCAAAAAGGGCTTGCGGTGTAAAAACAGAGATTCGCTTACGGACCGACAAAAGGGGACTGACAGGACAGAATTTAAATACTGACAGGGAGCCACTCTGTCAACAAGCTGCAGCTGGCGCCACACGGGCTGGGCCAATTGGGCACCATGGCAACCGTGACAATTCAATTCCATTCTCATGCCTGTCAACGTTATCCCAGTATTTTTTATTTTGATTATTTAAAATTGCGCAGAGAAAGAAAAAGATGTTTTTGTTAGACTGATCTCTTATCGATCATTTCGGCTCCAACCCAGATCGTCTCAGTCAGTGGTAACAGTCAACATCACCGTAATTAGCTAATAGTGTATGTCGCTGTACTATAGCAAATGCCATCCTGAAGCAATCATTTATTTGATAAATAAGAGAAAATTGTTTACACAAAATATGTTTGTTTATATTCTCGTTAGTTTGTCTTGCTGGAAGTAAATAGTTGCCGCATTGTGTTAGTAAGGTTTATCATAGCTTAATAAGGGATATTGTAATCATTAATAAGGGGAGCAATTGGCTAAAGTTGGCCAGTATGTATTCTATTGTATTCCATTCTGTTTTACTCTCTTTTAATATGCAGGATTGGACATAGACTTAAATATTCTGTTTTAATGACCGGACTTGCCACATTCATTAGCTTAACACCAATGCTGAGCCAGACACTTTGGAGCCCTTTGAGTGGAACAGTGTGTCACCGAGAATTGTCATTGCCCCCTATGTGAATCACCTTGCTCGTTGGCCAGAAATGAGCACTCTGGCCAGAAATCAATAAAGTCTTAATCACTTAGAGTTAGAATGAACAAGCAGTGGGACACAGCATGAGCTTTTTGTAATTCCCAATCATATAACCTCATGAGGAACCTCATGAACCTCATTTGTATCCTGTCCAAAATGCCATATTGAGTATCTTAGTGCAAGACACAAGTATTAATACGATTTTTGGTTTCAATAATAGCTTTGAAAGTTTTGCGGATTTATAAATAATATATATTTATAGATATTACTGGTTTAGTTATGTCTCGGCTTATTTTTCTAAGGCAAGCTTGTACTCGAGTGAGCATAATGCTCTATTCAATGGCATGGGGGGCATTAAAACAGAGGTATTGTCATCACAGATGATTTGTTTCATACTAATACCCAAAGTTTGAGTAGTCACTGATTCTAAGACACATGCCGATACCATAGAAACACAAAGTTAAAATTCCCTCTGCAAAAAAATGAGTGTTAATTTAAAGTCAGGTCAAGTCATGTTTATTTGTGACACCCTTAATCACGAAGAGTCTCAAAGCGCTGCACAGACCACAGATCATTGCAAACCACAGACTATTATGACACCATCCCCTGATCTCAAACCTACATGAGGGCAAATAATACTCAGATATTGTCAACATAAAATATAGGTTAGTCATATGCTATAGAATTGAAGTGTGTTTTAAGATTAGATTTAAACATTTCCACTGAGGTTGCGAGATCAAATCACAGGGGGAAAAGCATTCCACAGCACCGGGGCCAGAATGGAGTACGCTCTCGAACCTGCGGATCTCTTCTTGGCTCTTGGGATCACTAGACCAGCATTTTCAGAGCAAAGGCTCCGGACCGGAACATAGGGGGAAATTAAATCAGAAAGATATGAGGGAGCAAGTCCATGCATGATTTTGTATACTACCAACAAAACCTTAAACTCACATCATAAACTAACGGGGAGCCAATGCAGGTTAGCTAAAATCGGGGTAATGCGATCAAACTTTCTTGTCTTAGTTAAAAGCCTCGCTGCAGCATTTAAAGGAAATATGTTCATATCCCAACAAAAACTTTTCTTGAGTATTGCAATCATCTAATTACAATTGTCTTTATTTTAGGTTTCTGACTAAAAATCAATATTGGAAGGCAGCTGATCCGGGATTTGTGAGGCCCAATACCTTAAATAACGCTGGTGTTGGTACTCTCTGTAGCACGGCCATGTACATAATTTCAGGATACCTAGCTTTCTACTTGTCAGACACAATGCATGCTAGCCTTTTAGCATGTTTAGAATGAGAATCAACAGATGATGGTTTGTATATCAGCGATTTTATATGCCAAAACCTATAAAGTAGATAAAAACACACATTGAAAACAATTAAAACATTTCTAAAATAAAGAATTAAGTGGAAAACACCCATTTTGTAAATGGAAAAAGTTCATTAAACATGAAGTCCGCAACTTTCTCCCTGCCCCTATCTCCTGGCTCAAAGTCATTAGCGCAGCCTCAGTAAGCTCATTGTTAAAGTACAAATAAACTCTTTTTTTTTTCTTCTATTTGGCGTTTGGGTAAGCGTTTAGACTATATTTGAAACAAACCGTTTCTTACTTTTACCAGGCTACACTTACAACAAAAAAACCTGGAAAAAAGGATGCAGACGAGCAAGTAATAACGCCCCCCTTTCCTGTTTCCTAATACATTGCAAGTCCCGGAACAATGGTGCTTAAAGTAAGATAAAAGCATATAGGTGCGGTGGGGGAAAAATATAAAGGCTGTTTAAACTTAAATGGGCATAGTTACCACAATCTCAAAAGAGACATGTTTATATTTTAGGCTCTTTAAAGACAACTCAAACAAAACACCCTAACTTTAAATCCTGCTTGTGAAAAATGGGAAAAAGAAAATAAAAGTTTATGCTATATTCATTTGGTCTGTGTAACAGTAAATTGGTTTTATTTTTTTGTGCAATAGTGTGTGAGGTCGCAAAAGATTTTCCTCTGCTGTAGCCTCAACAAAGCAGAAATGTCTATCCAATAACGTATTTATTGATCCCAGGAACATCCAGGGCATGCTGGGTAAACCAAAGAAAATCCACAGAGGCATATTTCCCAAGAGACAAAACACAAACTCATAGACTGATAGTGATACTCTATGTCATGACCAGTATGAGGTTGCCCACTATAGATCAGAACCACTGATTCTGTCTGCTATTGAAGAAAACAATCGTCTTATCTTGTTTGGATTTTTTTTTCTGCGCAGCAAAAGAAGCATGTGGTGAACTAAGCGGCTAAGTCACATGAGATTCAGGGCAAGCCAGAATACTGATATTATACGGTTTAAGCGTTGTGAAGACTAATTGTATCACAGCGATGTAACCCCCTTTAAAAAGCGTTTTAAACAATTAAAAGACATCATAGACATTATCGCCGCAGGCATAACCCGCACTAAAACTACGAGAGAACCTGTGATTATCCCAGCTATCGTCAGAGAGGTATTGCTGGGGAATTGAAAATCAAATCTTTCATTTTTTTCCCCCGTTTTGACACCACCCGGTGAGGGTATGAGTCACAGAGGACAAAAAAGCAAATTAGACAGATTTTGGCCATGTTTTTATCACTCCGGGGATTATTTTTTAATTCCTCGTGCGATTGGAATTGGCGAGCTATCCTGACCAGGAATCCAACAAGGATCTGATTCATCATAGAGCTCTGCATCAAGGTTGCGGTAGGAATTCGATTATTCTGTTGATCTTGACTGTGGACTCATGAACTTTGAGACACCAGCGGTACCCATGGATTTAGGATTCCCTCAATTGGAAAACATTGTAATTTTGTTTTTGTTTTCTTGCCTATTTAACAAACCTTCTTGTCATTCGTTTGAAGTGTCATTGAAATTTGAAGTGTATTATTGTGTGACTAAATTCTGACAAGAAAAACGATTTAGGTTAACTGTAAAATCTATCGGTGTACATAAAAATACATGTTACGACTAATAATGTGTTTATCAACCAAAATTAGACTAGATAACCGATTATTAAAATGAAGTAGATTAGTAAATAAAAGATTATGTCACGATTGCCCATTGCCCTCACCTGGCCCCTCTCGTTTTGCACCAGCTGCTGCTCTTTGCCTGATAGGGTCCCCTGCTATTGAGACACAGTGGTGCCATTCACTCCTTTTCAGTCCGTCAACAAACCTCCGCACTTGCAAAACTTGCATTTTGATCCTATCCGGTATCGATCCCGTCTGTCCAGTCATGCCCTGACTGGTATCCTGCTCGTGTATCCAGTATTCTGTATTGATCCCGTCCGTCCCTTTCTGTCCGGGATCTTGCTCGTGTATCCAGTATCCGGTATCAATCTCGTCTGTCCCGTCCTGTCCGGTATCTTGCTCATGTAACTAGTATCTGGTATCAATCCCGTCTGTCCTGTCCTGTCCGGTATCTTGCCCGTGTATCCAGTATCGATTCCGTCTGTTCGTTATCCTGCTCGTGTATTCAGTATCGATCCCGACTGTCCCGTCCTGTCCGGTATCTTGCTTATGCATCCTGTATCAGGTATCGATCCCGTCTGTGCCGTCCTGTCCGGTATCTGCTCATGTATCTGGTATCGATCCCGTCCGTCCTGTCTGGTTTCGATCTCCTCTGCCGCTGGCTTTCTGTCTTCCCGCACCTGACTTCTCTGTCTCACTTCTTCTGCCCAGCGATCGACGAATCACTGGCGTTTGTGTTCCCGCGCATGGCTGCCCCGTTTACGTAAAATAAAGCTTGTGTGAAAACGTTATACGTCTGGGTAAACGGTCTTTTCGGGTTCTGACAGATTAACCAAGTTTAAGATTTCTCATCTAACACCTTAAACCAAAAATGAGTCTTCCTTTTCTGTGATTTATGTGAAAATTTGTCTATTGTCTTGTTCATTGTTCAATAAGTTTCTGGCTTTTGTTCAAACAAATTTTGACTCTGGTGTTTCCTCTCTTAATTTTGAAACTCATCAAACCTAAACCGTTTGCAGTACCTTTTATTCCCTATACGTAACAGAATAGGGGCTACAAAAACATCCAACAGGAGCCTGTGCATTACGTTGACTTTTGCCAAACATTACAAAGTATATCATATGTTACAGATATGACATATTAACAGGCTGGAAGGGTGCTTACAGAATGTCAGTAAATGCCTCAAAAGACAAATTGATGATAGAATCAAGTAGAATGCATAGTGGAGAAAATGGATTATTTGCGCAGTGATAAGACACGCACACAGAGACGGACAAAAAAAAATCCGCCGTTATCGACTCTACTCTCGAGATGGATTCTCTAAATATGAAGCAGTGGAGCATTGTTGCAACAGGAAATCTTCTGTGAATGCTCCACTTGGTTACGTGAGCCAGATATCAATAGTGGATTAGATGTGGCACTCTGCATCCGCTGGTGCTAAATATGTGAGAAGGTCAAACAATGTTGTGATATTTTTATATGGATTAGTGAGTCTGGAAACTTTCTGCTCTACGATGTTTCTGCACTGCAGTTATGCAGAGTAGGGAAATTGAAATATAGCCTGGTATTTTAGATGTATTGTGGTCATCTTACTTAACCTGTCACACGTTTGATTCAACACTTTCCATGACATCAATTTACTCACTCTGTCTAAGTGAATCACCTGTGCCCAATCATTTGCGGGCTCTGATTGGCTCTCTGTCCCTAGTTAAACCCTCGCCTGTCATTTTCCTGGGGTCAGTCCGTCTGTGAACCTGTTTTTACAAGGCAAGCCTTTTTCCACTCTGACTCCCGCCTGTCCCGTTTATGCTCCTGTTTGTCTCCGTCTACGACACGTTTTGATCCCGACCACATCTGCTCTCCCGTCCCGGCCTACGACCCGTTTTTGATCCCAACCACGTTTGATTTCCCGTCATCGCCTGCGACGGAAGATCCACTTCCGTATTCAGATCACAATCCGAATGCGAGAGCGACTTGCTTCCAGCGTCCAGCGAGCATCGGATCGCGGGCGCTGCCCTTCCTCTTTCTTTCAATAAAATTGTGAGAAAACGTGAGGTGATTGGGTCTACCCTGTGTGCTGGTCGTGACACACTCAGTGCCATAGATGTATTTTCACATCAGTTCCAGGCAACACTCAAATAAATGTATTTAATATCAAAAATAGACAAATTTGCTCCCGTCTGTCTCTGGCTATGACCTGCTTTGATCCTGACCACCTCTGCTCTCCCGTCCCGGCTTACGACTCGTTTCCGACCCCGATCACGCCTTACTCTCCCAGTCCCGGTTACCAAACAGGTTTTCCGCCATCGCCCGCGACGGAAGATCCACTTCCGTATTAGGATCACAATCCGATTGCGAGAGCGACTTGCTTCCCGCGTCCAGCAAGCACCGGAACGCAGGCGCTGCCCTTCCTCTTTCTTTCAATAAAATTTTGAGAAAATGTTACGCAATTGGGTCTACCCAGTGTGCTGGTCGTGACACACTCAGTGCCATAGATGTATTTTCACGTCAGTTGCGTTTTTTTTCTGGCAACACTTAAATACTTGTATTTAATGCCAAAATAGATAAATTTGCCTACTTTAAATTACAACTTAGCCAAAAATAGAAGTGCAATATTTAAAATGAGGATATCACACTTAAAGTAAAGAACATATAATTTTGCTCATCTAAAATTTCGACCAAAATACAAAATGAAAACATTGAATGAGCAAAAAAATATAAAAACTTTTTTTTTAAATAGAACAACATTTACTAGTCAAATGTTACGCGCCATCCGTTTATGATATATTTTCCCCCAATTAAGAAAAAATAAGTAAATAAGCAATCATTCAAAATCCAAGAGAAGAGAAAATAATGTGTATTTTAAGTATAAAGTGATAAATGTCAAAAAAAAATTGTAGAATTTTAAAAGTGCCATTTTCTCACAATACTATATGAATTATTTATTTCATAGGGGTGTAACTTTGTTGTAAAATTAAGGAGCAATATAATAGAATTGGAAAAAATTGAGCACCATTTTCCGACAGCGGGTCAAAATTATTTTTCATTTTTTTGTAATGTGTGTCCGAACCTGAACAGACGATGGACCCAAACGCAATCGCTGGGCAGAAAAAGTGAGACGGAGAAGTCAGGCGCAGGAAAACAGAAAGCCAGGGGCAGACGAGATGGAAACCGGACAGGACAGACGGGATAGATACCAGATACAGGATACATGAGCAGATACCGGACAGGACGGGACAATCGGGATCGATACTGTACACAAGAGCAGGATAATGAACGGACAGGATCGATACCGGATACAGGATTCACAAGCAAGATACTGGACAGAGTCAAAATGCATGCCTTGCAAGTGCAACCAAATGTATTCTGATGCATGTATAATTCATGTTGTGGTAAAAGCCCTGATAAATGTTAACAAATAGAATAAAAGAGTAGGCTCAAACATGCAAAATGGTGATAGTGGTATTACAAAGTCTATTCTTCCTGGCACAGTGGCTCCGCTTATTGTCTTGCATTTGTCTAATTCCATCACTCATCAAAATTACATTAATCAATCAAATGATGGATAGACATTTCATGTAATGCAGTTTTTATTCTATTTCTTAACCTCACACTGGTAGCACACAAAGGCTTGGCAATAAATACAAATTATATTGTGCTTTCGATATTGTTCTTATGAACCAGTAAAAGGCAAAAATGGATCAAAAACGTTATGTTTACAAGTTCCCCACGTTGTGAAAGGGTCCTGAACGCACCACGTTGCTTGTGGCAAGCCCAGAGCAAAATGAATGTCGTTCCGCCATCCCTAATCCTAAATTTAGCTGTTTAATGACAAACCAGTTGGAGTTTAATATAAAAACTAGAGAGATAATGAGGAATTAGATTTACATTATATTTAAATGTAAAATATTGCTTCACTTTTATATTGTCTCCGACTTAGCTCTAATTCAATGAAAGAGCATATTCAAATACCAATAGGAATTTAGCATCAACTAAGAGTATTATTTCTTCAAATAATGTTCACACATAAGTGCTTTGGAAGGAAATACCGTAAATAAGCACATCTATTCATTTTATAATATTTTTTGTCATTATGTGTACGATACTGTCTATAGGTGACCAAAATGTGAAAAAACAGGTTTACAGGTTTTTAGGATACTATACAGTAATCCCTCGCTATACTGTATCATAGTTTAGCTATTCTACGGATCTGGATTGTGCATTGTGTTCTGCATTCTGATTGGCTAAAAAGTCTCGCGGCAACCTTAAAACAGTACTGTCATGATTACCGATGTGATGGACCTGTGCCCGCTCCTTTGGCGCCAACTGCCTCGGACTCTGATTGGCTCCCTGTCACTATTTAAACCCACGTATAACTGTCACCTGTTGTCAGTCCGTCAATATACCTCTGCCCCGCAAAACGTGAGTTCTGACTCGGTCCTGTTTTCCTGTTGGTATTTCCAGTCCGGTATTGTTCCCGTTTTTTTTGTCCTGTTTAATATCGGTTTCCAGTTTCGTTCCCGTCTATTTTTGTCCCGTTTATTATTCTCTCCAGTTTTCGTTCCGGTTTTGTTTGTCCTCTTTATTTTCGATATCCTGTTTCATTATCTATCCTGTCAGTCTGTCCCGTCCTGTCCGATATCGACCCCATCTGTCCGATATCAACTCGAGCAATTGGATTCGATCTTGTCGGTTTCTGGCTTCCTGTCCTTCCACGCCAGACCGCTGTCTAACGTGCATGACTCCCCATTTCCCGTAAAATAAAAGGCTTGTGAGAGAACGACACGCGTTTGGGTCCTGATCCTGTTCTGGTTCTTGACAAGTACTTTTATTTGTCAAACACATGTTTGAGCCTATAAACAATATGTTTTGTGGTTTCAGTGTATAATACAGTATATAAATGCATATCAAGTCAAGTCAAGTAAAAAGTAGTAAAAAATATATAGTAGTAGTAAAAAAATATGATTTGTTTTTTATGGATTTTGCCTATCACAGGTTCAGTTGTGCAAAAAAACCCTGCAAAAAACAAGAAATACTGTAGTCTTATTTACATTCTTACATTCTTACTTTAAATGATCATGTTGGTTCCAAGTCATATCTAAATCGAATTATAATCAAAACATTTTCCTTTCCTGAATCCCCGAACATTTAAACAACATAATAATAAAAATGTGGAAAAAGAGAGTGAAACAAGGTGAAAATGTGAAACTAAAGGGTCAATAAAAGCAATAAGCTTGAATTTTAGTATATTTATTTACTATATATATTTTTCCAGTGGTTAGCGCGTGTTACGGCACAGTTCTCAGGTCATGGGAACCTCCTGCGTGGGTTCGAATCCAGCTACCAGCCTTCCTGTGCGGAGTTTGTATGTTCTCCCCGTGCTTGCGTGGGTTTCCTCCGGGCACTCCGGTTTCCTCCCACATTCCAAAAACATGCATTTCAGGTGAATTGGCCGGTCCAAATTTTCCCTAGGTGTGAATGAGCGAGCAAGTTGTCTGTCCCTGTGTGCCCTGCGATTGGCTGGCAACCAGTTCAGGGTGTCCCCTGCCCACTGCTCGATGATAGCTGGGATGGGCTCCAGCACCCCCGCGACCCTACTGAGGATAAGCGGTGCAGCTAATGGATGGATGGATGGAGATGAGATGAGATGGTGCCATTTATTCAGTGTTTTAATATTGGACACCAGCAAAGGAGATTGTATAAGATGCCAGTTAATTCTCACTATAATTGCTCATTGTTGTTTATTGTTTTGACTATTCTGTGGGAAATCGGCCTGTTCTTTTATTTCCACACCTTTTAGTTATCTAGGAGGTTTTATAAAAAGAAAAGGCTCAGGGGAAAGCTTTTAGAACAGGTTGGAATTTGAGGTTGAGCTCTTCCCTGTTTTCCTTGCAAGTTTGAATTCAACTCATGTCTTCTTTCCTTATTTTATTATTATTTTATTATTATTACTAAACTTTAAACGTATTAGTGTCTGCGAACTGTTGTGGGTTTTTTTTTTTCAGTTTTAAAGTGTATCCATTTTCAATATGTTTATGTTACGTTGTATGCTTTTCTCTATACAACTAGAACTTTGATAATGAACGACTTGTATATTGGCACGTATCAGCAGCAGCAAGTTAGGTCCCATCACAGTAAACTTTTAGCTTCTCTTTTTACAATCAAAGTATATATAATAGATGTGTAATACTCGGGATATAGAGACAAACCGCGTTTAGGTCCTGTCTGAGGGTTAGCGCCAATATAAACTTGATTGTGAAAAAAGGATGCCACAGTTTACTTCAGTCTGTGAATCAGCTCTCTACAATAAATCCTAGCATAAATAAAGTTCTTGTAAAAATAAGTGCTGTTTGAAAAAGATTTACATTTAATAATCAAGGAAAAATCTGTAATTGTCGAAAAACAAATAAATACAATTTTGGGCCAGCCACTGAGGAAAAGTCTTGGCACAGACAAAGATGGATGAGATGCTTTCCACAGAGGATGGAGGCTTGCAACAATGTGCAGTGATGTGTGCCCTCATAAAAAGGACGGTCACAGCAATGACACTGGACTGCTATGATGAAGTGGAGACTGAACCCACCCCCTCGCGCCACTTATTTCGCAACCTTTGAGTTCCGCGCGGTCATGCACACGAGGATCTGTGCTAGTGGGACACTTACAGCAAAATGTTGAATCTCAAACAAGAGGCCGAAGATGTTCACAGTGGAAAAAAACGCCAGTCTGATATCCTGCAAATAAAAAAAAATCAAATAAGCACTAGCATGTTAAAATGAAAGTGTATAAGAATATACATCACAAGTGTCATGCAATTTCCTGAAAAAGAAATCAGGCTTGAAAAAATACACACACCCCCCACACCCCCGCTATATGCTACTCTTAATAAAGAAATTGTCATCTTGCATCTTGTCTGCTGCTCGTTCTTACACAATCAAGCTGAGACAAATCCCAATTAACAGCATTAAAACATACTCCAGCCCTACTGTCAGAATCAAACAATTGTTGACATTAACTTTCCTCAAGCTTTCCTAATTCAAAGTCAAACAAGAATGCAAAAATAATGAACACCGGGAGCAAAGTATTGTAGCAGTGTCACTCCATGAATCACAAAGCTACATGGTGTGTGCAAGCATGAATGCTACTAAGAAACCATTCACCAGTTAGTCAGTTGATGTGATGTTAAGGCAATCCTAAGGAATACAAATTTTCTTGATTTTGCCGTTGCAATTTATCTGATTCTTTCCAGCGATCTTTTGAAGTTTTCCAAGAAAGACCCCCAGTACGCTGGTCAAGTCAAGTCATGTTTTTTGTACAGTCCTTAATCACAAAGAGTCTCAAAGGGCTGCACAGACCACAGATTATTGCAAACCACAGACTATTATTACACCATCCCCTGATCTAAAACCTACATGAGGGCAAGGAAAAACTCAAAAACCTCAACATGAGAAAAATCAAGAAACCTTCAGAAGGGACCGTACATGACGTAATCCCCCTTCCAGGATGACCAGGGGTAATGGATGTTGGCTACAGTAGATGCACTTGTTTATCAACACACGGGTTGCTCATTTAAACACAAATTAACTGCAGCGGCTGAAATTCTGATTGATACCCAGGTGATGAGCAGCTTAAGTACTTTACTTTCATCATCTTTGCCATAGTGGGACAAAATACAAAACCATAGATTTGTGAAATCCTTCTGATAGCTGTTTGGGTCCGTAAACACTGCATCGCTGGGTACATTTACACACTGGCAATAATCAAATTGGTAATGGACAATTGCCGGTATTCAGGTAATGTAAAGTGAAGTAAGTGTGAATTGAAAGTTGATTAAAGTCTTTGAGCCACTACAACTTGTCAGAACCCGAACAGAGGGAGGAACAAGACGCGTAACGTTTTCACACAATTTTCCGGAAATGGGGAAGTCGTGCGCGTGAACACAAACGCCAGTGATTCGTCGAACGCTTGATGGAAGAAGTGAGACAGAGAAGTCAGGCGGGGGTAAACAGAAAGCTAGAGCCAGATGTGATCGGAACCGGACAGGACAGACGGGATCGATACCAGATACTGGATACACGAGCAAGATACCGGACAGGACGGAACAGACGGGATCGATACCAGATACAGGATACACGAGCAGGTACCGGACAGGACGGAACAGACGGGATCGATACCTAATACTGGATACACAAGCAAGATACCGGACAGGACGGCACAGATGGGATCGATACCGAATACTGGAGCAATATACCGAACAGGACGGGACGGACGGGATCGATGCCAGATACTGAGTTTAAATAGGAGGGAAGCCAATCAGGTGACGAACAACAGCTGGCGCCAATCGAGTGGGCCCAAGTGAGGCCAACCTTGACACAACTGTTCCGATTGCAATGGTTGTGTTAACCGTTTCATATTTCTGATTACTCGTGCATATTAGTCTTCATGTGGTCGATTTATCCACGAAAGTCGCATTGTATTTTCTGCCACCCACTGCAAAAATGACCTAAATGTATACAAGTACTGTATTTTCCGCGCTATAAGGCGCACCTAAAAGCCTTTATTTTTTTCAAAAGCTGACCGTGCGCCTTATAATACAGTGCGCCTTATTTATGGATCAATATTAATTCACAAAGTCTTGCAACTAACTTGCAGCCGCCGATTAGATTTTCCCCCGAACGCCAAGTAGTCCGCGGTGTATGCTGGGATTTATTTACCGGCATTTCATTGGCTAACCAATGTGTCAATCATCATTTGAATGGATCACTATTGGCTAAAGTTATTCGGAGGTCAAGGGGAGGATCCTTTTTATCATTTACAGGCTGGCATTGGCTTGAACGGCAAACCAAAGCCTGCAATTGGCCAAAAAAGATGAACGTGTATAGCACGTGGCTGACGGCATAGAGAAAGCATTTTTTTCTATTCTGTATTTGTAAATATTTTATTCTCCTGGATTTACTACCCTCACGGATATAAGAGGACATTGGCTGCACATTATTATGAACACAACGACTTCGGTGAGCTACTCCGGGTTTTATATTGTCTCTGTATCTTGTTTCAGACTGAACTTGATGTTTTTGTGATAAGCGGTGCATGGAATCGAGTGTCTATTTTTAAATTAAACTCAATTCCAAGTGTTTATTGTCATATGCACAATAAAGTTGTGAGCGAAAAAGAAAATAGAAATAAAGGAATGGTTGGCATTTCTTGAATCCCAAGACTTTAACCTTCCGAATGATGGAACGATGCATTTTAATATAATCGTACGGACACCGCATCCGCACGTGTCTACGACACGTATTTGCTTCTTTGCAAGCTTTGGGAATGTTAAGGGGGTAATAAGTTTGACTGAACTATCTGACTGTTTTGTCGACGTTCCCATTGTAGCGCCTTATAATCCGGTGCATCTTATGTATGTCAAAAATAGGACCAAAAACTATTTTTTCGGGGTGCGCCCTATAACCCGGTGCGCCTTATAGTGCGGAAAATACGGTATACATATTGGATGCCACAGTTGTACCAATCCATATGTTGTGTAAGACTATGCCTTTGGTAGGGTCATCTTATAAACATAAGAGATGCAGCAATGGAGCTCGCCTGAATGAAATCATCCTTTATATAATGTTAAATACTGACTGTGGAAACAATGTCTATTTGTGTATTACCCCCATTACTCCGAAATGTCATGGATACGAGGTTTTTTGGTTTGTCTCTAGGCATGCTAACGTTTCTGACCCTAGTCCGTCTATTTCCCTGCATGTAAACATTGTCAATGATGGACTATCATATAAAGAAACACAACAGATGTTAAAAAAAAAACATTCTTCAGCGAGCTCTTAATCTCCATTAGTGCAAACTGATCTCTTTACATGGAATGCACAAATTGAACTTTCTTCTCTACCCCCCTTGGATGTATTTCAAGTGACAATTACAATAAAGCAATTAAGCCCAGTGAGTCATGAAATTGATGACTCCCAATGTGAAAAACGCGCTAAGGTTCTGTAGAGGATGAATTGGCTCGTCATAGAACATTATTTCCGCTCCTGGCGGCAAACAGTTAGAGATTGCCACATTCAACACCACTGCAGATAGCCTCTGGCTACTTTGTCATTAGGTTGTTAGCGTCTTAAATGGTATGACTTACAAAAAATATAGCGGTCTGGTAGGCTTATGTTAATGCAATATTAAAAAAAAACTTAAGTAGAAAACCTTAGACTACATAGTAGTAGTACATAGTAGTACATTTCTGATGTTGAACATGTATAATTACAACATTAATAATTATATTATTATTATTATTACTATAGGGCAGCACGGCGGGGCAGTGGTTAGAGCGTGTGCGGCACAGTTCTGAAGTCGTGAGATTGAACCTTCCTGTGTGGATTTTGCATGTTCTCCCCGTGCTTGCGTGGGTTTCCTCCGGGCACTCCGGTTTCCTCCCACACTCCAAAGACATGCATGTCAGGTTAATTGGCCGGTCCAAATTGTCCCTAAGTGTGACTGAACAAGTGAGTTGTCTGTCCCTGTGTGCCCTGCAACTGGCTGGCAACCAGTTCAAAGGTGTCCCCTGCCCACTGCCCGAAGACAGCTGGGATGGGCTCCAGCACCCCCGCGGCCCTACTGAGGATAAGAGGTGCAAATAATGTATGGATGGATTATTACTATAATAAAAATTTTAGACATTGAAGAAAGAACGATTCCACTCACCAAATTCAATTCTACGCTCCAAGAGTTAGCTTCATTGCTGCGTCCTATGTATTTACAAGAGGTGCTCATAGGTGATTTGCTAAAAGAATCTACTTACACTATATGGATGTATACAACTGTGGCATCCATTACTTTGAAATGGATACACCTGTGGCACTTTTGTTTTGGGAAATAGAAATTTAGATTTCCCAGAGAAATCAAACAATACACATGAGGCTTTTTTAGCAAATAAATTGGAGTTTGTGGTGATAATTCATCTGTGTGTTGCAAATCCCACAGTACTTTGTGACATAAAATATCCCAGATGAGGTGAAACTGTGTGCACACAAGTAACCGAACTCAACCATCGCAATCGGAATATTGGCAGTCGGACGAAGACCTTAGTCATATTTCTGCGCGTGTATATGTGGCTTTACATAATTGAAGTACTCGCAATCGTCCGTTTCCAATCAGATTATTTCCTACATGTTAACGTAGCCATTGACAATCTAAACGCATCATTCCTGAAAAAATAAGCCGACCTGTGTAATGCATTTCAGGATACCAGGCTTTAACAAATAAAAGAGAAGCTGGAGGCAACATCATTGGGGAAAAGTAAATGATCACACCGTGAAGTCGCCAAACCAAACAAGCACCTACTTTAAAAGGAAAGAACAAATGGAGCATGCAAAATGGGTCTATTGTGAAGGCAAGGCAGAACAACATCAGATGGAGGCAAATGAGCTTCTAGGAGAATTGCAGCTACATGATAACTTCACTGTGATCACTGCAGGTTGTTGAAGAAATAACACACGACAATCTATTTATAAAGCACTAGTGAGATAGACGGAAGCATTGTTGTTTGATAATGAAGAATCATTTTTGATAGTGGACATGAACGGTAATAGTCTGTCAAGAGATGAAATGAGAGTAGAAGCAAAAGGTAATGATCCTCGGCGGATTTGGCAGAGGCAAAAAGCAATATTGTTAAAAGTACTAAGCACAATATCTATGAATTGCTTTGTATTCATTGGGGTGATGTAGATAAGACCACTAGAAAGACTGAAAAACAAAGACAGCATGAGCAGTTTGCATCCAGCGGACGGTCAGCTATTTATACGTTCTTTTTTTTTAGGTTTAGCTTTTTAGGAGAAATCATGATAGTTTGGATGAATGTTTATCATCAGGAAAACCATCATGACGAATGCCAAAATTGTTGTCATTTGTGTCACGGTTGCCATGGCGCCCAATTGGCCCCACCCGTGTGGCGCCAGCTGCGGCTCATTGACAGAACGGCTTTCTGTCTATTTAAGCTCAGTGCTCTCATTTTTCCTTTGCTAGTCCATCAACGAACCTCTGTCCCGCAAGACGTGGGTTCTGACTCAGTCCGGTTTTCCTGTTGGTATTTCCTGTATGGTATTGTTCCCTTTTATTTTGTCCTGTTTAATACCGGTTTCCAGTTTCGTTCCCGTCCTGTCCGGTATCGACCCCATCTGTCCGATATCTGCTCGGGCAATTGGAATCATTCTCGTCGGTCTCTGGCTTCCAGTCTTTTCACGACAGACAGCTGCCTAACGTGCATTACTCCCCCTTTCCCGTAAAATAAAATACTTGTGTGAGTAACGTCATATGTTTGGGTCCTGATCCTGTTCTGGTTCTTGCCAATGTGTACAACACAAGTTTGATTTAGGGGGTAGATTTTAAAGACAATTTTGGAATTCATTTAAGAACACAGTTATTTTGTAAATATATATATATATATATATATATATATATATATATATATATATATATATATATATATATATATATATATATATATATATATATATATATATATATATGCATATATAGCGTTTCTAAAATAGAATAAATAATAATAAATAAATATCATAAATAGTTTTTGGGCCTGTTTAAAAAAATACCACGCACGCTATAAACCAGGCATGCCAAAAATATGGCTCACGAGTCAGTCTGACATTCATTTTTTAGTAGGTCAAAAAAATTAAGCTAGTTTCTAGGTCATTTCTATCAAAAGTTATGATTTTTTAATTATATGCAAACTAACTGACCACTAAAGGGAATTGAAAGATATACTCTCAGCTTTAGTAGTCCCAGTGTAGTAGTTTGATCTGATGTTGTCTAATCGTATTGCCGATGCATTGCTAAAATGTTTACTTTGTAGTTTTATTTTTTCTACTTAAAACGAGTATGACAATAAAGGCAATAATCATATTTTTCTTTATAGCTCCCACTTGACTTGGTAGTAGTGAAAAACTGCATTCACTCAAAAAACAGTTAACACATTCAACACCAAACATGAATGAATATGATAAGCCTAGAAAAATAAAATCCTCTTTCATCCATGATTATAACAAGTAGGGTTGGCCACTAAAATAGCATAATACTGAAAATGTCATGATTGCCGATGTGAATCACCTGTGCCCGCTCATTTGGCACAGCCGCCGCGGGTTCTAATTGGCTGGCTCCCTGTCACTATTTGAACTCAGTCCTGTCAATCCCCTGTTGTCAGTCCGTCTGCGAATTTTCGTGTGTACTGGACAAGTCTTTTTCGACCCTGACTCCCACCTGTTTTTTGCTCCCGTCTGTCCACCCGGTTTTTGTCCCCGACCACGTTTACTCTCCTTTACTGGCTTACGACTCGCTTCTGACCCATACCACGTTTTTGTTCTCCTGACCCGTTTTTTCCGTCCCCGACACCGCCATCGCTCGCCACGGAATATCCACTTCCGTGTTCGGATCACAAGCCGAGTACAAAAGCGAATACCGGATCGTTGGCGAAGCCCTTCCTCGTTCCTTCAATAAAAACTTGAGGTAAACGTTACGCAAGTGGGTCCTGTTTCTGTTCTTGTCCAGATAGAAAAATGACATTCTTTTACTGATTCAGGCCCGCCTGAGAACAGAAAGTCTAGATACGGCCCCAGATCCAGATTGAATTTAACATTACTGCTATTACCATTTACGTTAAAAAAGACAAACCCATGTTTTGCTCAAAAAAGGACCAACCCAATACTTGGGTTAACTTAACCCGAAGTCCAGTGTTGTTTGGAGGGAAAAAACTTATGAAAAATGTTTAACGTTTTAGTATTTTTGTAAAAAAACGTCTGTTTAAAAGAACACTCCCCAAATTGGTCCATTTTATACCAAACACTCAGGATAGTTTTGTTAAGATGTTCCTTTTTGTTTCGTTTCATACAACCCAGAAAAAAATGGGTTAAATCAACCCAATGAGGGGAACTAAAACCCGTTTTTGGAGATGGTAAATGTGCTTTGGCGACAGGCTCTGATTTGCTCATTCCTAGATACAATCAGGTAAAATGGAATTGCTGCTTAACCTAATTGGATGTTTCCCCAGCCTATTTGTAACGCCAAAGGACTGAGCAATTTACTGGAGAAAGCAAATGAAATTTAATGAAGGGCCTTGATAGCAGGTGCTAGTCCTTGTGTGAGCCACTCCAAAAGAACAGTGCTCAGCCAAGGCACAAGGTCAGGACAAGTAGCTAACCACTTGAGAAGATATGAAACTTCCCCATCATCCTGAATAAAATCATCTCACTAATGTTACATTGTTGGTTGGTAGGTCAACTGATGATAATTAAAACGTAGGCACTTCATACGTGTGAGTTTTCTTAATCAGATCAGATTTCAGAGATAACAGTTTGGCCAATATTATGGAAACCCCAAATCTGCTAGTGTGGTGGTCTCAAACACCGGGCCGAAGACGTGCCCTTTAAGATACCTTACAGTACATTCAAATACCATCAACGGCAGAGCAGTTTTAAAAAAAATCAAGTTTCACTACCTCTGTACAAACATCAGATGACATGACACCAGATTTAATACCTTTTACTGTTCGGGTAGTTTTTTTTAAATTTAAAGGGACAGTGTGTCATGATTACTGATATGAACAGGGTAGGGTAGTGTTACTTTAACTGGATTACTTTCAATTACTTTTGGATTACTCCAATACCAAATATGCTAATAAAAGACAAAATAAACTAAATATGAATAAAATGATGACTCACAACACGTGGTAAGCTTTCTCTCCTGGCTTTGATCTCTTTGATCTCCGGCAAAACTAACAAAATGCGACGGAAACAACATGAAAATAAATCCAAACAGCTTGCCAACATCATTTTTGCCGTTCCATGTTGACCGTTACTCCCCAAGCCTGCACAAAATTTAGTAATTGTATTCATATTTAGTTTCTTTTGTCTTTTATTAGCATATTTGGTATTGGATTAATCCAAAAGTAATTGAAAGTAATCCAGTTAAAGTAACCCTACCAAACCCTGGATATGAATCACCTGTGCCCGCTCATTTGGTGCGAACCGCCGCGGGTTCTGATTGGCTCCCAGGCCCTATTTGAACCTTGTCCTGTCAGTCCCCTGTTGTCAGTCCGTCTACGAACCTCAGTGTAAACTAAGCAAGCCTTTTTCAACCCTGACTCCCACCTGTCCTGTTTTTGCTCCGGTTTGTCTCCGGTGGTGGTCCCCAGTAAATCCTGTTTTGCTCCTGACCACGTCTGCTCTCTCGTCCCAGCTTACGACCTCTTTTTGTCCCCGACTACGTCTACTCTCCCGTTCAGGCTTACGACTCGTTTCTGACCCCGACCACGCCTTGCTCTCCCAGTCCCGGCTACCGACCCATTTTTCCATCTATGACACCGCCATCGCTCGCTACTGAAGGTCCACCTCCGTGTTCAGATCACAATCCGAGTACGAGAGCGACTTGCTTCCAGTGTCCAGCGAACACCGAATCCTGAGCGCAGCCTCTTTCCTTCAATAAAACTTGTGAGAAACGTAACGCAATTGGGTCCTGTTTCCGTTCTGGTCCTGACACAGTGCGCAAAACATAATTCATTAAAAAACACCAAAATTTATTCAAATAATAAGCAAAAATACATGATTATATAATAACCATGCTTTTTTTTTTTTAATCGTCCTTGGTCGAGAAATTTGCATTTATTTTACCAAGCATAAGCCTCACCCAAAGGGAACTGAAATAATCGCCCGGCATCTTGTTGCAATGGGTGCCCTAAAACCTCAAAAGGGCTGGGCAAAAAGGGTAGGTAAAATGGTGAGTTTTGGTCACTTTGAGTGCCCTTTGTTTATATTCTTTGTTGTGCTATGTAGCATTCTTTTATGGTTGTACTAACCATTACGACGTCTTCTAATGGTCAAATAACGCACAACGTCTCCATACCGAACAAAATTCACTGCAATAATTTACTCAAAAACTGACTTCTAAACATGCCTCTTTTGATTAAATTTTATTTACAAATAATAGTAGTTTGTGATATATTTTTCATATACATGGTGCACTATACTCGAAGGTGCATGGAATAAAAACTATAGTAAAAGCTAGGTTTAGGACGTTTCCTAATAATTGACTGAATAAATACATATTAAAATAATGTATTTCATATAAATTATGTAGTCAAGTCAAGTCAAGTCACATTTATTTATATAGCCCTTAATCAAAAAAATTTTCAAAGGACTGCACAGGATTACAATGACACAATGACCTGATCTTAAACCAAAATGCAGGCAAGGAACAACTCAAAACCTCAGCGTGAGGAAAAAGAGAAACCTTGAGAAGGGACCTCACAAGTGGTAATCCCCCTTCCAGGAAATACATTTTATTGACAATTATTATGTCAACCACAAGATGGCACTCAAAGACCACTCTGTTTATTTCTCAAAAGCATAACAGTTACCGTATATCTTTTAATTGTAATTATGCAATTCCAATTTTATCCTGTGTATTTTCTGGTGGACAGGATTATAAGGGACACTTTCAAAATTTCTGGCCAATTTTGGCTTTTAAGGTGCGCCTTATAGACGGGAAAAATGGGGAACATGTTAGTATCTTTTTCTTTTGGGTCACAAAATAATGGTGTCCATGTTGCCCAGAGTTAAGCTAACATCCAATCACCGTTTATTATCATCAAGATTAGTAATTTTCTTAAACCTGAGCAATTTAGATTTTATCTTTACACTTAAGACAACAGCAAGTCTAGAATGTTGCCCAGTTTCCATTCGTGGTTAACTCATGTTCCACAATCACAAAACGCCATATTTACACTGGTTGAGCACGATACAACTTAATCTATTTGGAATTCTTTGAGGTGACTTCAATTTTAAAAGGAAAATTGAGGTTTGTCGTGTATGGCCTAAAAGGTACTTAATGTGTTAAAGGTTTTTATTTGATTGTTGATTAAGCTACTTTTAAGAGCCAAATTGAGCAATTTTGCTTTAAACATGGGTTAACCACAGTGTATTATGTAGTGAAAGATTCTTAAATGATACCAAAAACCCTTTAAAACTTCTATTAAAGAACAGAATGTAAACAAATATTTAACTCATACGCACATCTGATGACAAGTTGTTTCACTAGTTGACAGAAATATGGGAACGTTAACATGTTTACATAAGTAAAATAATTATTTTGGATTTTATTATAATTATTGATATCTGACCTATGTAATAAGTATATCCATGAGATTTTGTTGTATTGGACACAAGAGGAGCTATCTATAAAATGTATTTAATAGGGAAGATAAAGGGGTAGGAAAAATAAGCATTTGCTTCTGACTACCCCTTTTCGAACATGTTATGTGACATTATTTTGTTGTTGACTCATTGTTTTTGTCCTGTTTTTATTTTTACGTTCGAAATGAAAGTTTTCATTCATTCATTCAAAAGTAATGTGGACGTATGAATATTTTTTTTAAAAAGCACATTTGTATGATAGTTTGTGTATTTTGGGGTATTGTCCAAATCAGTATTTTTTATTAATAAATGACGTTTCTTACCACTAGGAGGTGTTAAACAATACACAATGTTGCAGAATAGAATGTTTAAGAATAGAATGTAACACACAAATCAAACTTGTGCAGTGTTTGATGGTGATATGTGAGCACAGGGTTGGGTAGGGTTACTTTAACTGGATTACTTTCAATTACTTGTGGATTACTCCGATACCAAATATGCTAATAAAAGACAAAAAAAACTAAATGTGAATAAAATTACTAAATTTTGTGCAGGCTTGGGGAGTAACGGAATACATGGAACGGCAAAAATGATGTTGGCAAGCTGTTCGGATTTATTTTCATTTTGTTTCTGTCGCATTTTATGTTAGTTTTGCCGGAGATCAAAGAGATCAAAGCCAGGAGAGAAAGCTTACCACGTGTTGTGAGTCATCATTTTATTCATATTTAGTTTATTTTGTCTTTTATTAGCATATTTGGTATTGGAGTAATCCAAAAGTATTTGAAAGTAATCCAGTTAAAGTAAGCCTACCCAACCGTGTGCGCACATATCACCATCAAACACTGGTTGAAAGACCTATCAGGATGTTAATACGTTTACATAAGTAATGTGGACGACTGTAAACCATTTTTCCACATCCTTTTTTGTAAAGCAGGAAGTTCTCCAATTAATTATATTTCAAGAAAATTGCAAAGTAGACTGGACAGGTGACACTTAGGGTGTTATTTCCTCCTCAATAAAGAGAAACAAGCTCCACTAATTACAAGCACACTCAGCGTAATGGTGAGTCGTCTAATGCTGACATACACGAGTGTCAGGTCAGCACAAATGTCACCATTAAAGTAACTGTCGAGTGCTTCTAATAGTCTTACTACTATTTTAGCGATGCCATTGGTAAGCCATTATTCCAAGTTGTAATAATTACTCAATGAAAACATTATTTAGTTCCTGGCTCATTTGGTGGATAAGAATAAAGTAGGAGGATCAGGCATCCCAATATTATTGGTTTTGGGACTTCACAAATAACGGTATTATGTCCTATGGTTTAACGTCGTCCAGTTTAGGAATGTATGAGAAATTAACTTTTAAGGACTAACAGATACTCATCGTGCTTTTAATACATAACATTTAAACCAAATCACACCCCTTAAAGGTGTGGACAGAGTTTACCATTACAGAGATACGTTTGAAGCTAAAGTGAATGTTTAGGACGTTCGTAAGAAGGGTTCTGAAGACCACGTAAATTCACAAGCCCGACTAAAGAAGAAAGATTGCTGGAAAGTCTAGGAAAGTATTTGCGGCAGCCGATTACAAGCATGGACTAATGTTGTAAAGGGCCTCGGACTCTGATTGGCTCCCTGTCCCTATTGGGGCGGCAGTGGCTCAGGAGGTAGAGCGCTCGTCTTGGGATCAAGAGATTGCAGTTCAAATCCCGGCTCCTCCGTGGTACACGTCGAAGTGTCCTTGGGTAAGGCACTGAACCCCTAATACCCCCAATATGCAGGTTAGCGCCTTACATGGCTGCACGGCCGCTATTGGGAAATGTGAAGCACATTGTAAAGCGCTTTGGGAAGTCAATGACTTGAAAAGCGCTATATAAATACAGATCATTTCATTTAAACCCACTCCTTTCTGTGGTCAGTCCATCTGCGAACCTCAGTTAACAATAGACAAGCCTTTTTCGACCCTGACTCCCACCTGTTTTTTGCTCGTGTATCTGATATCGATCCCGCCAGTCCCGTTTCACTTGTCTGTCTGTCAGCAGTTCAGAATAAAAGCGTGCACCTGAGCGGGATCGCCACAAAATTTCTCCGGAGCGGCCACTCGCGGCTCCGCCGTTTCGATGGCGGGAGAGTTTGTGAACGGGACGGGCGGGGTGTGCGACGGCACGGCAAGAGTAATATTACCGGGAGGTCGGGCCGATGCGTGCAGGGCAGTCCGTACTGTCAGGACCAGAATGGAGACAGGACCCACTTGCGTTGCGTTTCTCACAAGTTTTATTGGAAGAAAGAGGAAGGGTTGCGCCCACGATCCGGTGATTGCTGGATGCGGTAAGTAGGTCACTCTGAATGTGTAAGTGGATCTTCCGTGTTGAGCGATGTCGGGAACGGAAAAACGGGTCAGTAGCCGGGACAGGAGAGCAAAAACGTTGTCGGGGTCGGAAAGCCAGGAAAGGAGTACACGTGGTCGGGGACAATAAGAGGTGGAAAGCCGGGACGGGAGAGTAGACGTGATCAGGATCAAAAACGGGTCAAAGCCGGGAAACAGAAAGGAGCAAAAAACAGGTGGGAGTCAGGGTTGAAAAAGGCTTGCCTAGTGTTAACTGAGTTTCGCAGACAGACTGACAAAGGCGGCAGACAGGAGTGGGTTTAAATAGGAACAGGTGCATCACATCGGTAATCATGACAGACTCTACGGCCGATCACATAATTTCTGACAGAAGCGAGTACCGATACCTCAAAATATGGCCCGAAGCCAAATGAAGTGAGCTTTAAACAAAAACAGCGAGGTCAGGCTGTCAAAACAGTTATGTAAAAAAGGAAAAAACGACACAGATGCTAGCCCATTTTTTCCGTACTCATCCCCGCCAGTTTTCCTAACAGAGAAATGAAAATATTACCTGATCTATAGCAGAGCCATCGCCACATTAGGCAACACTTTCAGTAAGCAAAGAAAATAAAGAGTGCCCACTAACAGAGAGCTTTGTTTTCTACACAGTAAAGCAAATGCAAATAGTTGAGTTAAGCATTTAAAAAAATCACCTTTAAATCAATGTTGTTTTGTTTGTAAAATGTTGAGGTACATCGGATAATGCTCTTATTCACTGAATTCACATTTGCATTGTCCATTTTTATTTATTGCACAAATTGTATGGTTTATTACATTTTTTAGAGTTGCCATGCTCCAAATGACAGTTCCTCTCCATTTTTCAGCAAGATTACTGTTCAGCTTGTCTGCCAGCACTTGAATTACTTGAGCCCCTGAGGATCGCATGTTGTCTTTTCCTTTTCTCGGCTTCTGTTCTGCGCCTGTCTCCACAACACGTGGCCCTCCACGACAATTTGTCTATCTGGCATGTGCAGTAAAGGGCGACCCCTGGAGAGTAGAGAAGCTCGTGGTGTCCGTTCAGGTGCTCTGCATCCTCTGCAGTATTGCATCCGAGCGCAAGCAGAATGCAAACTCGTGAGAGTGGGTGCTTTCCAAAGGGGAGGGGTACGGCCCAAATTTAATCTCTCTATTGTAGCGATGACGGGTTGGAGGAGGGGGTGTCGACTGAAATCCCACAGGCAGTGCTGCAATGCAGGGGTTTAACATAGAGCCAGGAGGAATACGAAGACGTTAAGAAAGAGGCCCTGTGGTAATTACAACCAAAAATGGACACATTTAGGAAAGAATCTCCTTTATCCTGTGATGGCTTTTGAAATCTGTGCTGTGTGTGATCTCAAGTAAGAAAGACCTAATCGAAGCAATTATTGTAACTGCATTTAGAGCAGGGGTAGACACCTATTTAGAGAAGTGGGACACATTGGGTTTAAAAAGGTGGCCAATGGGCCGATCCTGGAGACCTATTCAACTTTTAAATAGATTAGTGTCATCTATCTATCTATCTATCTATCTATCTATCTATCTATCTATCTACCCTGGTCATATCCCTCAAGAAGGGTGACCGACAGCAAGACGAACACACACAAAAACAAAGAAAATAAAAAAAGGGGAAAAGTAGCAAAAAACACAGACAAAATTATTTGGACCATGGCCAACTCATATGCCCAAACACCCAAACAAGTTAGCACCTCGGCACCCAAGTTGGTCATGCTTTCGTCCCTCCAGATGAAACGGGACACGAGAAAGCAGCCATGTCACACGGGTCAGGGTGACACAACACACTCTTCTATTCAATAGCAGGGCCCAACAGCTTTCACTGGTTTACCCCTGCCGCATCATACAGGTGCTCTGCCCATCTCTTGGAACACATCTAAACATCCCACTATCCTTTTACAACAGCTCTCCACTCATTCATATCACCAACAAGAGCTCTAGCTTCCACCATATTTAGACCTTTTTCCTACAGTGCATCAATTGAGACACTAACAACTAAAGGAAAATAATATATTGGGTCTCTATTTTCAGCACTGCATTTCATATTTAGTTTTGAAGCATTACGGCTACTGTTATTTGTTTTTTGTAATTCTTTAGTATTTTTACAAGATTACTGTAGTTGTTTTTTTGCAGAATTTCTGTTGTAATATTTCCGTATAGCAGTATTTTTGGAAGATAGTATTACTGTAATTATATTTTTTATTATAGTATTACCATAGTAGTATTTTTGTCATATTTCTTAGGTATTATTTTCTGGACAGAAGGAAAGCAAAAATAATATATTAAGTCACTGATTTTAAGCACTGCATTTCATATTTAGTTTTGTATCGTTACAGGTAATGTTACTATTTTTTGTAGTAATTCAAAATAATATATTAAGTCTCAGATTTTAAGCAGTAAATGTGTAGTATGATTTTAGGAGTAGTCCTTGGGTAGTATTTTTTTGTAGACACACAAAGGGACGATGGGGGCAAAGCTGGCACCGAAACAATTTTTTAAATTAGTTGTACTTTGTTTATTATTATATTACCGTATATCATATTGTCGATATATTTTGACCTTTTTCGTTTGGCAGGCCGGATAAAAAAGCCTGCCGGGCTACATGCAGCACACGGGCCATAGTTTTCCAACAGCTGATTTCGAGAGATCTCAAATTAAAAACAGTAAACAAAGGTAGAAAAGTGAGAACTATTACGATAACAACTATTTGTGTTGTTAGCCTTTACAGTTTGGCAGAGAGTTGTGCGCTAGCTAAAGAGCATGACGGTAGTTGCCAACATGACAGATTGTTGACTGTGGGAGTCTTTTACAGTCAGCACAAACCAGCAATTGATATCACTTTTATTACACACTGATGCACACAGTACCGACACGAGAGATAAACAATCTTAAAGAGTACTTGTCTGTCTAACATACATAACAATTGCTAAAAGAGAGCAGGAAACCACATAATACTTGCCTTGCCTATATTTCCGTGACAGAGTTTAACATGATTTTATCAATCTCCTACGCTGATACAGTTAAAATGATGCACGACATTGCATGAATTGCATGGAATTTTTTCTTTATTTTTTTGCATTACCACAATCGGTTGTAGAAACACTGATATTTTCGAAGAGTCCTCAAGAAATTTAGCCTAAGCTCTCTGCAGAGGTGTACGTTCAAACTATGTTATTTGTATTCACAGTGAAGAATTGGTGAGGGTATCAAATGTTATCTTCTTCTTGGGGGTCGTGAAAACAAAAACAAGGACCACTGCATTATAATATATATATATATGTATATTATATATATACCACAGCCATATCCCCCTATTGGGAGGTGGCTAGAGTCATTTCTGACTCTTTTTGGGAGATTGATTCAGAGGAGGGGATTCCCAGCCCCCTCGCTCAACCCAACTGAGGTGTGGAGTGGTGGGAGTCATTAGGTGACCAAACCCCCCAATTCCAACCCCTAATGCTGAACGCCAAGCAGGGAGGCAACGGGTACCAATGTTTAAGTCTTAGGTATGACTCGGCCGAGGCTTGAACCACAACCTCCCAGTCTCGGGGCGGGCGCCATACCCCCAAGGCCACCGAGCTGGTATAATAGATGTTGCATTTTCATCAGACATCGTGTTTGTCAAACGATTTTTACTGCATCTTCGAGCAAAGGTCGGGAACCTGCGGCTTTTGCTTTTTTAATAAGTACATTTGACCCAGAGATAAAACAGAACTTGTGCAAATCATCAATATATTGCCTATTGCAGAGTTGATTATTACACTTGCAAAGCCTGGACAGAACTGATGCTTGAAGGGTTCGGTCTGGTGCCAAACCAAAAGACCCTTTTGTGCCTGTGAAACTCTAAATGTTCCTCTATATGGAAGCTCATTATCTGTTTATTGTTGAGACACTTTATGATGAGAAGCCACAGAACAAACCTTAACCCAACACAAAGGCATTACGCAGAACCTCTAGCAAAGCAATTTAATCCGGTGAACGGTAGGAATGGTTGTAGCTATATGCATACACTTTCTCCTTTGCCCATTGTCGTCTGCACAGAAGGTAAATACGTAGGTATCTTCGTTTCCAGTATTTTGTGATATTTTTACAAAGCAACTTTGCTTGCACCTTGTTTTAAAACCATTATTCGGGAAAAAACGAACCTCGACACTTAAGTAACTGCGGAAGAGAGACCATTTTTAGGTGTTATATTTATAGTAATTTGGGACACAGGTTCTTGCTAAATTTAATTTAATAGATTTTACCAAATCATCCAATGTCACACAGTAAACTTAAATGCACTGAATAATTGGCTTTGCTCTGGAGAGCGGGTTACGTGGGTTTTTTGTGTCTTAGAATATATAGCGTGAATCTCTCAAAAGAAAAATCTAAATATTTTTTTCTTTAATGGCTCTTCAGGTCAAAATGTTTCCGAACTCTGTTTTAGAGCATAAAAAAGTGTAAGGATCAGTTATTTTAAGTGTGGATATTTAATGCATTAGTAGTAGTAGTAGTAGTGGTAGTAGTAGTAGTAGTAAAAGTGATATTATTATTATAATTGTTGTTTTTATTTATCTTTTAGTTTATTATCTTACATTCAAATATTGCTTTTCATAATGATGCATTTTCTTAGTCAGTTCTCATCTCTACTGCCTTGTAATTGTGATGACTTATTGTGACTGTCTCCAACTATGTTTTCGTATCAAGAAAATACAGTAATCCCTGATCGTTTGCAGAAGGTACAACCCAAAAAAAAACGTGATCGGTAAAATCCATAAATTGTTAACCTTTATCACTAATATTGTTTGTACACTAAAATATTTTACAGTACAATGGCACCAGGGCTAAAATATGTGAGTGACAAATTGTGGCTGTTGGTTAAAAACATATATCGCTTATCTCCTGTAGCTACAGATTCAAAGGAATCTAAATACAGATGTACATCCGAAAACGAACCTGCGGATAAGCAACTTAAATAAAAATTACAGCACAATGGCATGAAATGCAAATTGTAGCAGCCAAATGCACTTCGGTTAGCCAACAGGGTAATGCAAACATGATTATTTCTACAGATTGATTACTCTTTAATCAGCATCCAAAAATATATCCCATCCAATACTTTATCTAACACTTTAACAAGGAGTTCAAATGCCGGAAAATGGCAAGTTGAAAACTGTACTGTGCAATAACGCTGTGAGTAAGAGTGCTATATAAAGGGGAAACTGGGAAGAGTTCAGAACAATTCCGCGGAAAAGCAGAGTCTCAACCCCGCTTCATCATCACGACGACATTTTCCTCCAGCCCGTTGAGCAAGCCGCATCAAAAATGCAACATGCATCTTTTCCCCAATGGCCCCAGGAAGAAAAATGGATGCACTGCAACTGCTCTGCTTCTCTATCCCATCAAGTATTTGCTGCTCATTGATTGGACTCTACTGCTAATTCATCTTCTGGATCTCGATTATAGCAAGTTGACTTGAGGTTGTGGCCTACAATGTAGATGTAAGATCGGGCCCAAAAAAGTTCAGCGCGACCCAATCCAGCTGCTGGTATATATTAAAGAACGAAACAGTTCGAGCCCGACAAATTCACTTGATTTGAGGGACCAGGCCCAAAGCAAACAAAAAATTATGTTTTATTTCAGAGGAGTTTTTGTCTATTTATGAGGAGGAGGAGAGCTTCTCTTTTGCTGATTTTTTAAAAAAACGTTCTACCCGGGATGGGCGCGCCCGTGTGCCTGGGCTTGGCGCATGCCGGGGCTGCGATATGCATAAGGGGGGACAGAATCTATCGCGCGCGTGGATCCTCCATAGAGAAAAGTAAACTAAGAACAATAACGGGATATTGATGTGGACAATGTTTTGAAAAAGTCCGCATGAGAGAGGTCCGGCCTGAACCCGAAGTAATGATTGACATTTTAGGCCCGACTCGACCTGAATCTCAATTTTGTGGATTAGTTGAATCGCCTACTAGTGCACTACTTCATGATATTCTAATATTTTGAGTGTTGGCGCCCAGTTGGCCCCGCCCATGTGGCGCCAGCGGCAGTTGTTGACGGATTGGCTTCCCCACTATTTAAACCCTGTCCTGTCCTGTTGTCAGTCCGTCTACGAACTTCTTTTCGACTCCTGACTCTCACCTGTCCCGTTTTTGGTCCCGTTTGTCTCCAGCAACGACCTGTTTTGATCTCGACCACGTCTGCTCTCCCGTCCCGACTTACGACCCGTTTTTGATCCCGACCACGTCTACTCTCCCGTTCTGGCTTAAGACTTGTTTCCGACCCCGACCACGTTTTTGCTCTCCAGTCCCTGCTACCGACCAGTTTTTCAGTCCCTGGCAACGCCATCGCTCGCTACGGAAGATCCACTTCCATGTTCGGATCACAAGCCGAATACGAGAGCGAACTGCTTCCCGCGACTTGTTTCCCGCGCCTAGCGAACGACGGATCGTGGGCGCAGCCCTTCCTCTTTCCTTTAATAAAACTTGTGAGAAAAGTAATGCAATTGGGTCCTGTGTCCGTTCCTGTCCTGACAGAAAGCAAATCTAAAAGTAAACTATACACATAAAGTAAACCAAGCTTAAATGTACAGGATATGTTATGTTGCGTCTCAGAACGTTTTTTTTCTCATTGATCTCTGTAGGACACGTTTTTTTCACTGCAGATTACAGCAACATCTAGCAGTCAAATGTGACACAATCCACCTATAAAGCGTCAACAACGCGTCCCTTGTGGTCCTGTGTTTATATATATATATATATATATATATATATATATATATACACGGTGGAACCTCGGTGTCCGAACGCCTCTCAGTTCGAACAAATTGGTGCCCGACCAAAAATTTAGAGAAATTCTTGCTTCGCTGTTCGGTCAAAAAAAGTTCGAACGCCGGTAATGCGTGAGTGCGTAAGCTAGGGTGCGATGCTGAGCGGCGTACGGGTGTTTTAGCCCCTTATTATGCCTCCGAAGTCAGTGCAAGCAGCAAAGTTGCTACAGGTGAAAAAAGAACAGTAGTGCATACAACTATTGCATTTAAGAAAGAAATAAGAGCAAAATATAAAGGATGTGTGCGAGCGCCTTCTGCTGACCACCACAAAGGTAAGAAATCCTATTCATAAGATTACGATAACGCGAACGTACGATTAGCCTGGGTTAGCTTTGAGTTTACGTTAAACATTCAGGGTGTTGGAAGGGAGCCCAACATTGAGGGTGTTGGAACGGAGCCCCCTTACCAATGAACCGCTCACCACTTGTTGTGGAGACCCGGGTGCTAAATGACTAGTAAACGACCTGATTTTTTTATTTTTACATGTTCATGTTAGGGGAATCTTTCATACGGAAGATTACAATAACGCGAACAAACGATTAGCCTGGGTTACCTTTATGTTTACATTAAACATTCAAGGTAAACATTCAGGGTGTTGGAACGGATTAAAACGATTTACATTATTTTTAATGGGAAAAATGATTTCGGTGATCGAACAAATCGGTTTTCGAACAGGGTTCTGGAATGGATTATGGTCGAGAACCGAGGTTCCACTGTGTATATATATATCTATATATATATATATATATAGATATATATATATATATAGTACACTGCTGGCAATACAGTGGTAAATCACTGGATCAAGCAACATCTATATAATAATGCCCTTTGAGCATGATAGACTTAACATAATGGATAACAAAAAGCTACAATGGCCGGGGACCTGTAAGTAACTAGTCTTTCAAATAGACCATAAAAGTACAACAATAGACTAGTCAGAGGAGCCAGGGGTCATTTTTTTGGATCTGTATAACGCAGCAGTAGGAAAAACGACCGACAAGCCACAAGAGAGTCAACTCATGGGGTTCGTTCAGCCTACACATTGTCAGCGAAATCCATCACGAAGCTCCAAATCGGAAAAGCATGAATTGGCGATGACAGCTCACCGCTCAGGATGAGCTATTCTTGCGCCACATTCAAAGCGACTCTTGTTGCTGCATAATTATGTCGGTCTCAGTGCCATTAATGGCTTTCTGTCTCTCGCACTGCATGAGCCACGCAACGTGCAGGATTTAATTACAAATACTTGTGGCTTTAATAGGTTGTTTCCTTCCCACCATGATGCACGCGTGCTTTGTCGATGACAGCTGCAGTGATTCTGCGACGTTAAGGAGTGGTTGCTTTCGAAAACTAAAACTGGCAGCGCCCCACGACTCTAGATTAGGGCTGAGGCCACTACTTTAATTGTCAACTTGTTACCTACTATTGAAACAATTAGCCGAATTATCGGATAATTGTTAATTTCCTCAAATGTGCTGTCTGAAATTGTAAAAATTGGTCACTCTCTGCCACCATTTCCTGGCTTATAGTCATGATCGGTCTTTCATGAGTACTTGCATATATTATATGCACTCGAATAAACTCTTCTTTTTTCATTTTCTCGGGGGTTTGGGTTGGCGCTTGGAATTTATTTGAAACAAGACTTTTCTTCACCATTTTCTTGCTACACGAACAAAAAACTGCAATGACAAGCATAAAGTCACTCTCCGACATCTCCAACTCTCCGCCTTTCTCCCCCTTTCCTCCTACGTTATGTGTTGAACAGCGTTGATAAATGTACGATAAAAGCAGATAGGGGCAGTGAAAAATAAATGACAAAGGCTCTTTGAACTCAGTTGGGCATTGTTAACACATACTAATTCAAAAACATATTTTACTTTCCACAGACCTCAAATGATGCATTTCACCTTTAAATTTATCATTGATTTATTTACAGTATGTTGAAAATAACAAAATAAACATCCATCCATCCATTATTTGCACCACTTATCCTCAGTGGGGTCGTGGTGGTGCTGGAGCCCATCCCAGCTATTTTTGGGCAGTGGGCAGGGGACACCCTGAACTGGTTGCCAGCCATTCGCAGGGCACATAAGGACAGGCAATTCACTCACTCATTCACACCTAGAGAAAATTTGAACCGGCCAATTAACCTGACATGCATGTTTTTGGGGAAAAAACGGAGTGCCCGGAGGAATCCCACGCAGGCACAGGGAGAACATGCAATGTCCATATGGGGAGGCTACAGTAGCTGGACATAAATCCTGAACCTCTGCACCGTGGGGCTGCGCGCCAACCACCCAGCCGCCCTGCCACCCGAAAATGAAAATAAACATAAGAAAATATTTACAGTGAAAAATGCATATTCGATTAAACATACTGCAGATTTGTACAAAAGTTAAAGCCACAGTGTGTAATATTCGACCAATAGATGGCATTGATGTCTAATGCAAATGAAAACCAGTGCCACAGCAAGCAGCAAGACCAGAGACAAACATAGAAACTTCTAGGTAAGGATGATACTATTCAAAAGCAATACAAATTTATTTATTTTTTCAATGAAAGTTTTTTGGACCAGTAGGAGGCACTAAATATTATACATTGTTTCTTTGAATAAAAATGACCCAAAAAAACGTTTGGCACAGTGTTTGGTCAGTAAAGACATAAATCCACAAACCTGTGCCCATATTAGGCACAGGCAAATACATCCATCCATCCATTATCTGCACCGCTTATTCTCATTAGGGTAGTGGGGGTGCTGGAGCCCATCCCAGCTATCTTCGGGCAGTAGGCAGGGGATACCCTGAACTGGTTGCCAGCCAGTCACAGGGCACACACAGACAACTAATTCTGTAAGACAGGCTCATAAGAAGCAGTAGATCAGTAAATGAAACAACGATGTGCATTTTGAAAAGTACATTCAGTGGTCAACTGCAAAGTCTGTAACAAAAGTACTTCATTATTCTCAACAGTATGAAATCAAACTGTTTTAATAGATGACGTTTGTCGTTTTTAACGTTTTAATATATGAGTAGAAAATGTACAAACTTCATTAAAACCATATTGTCTCAAACGTTACTTGTATCTTATCATGTCAAGTCAGACTCTGTTTAGTTCAACTATCCAACGTTCTTTTTAAATGTTTGTGTGTCACAGAACTACTGCCATGATACCCTTGTCTGTTTTTCAAAATTTTCAAGCAGTCCTTTTTTTCTGTATTCACGCTATAATGCTCCCAAACGTTAGAAGTTTTAGTGTGCGTACTAGTTGTTGACACTACAATAATGTATGTTTACGTTATCGCTCGAAACAGGGACGCTTTTGAGCATTAGCAACTCTCAGCAGAGATTGTATCCATGTAGAGAAAATCTCTGATGGAAGAACGTGTCTGGCGACAAAGAAGGCCTCAGAGTTTATTGTCGACTTTTCTATTATCGATTTTTGCCGACAACGTTGACTAATTGTTGCAGTCCTACTTGAGAGAGTTCTAATCTGCAGTCGAGTTATCTGACCTACACGGTTGCAATATTTAACTCAGATCTCCGGTACAGTAGACAGAGATGAGTTTTCAATTAAGCACTCATTAAGTCCTAAATTAGGCAGCGGCCTCTGAAGCATACTAGCACAGGGAAGAGGACAGAAAGGTAACGTAATGCATTTATTGTGTAATTCGCTTAGCTCTAAAGCATAAGAATGCGTCGTCCGGTGTAGCAAAATGGGGCGACGGTGCTGTGATGAATGGGAGGCCGTCCTTAAAAGATGCTCCACATTGCAAGTCTTGCACCCAAGAGCGTTATCATCTGCCCTACCGTTGCCTCGGAATCTGAGCGCGCCATCAAGAATCAATGAATCCCGGCAAAGGGAAGACAAGAGCAATCAGCGGGTTTACAAAAAACAACAGTGTTTCTGCACAAAACCTAACACATAGCAAAATACTGCTGTCTCTATTTAATGACCAAAACTCAATCTTGTTTGGTCTCAGGCTGAAAGGTGAGATTTGATTATCTTGATCAATAATTCTGCCACTGAATGAAAGAAGCTCTTCTCTTTGGAAAAATTGATTAATAAAAAAAAAAGCTTGATTTGAGGGTTGTTTTTTTAAATTCAGGCGAATGTAAAATGCGTATATAGGAAATTATTAAAAAGGCCACCTAAAAATTGTATAATTGTCTCAAAGGGACACTGTGTTACATTTGAACACTGGATATGAGCCTTGAGCATATTTTTTAAATGTAATAAAAATGAAGAAATACAAAAAAGGAGGTCTCTAAGTCCCTGCTGATTTCTCATTGCCATTGTGCCTTTTGTCTGGAAAATTCAGTATTTTATGCACTTGCTGACATGACAGTTTCTATTATTCTTTTCAAATGACTTGCGTCCTCATTGTTTAACATTTGTTCAGTAAGAACTAGTGACTGTCCTACCATAGAATAGAATAGAATAGAACAGAATAGAATAGAATAGAATAGAATAGAATAGAATAGTTGATTTGATTTGATTGTCTTACTTTCTTGTTTTTTTGTCCAGTTACAGTGAGTGTTCCAACATAGTCTGTGTTATCTTCATTTTATGTTTTGTTTGGTTATAATTAGTTTCAACAAATCCTGCATTGTATTGCTTTCTTGTTTTTTTTTAGTTACAGCTGGTTAGTGTGCCTGTATTGTATTTCTGTCATGATTGCCAAAATGAACACACCTGGGGCAATCGTTTGGCGCGCAGGAGCGCGCTCTCTGATTGGCTGGCACTTTCCTCTTAAGCTGTCAGCGCCCAGAGGAGAGTGTCAGACCGTACTTGTGTCTCTCTGTGTGTTTTGCCAGATTCCAGTACCAAAGTCCTCTCCTGTTGGATTCCTGCCTGCTTTCGGTTTCGACCTGTTTCTGTCCCACGTTTACGACCTGCTCTCCTGCCCTGGCCATCGACCCGCCCGCTAAGCCGTATCGATTCTGCCTACCTGTCACGGAACTGCCATTCCGTCCAACGCTGCTAGTGACCGACAACCATCGGCTTCCAAAGCAAGCTCTGTTAGCTCAATCCAATAAAGATTCCTTTAAAACGAACGCAATTGGGTCCGAGATTCCATTCTGGGTCATGACAATTTCATGGTCTTGTCGTTATGGCGTCATTTTTATTCTGCTGACGTGTGGGAATGTTTTTGTGTCCTCTTAATGTTTTTTTTCTGTGAAATCTGGTTAGTGTTGGAATAGTAACATAGTTCTATTCTTGTGTGAGTTACAGGGCCTTCTTCCTTTAGTGCTTTGTTCAGTTAGAGCCAGATGGTATTCCACCATAGACCGCATAACCGCCTTTCATGTTTTATCCATTTATATCAGTTTTGACATTATGTAGCAGGGATGTCATGCTTGTGTTAGGGCAGGGGTCGGGAACCTATGGCTCGCGAGCCATATATGGCTCTTTCTATGAGTATCTGTGGCTCAGAGACCAATTTGATTGCATGCAAAATTTCTCCACCTTGTACAAAACCGGGGTTGTCTATCCTATTCAGGTACACGTAAAGCCAAACCAAAGCTAAATGCGAAGGAAACACTTCGCAGTATATATAGGGCACGTTTTAACTACAATTTACAGTCAAGGTGTCACACAAAAAAAGGGGGAAAAAAAATCGTTTTGGCTGTACAACGCTAAATAATCCTTTATTTAAAAGTTCACTATATAATCTGTGTTCAGTGTTCAGATACTTTATGATGAATCCACAGAACTGTAAATACGCCAAAACACCGGAAGAGAACTTAGTCATTTGATTGGGTGAGTGGGAGGGATGGGTGGAGCTATGCAAAAAGTACAAGCATTCCCTCCCATCTCTCGCCAAAGGTAAGCACATAAGGCTCCCTATTCTCAGAATGTTGTGACGTTTTTACAAAATAAATGCTTGCATCTGGTTTTGAAACCAATATGTATGAAAAAAAGGGTCAAAAGGAGTTTAACCGATCTTGAGTAATTGCAAGAAAGAGACAAGTTTAAAGTGGTCTGTTTGTTGAATTTGGGACAGGGGCTCTGGCATTATTCTCTTTTCATAATTTTTATCAAATCATCAAAAATAAATGTGCTGAAGACTAAGCTTTTGTCTGGGGCGCGGGTTTAGCAATTTAGTAAATTGGTCTCATAATATATGGTGTGGCTCTTTCCCAAAATAAAATTAATATTTTTTGCTTTTATGGCTCTTTGAGTCAAAAAGGTTCCCGACCCCTGTGTTAGGGTAAATTCCATGTCCTTGAAATTCTGAAGATCCTAGTAATCTTGTTTTTTCTGTTTCTATACACCATCCAATACTTATTCCTTTCTGTAAAAATATAATTTTCCTAAATCTCTTTTTTGCCCCTACATGCATGGAATTGGTTTCTCCGGCGCTGCCTGAACCTGAAAGATACATTCACTGTAATGGTTGTTTTCTTAGTTGTTTTAATTACATCACTACACACATTTTTCAAGAGATAGTTCAATTATAATAACTGGCATGATCATTTGCAAATGTGTTTTCCATTTCAAATGAGTATTTACCAGCCAGTTAATTGCGACTTAATTGGCAGGCACTTCCAATTCTGAATAATGACATAAAACAAATGGTTAAGTAACAGACAAGACTAAATCATAGGACAGAGTAATTCACCCAAGAAACAATGCAAGATTTATGTAATTTTTTATGTGAAACACATTACTGAGACCAGAAAAAGAAGCCTGGGCCTCAATTTCTGCTTATGTTCTGGTATCTGAGGCAAAAATATTGTCTCACCACTGCAGTTACAAAAACAACCATACCACCCAGTCGTGTCGTTCATCTAACAAAGCTTTTATTTTTCGTTTGGGAGCAACACCAATAAACGAGAATAAGGCAATCTTCCCTCATTCTTCGTAAACCACTGAAAAATACAATTTTTATTGGTCATCACGAGCTTATTTTGTGATTGCTTTTCTACCGACTGTTTCTCGCTTCTTTTCACAACCACAAAAGAAAAAAAACACCTTTGCAATCAAAAACCACACAGCCTTGACGTGTTGCGCCCCTTCAACATGATGTGAAATTCTCACAATCCAAAGAAGGATTCAAGGTTACTCAGGAGGCCATGGCAGTACACTGCTAGCAATACAATGGTAAATCACCGGATCAAGCACCATCTGCTGCTTGTCAGAACATTTGAACATTGATCTTTAAGCCCTGGTTGAGACTCCTGCAGAATCAGAACTCAAGGGCAAATGAAGACAATGCGCCTTGAGTTTTTAGGTCTGACAGCTTTCCACTGTTGGACCACAACGTATGTTGGAACACACTCTCTGGCAATTATTGGACACACGCGTCAAACTGCTTGTTATTACTAATTATTATCAGTCATTCACGATGAACACTCAGGAAAATAACTAGGGTTCGGGTCTAAAATTGACCAATACTTGGGTCCTGTGTATTTTATAGAAACAATACCCACAACAATTGAATCGTGATTTGCATTTTGTACAAGAGAGTTCTGCAAAAAAGGAGTATTTTTGTTTGAAGTAAAATATGTCAAAGACTTTTTTCATTTTATACTAGACAGTGTAGAAATATGTAAACAGACCTCAGAAAATGGGTCAAATTGACCGTTGTATTTGATCGGTTCCATCTTTGACCAGTGTTTTTTTGTGTGAAGCAACAAGAAATATATGCATGCAGATATGGTAAAAATGATCTACACCACATATTTTAAAATCATGGCTGTTGGGCCAAGTGTGGCCGGCTACGTTATTTTATGTGGACTTACAAGAACTTAAATGTTTAAACGTCTAAAAATAAACGAGTAAAAAGATTGCTTTAACCAAAAACTACATTTCCCTCCATGCCTGTCAACTACAAATACCCGTGAACTGATGTTTCAGCGTGGAATTGAGGAATTAATTATCCTAAAAATTTCAAAGAAGATTTTGTTATTTTGTTCTTGTCATGATTACCGAAGTGAAACACCTGTGCCGGCTCATTTTGCGCCAACGGCCGCGGGTTCTGATTGGCTCCCTGTCAGTATTTGAAACGAGTCCTGTCAATCCCCTGTTGTCAGTCGGTCTGCGAATCTTCGTGATACAAGGCAAGCCTTTTTTGGCCCTGACTCTCACCTGTCCCATTTTTTGCTCCTGTTTATCTCCCGCTACGATCCGTTTTTTGATCCCGACCACTTCTGCTCTCGGGTCCCGGCTTACAACTCGTTTCCGACCCCGACCACGTCTTGCTCTCCCAGTCCCGGCTAACAACCATTTTCCGCCCCTGACACCGCCATCGCTAGCTACGAAACATCCACTTACGTGTTTGGATCACAAGCCGAGTACGAGAGCAAACACTGGATCGTGGGCGCACCCCTTCCTCGTTCCTTCAATAAAACTTGTGGTAAATTTTACGCGAGTGGGTCCTGTTTCCGTTCTGGTCCTGACAGTTCTGTAGTGATATTTCTACATATTACATTGTAATACATTGTTTCCGGAACTTGCTCATATTTTAACCATATTGTCCCTGTTGTGAAAACCAATTAATAACAAATATCCAGGTTAACCCTAATTAGCTATAAAACACATCTTCCTGATTCTTAAAACATAATCAAATAGTAATTTAAAAAAACACAGTAATAAGATAAACAAGAGGATAACATCTGGAAATTCTCGCAACTCGGATTTTCTCACACATGTCTGGGCAACAATTTTGCTCGAACGACATCTCATATCTCCAATTTCTCGTACCGCAAATAGCTTGTATGTAGCAGTTTCACTTTATTTATTACGTAAATGTGTGATGACATTTTATTTTTGTTATAAAACACTCAGAATTACTTGGCGTTTGACCCAGCATGAGAATTTGTTCCTGTTTTATTATTTTACTATTTTTACACTTTCATTATTATATGGTCTTTTTTAGTTTTTTGCTAACTATGTTTTATCATTAGCATCTCTGTTAGTTCACTGCGAAAAGCTTAGTAATTTAACTCGGACTCCAATTCCTAAATCATACCAAGGAGTTGTTCATTAGTTCCAGATTTGAGTGTTTTGAATACAGACGCTCCCCGACTTACGAACATTCAACTTACTTATTCAGGCAGATACGATCTTTTTACGTTTTTTTTCGGGATGTCGAAAAATATCCGGACATTGATGTAAGTTGGATTTTGTATTGTGTGCACCTTTTTCCGAGTAGAGGACAGTACTGTGGTGGTTCTTTCCACCGCGTGGCGTTGTGAGAGGTCACCCAGCATCCACACCGAAGAAGAAATCCGGCTTCTACTTCCTGGTTCATGTGTAATCATAACAACATGTAGAACTTTGACATTTTTATTGTTTAATATCTCGTGCATACATTCAATATGGTTGGTGTAAAGTATAAGGAATAGGTGAGCCGTTTCTTGCCGTTTCTTTTGAAACGAAACTGGAATAAGAAAGCTTGATGCGGTTGAGAAAATGGTCGTAGCGCTTTTTTTGGCCACTTTTTACAACGGAAGAGGACCTCTTGAAGTGCAAGTCCCAAAAGTAAGTAAAACCTCACTTTATTTAACTTTATAGAGCATATTATTTTATGATTTTTTTTTTTTTTTTTTGTTAAAAACAATGCAGGTTACTTATACAAGCCTTAAACATACAAATAACAAAATATAGCACTGAGACAACTTACAAACAAATTCAACTTACGAACGATTGTCCGGAACCCAATTCGTTCGTAAGGTGGGCAGCATCTGTATCACACATAGCAAGAGCAAAATATTATTAATCTTTTTTCAAATACTCATCTTTTGTTTGTAGTTAGTTTTGCAAGTCATTAAAACAAATATACTTTTATGTATAAAAAGCTGAAAAAATACTTTAATTCTCTCTTTGAAGCATCAGTCGATACGTTATTTTAGTTGTCACTTATCACGTGCAATTATCTTCATGGACTGAAAAATATTTTTAGGATTTCTCGTTTTGTTAAGTGAAAAGAATCTCAAGGGAAGGACATTTTCTCATTCTAACATAGTCAATGCCAAACAGATTCCAGGTTTAGGCAACAGTTACAAGTTGTGGTAGTTTTGTGGTGTAGAACAGTGTTTTTCAACCTTTTTTAGAGCCAGGGCATGTTTTTTACATTGGAAAATTTTGCGGCACACCACTAACAATTTTTTTTATAAAATGACACTGAACAGTATGTTTATTACAATATCATTTATAATACCCCCAGTTTCTACGGCACAGACACTTGACAATGACATAATATTTGCAGAAAATGATTCATAAATGTTTTATAAAATTTCAAATTTTAAAAAGTGACATTGGATAATTTCCCACGGCACACCTGACGATCTCTCATGGTACACTAGTGTGTCGTTGCACAATCACTGGTGTAGAGAATATTCTCTTGGAACAGTTTGAGCCCCTTAGTAGCCATTGAGCATCATTTAAATGCTACAGTCTACCCGAGTATAGTTGCTGACCATGTCAGTCCCTTTATGACCAAAATGTACCGATCTTCAAATTGCTACTTCTAGCAGGCTAAAACCCCTCATGTCTCATAAAACTTGAATCATCCCAGATTGTTTTCGAGAAGGTGACAATGAGTTGATTGTCCTCAAATGGACTCTGTAGTCACCATATCTCCAGGCATTCAAGCACCTTCAAAATGCGATGGAACAACAGATTGGCATCACAGATGTGCAGCGACTGCATGATGTTATCGTGGCGATATAGACGAGACTATGAGGAGTTCTTTTAGTACTTTGCTCAATGTAAGCCAAGAAGGATTAAAGTAGTTGGTAAGGGAACAGTTGTTCCAACCCTCTGCTGATAAAGTAGCCGCTTAATGTATAAGTCAAGTCATGTTTATTTGTATAGCCCTTAATCACAAAGAGTCTCAAAGGGCTGCACAGACCACAGATTAATGCAAATCACATATTTTTATGACACCATCCCCTGATCTAAAACCTACATGAGGGCAAATAATACACAGATATTGTCAACATAAAGTTATTCTATAGAATAGAAGTGTGTTTTAAGATTAGATTTAAACATTTACACTGAGGTTGCAGTTCGAATCTCAGGGGGAAGAGCATTCTACAGCAACGGGGCTCGAATGGAGAATTTCTCGAACCTGCGGATTTCTTCTCGGCTCTTGGGATCACTAGTAGACCAGCATGTTAAGAAATACTTTTTAAGAGGTTTAAATTTACTAAATAGAAAATCAATGAAACAAAAACAATGTAAACTGGTTTCAATCGGTTTACCAATTAACCACTACACGGTTCCAGTCTTCCTCTGTTATGGACCATTGCTTAAAATATTCATATTACACTTCCTATTTTTGAAGTCGTATTTGACAAAGTAATTTCAGCTCAGCTAATGCGGCCTCTGTGCCATTTCTTATCCCTTACAAGAAGAGATAGAGAGATTAAATATTCAGTAGGGTGTGGCTGTCTTGCCTCAAAAAAACTATTTCAGTTTACAGATTTTTTTTTAAACTAAGAACGGTTAAGACAGAATTTAAAAAAAAATCACCCTTTTCATATTTTGGTGCTTTTAATCCACCTTTGTTCAAAGCTGAACTTTCACTTAAGACAAAAATGTCCCTTATTTAATAATGCAACACCTTTCTTCATAGGCTGACATCCCACCGATCGTTAAAGGAGACAGTCTTTCACTTGTATAATAGAACATCCATTTTCTCAGATCTCCATGGTACCTTAGAGAGAATATAATCTCACCAGACTAATGATTTGCGTCTGACAAAGATCTAATAGCTTCATGATAAGCACATTTTCTTGCTATCTTTAACACCTCCATATATGAGTTTTTGTTTTTGATCCTACATCAGGATCATAGTGAGAAGGTGATTTAGACCCTAGACTGGGGCACAGTCGATCTGAAGACTGTCCTCTTTTAGATCTTTATCTTTTGGTTTCTGAGAGAATTGTACAAGTGTGATTTGCCCCGCTGTGCACCCTTGACAACGGGATCTGTCACAAAAGTCGTGGTAGCTTGTCTGGAGCACACACTGTTATATCAATGGCAAATGGTGAACAGGGCACCACTGAGATTTCTGTTTCTGATAAGTGGGTGTTACGATACTTCTATTCTATTCTGTTTCTCGGGGCTTGTGTTAACAACAATCATGACCCAACTGCATGCTGTGTTTGATCATTTGACCCAAAAGAAATTTGCTAAATTAAGATGTTGGACTTTTCTTTTTTTTGCCACCAGGATATTCGTCAAAAATTAGAGTTGTGTTCTAATAATCAGAAACCAGTATTTCCTAAATCAGCCGTCTGTTTAGTTAACATTCACCTGGAATGAGTTTAGTTTCAGAACTGCAAAAATCCAAAACCAATAAATCCAATTTCCCACCTTCTTCGAATGATGCAATCTGTATTTAGGAAAAAAACTATAATGATCTGCTGCCACCTACTTATGTGGATATAAATATATATATATATATATATATGGGTATGCGATTCTTGTAGGCACCCCCCTAACTCTTCCTCCACCCACACACATTTGTGGCAGTGACTCAACCGTGGTAAGGGCTCGCATTTTATTTTTCAATATTTTATTTATCATATTACTCTATTATTTATGTTTATTAGTATTTGAATGGGTTTTAGTAATCAGGAAGATGTGTTTTATATGCTTTTGGGAGGACGGGAGTGGACCAATTTGTTTTAATTATTTCATATCCGGAAAATGTTTTCATCACACGGGCAATTTGGTCAACGAGCACGATCCAGGATGAATTAAGCTTGTATAAAAAGGTAACACAGTGATATAAAAAGAACATAATAATAAAAATAAAGAACCACAGTGCGAAATTATAGTCAAAACGACGACCAGTGAGCCTAAACATGGAACAACTGTGCACTATTAGGGCGGCATGGCGGGGCAATAGTTAGCGCGTGTGCGACACAGTTCTGAGGTCGTTAGATTAAACCTTCCTGTGTGGGGTTTGCATGTTCTCTGCTTTTCCCGCTTTCAAAAACATGCATGTCAGGTTAATTGGCCGGTCCAAATTGTCCCTAGGTGTGGATGAACGAGTGAGTTGTCTGTCTCTGTGTGCCCTGCCACCAGTTCAGGGTGTCCCCTGCCCACTGCCCGAAGATAGCTGAGATGGGCTCCAGCACCCCCGCAACCCTACTGAAGATAAGCGGTGCAGATAATCGATGGATGGATGTGCACTATTACAATAAACAATATAATTCACAGCCTCTTCTTTCAAGGTGTCCAATTGTAAAAACAGGGGAAAAATATTTCCCTATCATTCTTCTTTTGTCATTTCACAACACAGAAACAGATAAATCAATTATTCAATCGATCAAGCCTTTATTGTAACACTTTCAATTATTTGCTTAACCGATACTGAACAATGGAATGCTTTTTTGCAAAGATAAAATGGGGCAATTTCCTGCCGTATCCTAGACAAGATGGCACAATAGAGCTGGTTAAAAAACACTTCTAATACAAGCGATAACTCATGTAGATAAATATCTTCAGAAGAAAACAAAAGAGGCAGATATGTGAAGAAATGCAATACTCAAATTTATGTTAGATGGATTTATCACCACACGATATTTATTTTTTTCATATCTCTCAGCCCTCGCATGAAAGATGGAGGCGTATCAGTTCAGAGCATTCGCTTCTGCTTTCTTTGAGTATATGTCCTTCGCCTGCACTGTGCCCTTTCAACATTCAAATAGAAAAGAAGCAGAATTCATGCTGAGCACCTGCTCAATACCTCGCTCCACTCCCTTTGTGATCACTGGCTCATTCCGGCATTTACAAAGGTTCGCTAATGGAAAACAGGTGACCATGCAGACATATAATTTAATATCAAATCAAAGCTGCTGTATCTCATGGGCACTGGCGGGTTCCTGGTCAACAACATAACAAAAATACCTCCGGCGCATTGCAGCAAAAAGTCACATTCAGGACTACAACTTAAGATTTTCCATCAAAAGTGTGCAGCCTTAGCATGATAACCACACATACTCCTGTTGCCATCCAATTCAAGGCCAGGAGAGAGGCAATGAATGTGCTACCGGAAACAAAAATCGTCATTTTGAATGAAGGGAAAATCAATCAGGGGTTTTGAATTCTAACACATTTTTATTGCAACATTATTTTTTCCTCATATCCTGTAGCCTAGGTCATTTGTATCTTTTTTTTTGACTGATACTTTTGAAAGGTTCTGTTGAAATGATTAATATTCAACAAAAATAACATTATCACATCATATTATAAAACAGTTTTTTTATAAAACATTTTTCGCACTAATGAATAAATAGATGAGTGAATATTTAGTTCACGATTTAATTAATGGCCTTTATTTTCATTGTACAATAGCACTATGAAATCTGAGGGTTTCTCATTCTGTCTGTTTTTGCTTTGATGCACCGGTAGCGCCTTCCAAACATAATTAAACTTACAGTAGAGAGATTAACATCACTGCAAGGGGTTTTTCACAATATGATCTGGAACTATACCTTTGAAATTTGATACAAAAAGGTACAGTACAAAACAGATTGTTGTAACTTTTTCAGGTTTACCAAACGCTTTGTATAACTATTTGCTCAAAACTGTCATGTGACTTGTTTTGACCAACTGATAATCCATTATGTTTGGCTTGTCATTAGATGGTCTTTTTTCACTTCATATGGTTTAATCAATAATAAAATCTATATTCCCCTTTATTCTCTAGCCAGGCGCGTTTTATCAGTTTAGGTTTTTGCTGATTGGCCCTCATGACTTTTTCAGTGCCCACCCCTCTTTTTGTCATGATTATTGATGTGACTCACCTGTGCCCGCTCATTTGGCGCCAACCGCCGTGGGTTCTGATTGGCTCCCTGTCACTACTTGAACCCAGTCCTGTCTGTCCCCTGTTGTCAGTCCGTCTGCGAACCTCAGTGTATACTATGCAAGCCTTTTTCGACCCTGACTCCCAGCTGTCCCGTTTTTGCTCACGTCTGTCTCCTATGACCCGTTTTGATCCTGACCACATCTGCTCTCCTGTCCTGGCTTACGACCTCTTTTTGTGCCCGACTACGTCTACTCTTCCAATCTGGCTTACGTCTCAATTCCGACCCCGACCGTGCCTTGCCCTCCCACTCACGGCTACTGACCCCTTTTTACGTCCCTGACACCGCCATTGCTCACTACGGAGAATCCACTTCTGTGTTCGTATCGCAATCCGAGTAAGAAAGCGACTTGCTTCCCGCGTCCAGCGAACATCGGATTGTGGGCGCAGCCCTTCGTCTTTCCTTCAATAGAACTTGTGAGAAATGTAACGCAATTGGGTCCTGTTTCCGTTCTGGTCCTGACACTTTTTTAGTTGAGCTAGCTAAACATGCTATGACTAAAGGTGGGTCTAATATCAGAAAGCCCGACTGTCAGTTTGGATTTAGTACATATTCATATGGACCGAGTCTCTATCCTTAGAAGTTTGCATCACACATGATGGCATGAGGGACCAACATGCATCAAAGATCCCTGCATTAGCAATTAGCAGGGCTGCCGACGTGCTATGCTCTTTCTATTGTTGATCATTTTACGAAAAAAGAAATCACTATTTTAAATAACACTCAATTACGATGATGGTTATTACCTCAAACCAAAAAAGTAATGTGTTATTGTCGAAAGGAACTTTTCACTCACTCCTGAATGTGACACAGTTTGAGAACAGTTTTACTCCTTGAAAATCTCGTCTTGCTTCCCTTAACGCCCCATCTGTTATTTCCTTCTAAGCACTTAGCAGCCTAAAGCGCGATTCAGAAAAGGCTTCAACATAAAGTATAAGCTGTATCACATAAGACCTACCGCTTGTTTTCTCTGTGGGTTTTTCGTCCATATCGATTGCTTGATACTTTAAAGGGCAGCACAAAATTTCACCCCCAACAACTGTCAAACATGATCTCACTCTCAGGCTCCCTCGCAATGACCTGCTGGTCTCCTGGTTGGCTTTCTTTTACATTAGGAAACACCACAGTCATAAGAATATAAAGTATTTGTAACATGTAGTAACTGTACCTGAGTTTATGTACTTTACAGTCAAAAAATAAACTGAAAAACAGAAATGGATTACGAGCAACTGGTTACTTCCCACATTGGCTATATCTCATGTAAAAAAGGTAGATTTATTCAGTTCATTATAAAAACAGCACGGCGGTGCAGTGGTTAGCGCATGTGCGGCACAGTTCAAGTCATGGGAACCTCCTGCGTGGGTTCAAATCCAGCTCCAGACTTCCTGTGCAGAGTTTGTATGTTCTCCCCGTGCTTGCGTGGGTTTCCTCCGGGCACTCCGGTTTCCTCCCACATTCCAAAAACATGCATTTTAGGTGGATTGGACGGTCCAAATTGTCCCTAGGTGTGAATGAGCGAGTGAGTTGTCTGTCCCCGTGTGCCCTGCGATTGGCTGGCAACCAGTTCAGGGTGTCCCCTGCCCACTGCCCAATGATTGCTGGGATGGGCTCCAGTACCCCCGCGACCCTACTGAGGATAAGCGGTGCAGCTAATGAGATGAGATGGTCTAGTTCAGGGACCAGTAAAGTATGGCTTGTGAGCCAGGGCTGGGTCTTTTCATGAGTAAATGCGGCCTTGGAGATAAAATTAACTTGACGCTTTTAGGCCGGAGTGCAATACTGTGTTTCTACCCCTAGTGGCAGCAGCACTGCTTAAACCAGACACTCGTTTAAGCATTCATATCAAATAACCTCCAAATTGTAATCTGTTTCACTACCCCAGTGCTGTAAAAGTCAAACCGATGGAGGCGCTAATTAAAAAAATCAGCTACAAGATGAGGACTGGACTGATCGAATGTAAATAAGTCCAGTGAATCTGATTAAACCTACCAAAAAGCTGACAAATTTATTCCAATATGATCAGATAAATAAAGCAATATTGTCATCTGGTTCTGTCAGCAATTATACATTTTCATCAGGCACAAGAGACAAACGTCCTTTATAAAAATCTCCACTACATGAACATTAAATGAAAGAAGTCTGTATCATTCAGCCACCAACAGTAGCCTAAATTTTGTATTATAGCAAAAGTGGGCTCAAATCACTTCAAAGAAAAATAAGATTCATTCACTAAGGAGAAGGAGAAGAAATGTACAGTGAAAACAAATACACAATTCCTGGTGTTTGATACAATAAGAAATCAAGATCATCTCAGGGAGTGAAGAAAACCCAATATGGCCAACAGGGCTTTGACTTTGACATATGTGGTCAACACTGTCTAGGATTTTATTCTTTTCACTCATTCGTTTGTACATTCATCCATTAATGTTTTGACAGAAACTGTCAGGACCAGAACGGAGACATGACCCACTTGTGTTGCGTTTCTCACAAGTTTTATTGGAAGAAAGAGAAAAGGTTGGGCCCACTATCCGGTGATTGCTGGACGCGGGAGGCAGGTCGCTCTGAACGCAGAAGTGAAGCTTCCGTGTCGAGCGAAAGCGGTGTCGGGAACAAAAAAAAAAGAGCAAAAACGTCGGGGTCGTAAGAGAGTAAACCGGGAAAGGAGAGTCAACGTGGTCAGGGACAAAAAGAGGTCGAAAGCTGGGACGGTAGAGTAGACGTGGTCAGGATCAAAAACGTGTCAAAGCCGGGGGACAGACGGGAGCAAAAAACAGGTGGGAGTCAAGGTCGAAAAAGGCTTGCCTCGTGTTAACTGAGATTCGCAGACAGACTGACAAAAGGCGGCAGACAGTAGTGGGTTTAAATAGGGACAGGGAGCCAATCAGAGTCTGAGGCAGTTAGCGCCAAAGGAGCGGGCGTAGGTGAATCATATCGAAATGACAGAAACATGAACCCTCGGTTCATAGACGTCAACTCTGTTAAGTTCATCTTTGCTCTTCCCAAAACCTTTGGTGTTGTGACATACAAAAAAACCTTTTCACTTTCAATATAATCAAATGTGACTGACAGTCCAGTGTTGTGTAACAGTTTGGAAAGTAATGCACGCCTATTTAGTCGCTCTTCAGATGTGTCAGTCTGTGCTTATGCGTGACCGGCACAAATTTTAATTTCCTGATAGACATTACAAGAGGCCTGGAGACATGTCAGATGTTTGTGTATCATTTCTCAGGATAGGGACAGTAAACGTGTGGTGTTGTTCTACATAAAACCTGACGGAAAAATGAAACAATTTTCAAGTAGGGCTCAAACATTTACAGTCACTGTCAATCAGGGCTGCAACTAACAAATGATTTAAAAGCAATAGCGATTAAAATGCTTTGTTGAATAATCTAATTATTCATTTTTTATCTTGATTTAAGTTGATTTGTTTATGTGGAAAATGATAAAAAACACAGGAAAATAGGAACAATAAAAAAGACATATTTTTTGGAAGAAACTGTAGATATTTACATAAATTAGATACAAATCTAACAACAATTAGGCGCAGTGCTCTCTTAGTATCCATAATTAAACCATTTTTTAGGGACAGGAAAATCAATAGTGATTTCAAATTAAGTAAAAATGTAATAAACATGCTCATTAACAGAAGTAGAGAAGTACATAAAACAAACGTGATGTGCACCTTAAGAACTACATTCAGTTGACAACTGCAAAGTCTGTAAAAAATTATTTAACAATTCTCATCAGTTTGAAATCAAACCGTTTTAACTACTGAAGTTTGTCATTTTTAACAATTTAAGCAACCTGATGTTTGTTTTTCGGATTGTATGCATTAAATTTAAAATCTGTTTTTCAGGCTCAGTGTGGCATACTGCTCAAACTCTCTTTTCTAGCGAAATATAGGCGTGTAAACTACACAGTGTATGTGACCAAAAACACTATTTACTTGAACAGTACTCGAATCTTACCAAGGCGTGTCAGACTCTGTTTCCTTAAACGGTTCGACATGCTTTTTCAATCTTCACATGTCACTTAGCTACTGCCATGATACGCAAGGTCTGCGTTACAAGTAGTCTTTTTATTAGTCATAGGATAGAATGCTCCCAAACTTGAGAAGTTTTCGTACTAGTTGATGAAACCGCGTTTTCTTTCACAGGTTATTACACAGACTATTTTTTCAGACTATTATTACACCATCCCCTGATCTGGAACCAACATGAGGGCAAGGAAAAACTCAAAAACCTCAACATGAGGAAAATGAAGAAACCTTGACAATGAATTGAATTGATGACTATTTCTATGATTGTTTTTTTTTTTGTCGAAAACGCCAACTAAGCGTTGCAGTCGTACTTTCAACCCATACATGGCTTGGTTGACAGAAGCAGTGAAAGTGTCAACTCTTGGTTTTGCACTGCTGGAGAGAAATTCCAGGTTGGGCCTTGATCTTTGATGAGGTGGGGCGACAGAGGTGAAGTGATGCATCACAATGAAAAGATGGCCGACTAAATGAGAATGCTCTGAGGGAAACTTTTGCTGAGAACTGACTCCGGCGACCGGTAGCATGCTCTTGCATATGAAAGCCTGAAAACATTTTATGCAATCAATATTGGATAGTCATTCAGATTCAAGAGTAATCGTCACAGGACTCCTTGGCGGCTTGGTTCACGTGTACGGAAATGCCTTGCTGTAACACGGTTTACTTTTCATGGTTTTGCTAAATTTCATTGTGTATTGTGTTCTGCATTCTGATTTGCGAAAGAGTCACTCGCCACTTTCGTTTGCCTGTGCCTGCCTGTGCGTCAATAAGGGTGAGGTCTAAATCTCACATGTACATAAAAGAGCTTGACAAACATATATAAAACTTACACATATATATATATTTTTTTTTTAATTTCCAGTTTCTCTAAAAGCCATGTAAAACAAAATGATCTGGATGGATGGATGGATGGATGGATGGATGGATGGAAAGATAGATACATGTAGACGGAAAGAGAGAGAGATAGGTAGGTAGGTAAGTAGGTAGGTAGGTAGGTAGGTAGGTAGGTAGGTAGGTAGGTAGATAGATAGATAGATAGATAGATAGATAGATAGATAGATAGATAGATAGATAGATAGATAGATAGATAGATAGATAGACAGACAGACAGACAGACAGACAGACAGACAGACAGACAGACAGACAGACAGACAGACAGACAGACAGACAGACAGACAGACAGACAGACAGACAGACAGACAGATAGATAGATAGATAGATAGATAGATAGATAGATAGATAGATAGATAGATAGATAGATAGATAGATAGATAGATAGATAGATAGATAGATAGATAGATAGATAGATAGATAGATAGATAGATATGCAGATGCAATCAATACATAATATTTAAAAAACGATAACTAATTTAGAATACGAGCACCCAGATGTGCCAAAAATCTCCAGTTCATTTCCTTCACATTCCAAACTTAGAAATATTGAACAATTGATCAAAACCAAACTTTAAATGTTACAGTGCTACTTCAACAGAAAATTAAATATATGTTTTATGCTTTGAACCATCTACTCTTGCTATTTTTTTGGTTTGAACAAATTTATTGACACTGATAACAGAAAACAATCATGACAATCTCAACAGCAATTAAGCACATTCACAATATTATATTTCAATATGACGTTTTTAACAGCAAACACAATGTGAGGTTTGAACAACCCTTCTCAAAAAGTTTTTGGTTTGAACAAATTTATTGACACTAAAAACAGAAAACAATCATGACAATCTCAACAGCAATTAAGCACATTCACAATATTATATTCCAATATTACGTTTTTAACAGCAAACACAAAGTGAGGTTTGAACAAACCTTCTCGAAAATCAAACATATTCACAATTTCATTATGCTTCAGGGAGTAGATGGATAAAGGTTACTACCTCATGGGTTTTGACTATCGTAGGACCTTTTTTGGAACGCGGCCCTTGTGAAAACCGAGGGATTACTGTACACTTGAGAACATTCGTGAGTGCGTTGCTAGAAGAGACCAGCATAGCCGGCCCGACCACCCTCTTTTAAACAGCCACTGGTGTAAACAGCAGCGCAACCTAGATTCTGTAAAGAATAAGACTAAATATAACATGGGCTGCAGAGGCGAGCCAAGCCACGCCTCCTCCTCGCTGAAGGGGCGCCGTCGCACCAGATGTGACAAAGTGAAGGTGTTTTGCTACAAATCAGATGATTAAGGGAGCTGTATGCAGGATTTGGCCGCGATACTGAGCTCACCGGAGCGACCGGCTCTGGGAAAGCAGATGGGACGGAGACACGAGGTCCAAAGAGCAGCTCGTGCAAGCAGCGGTCTGGCATCGATATCGCAAAAAAAGATGGCTCTTTGCGAGGTAACACAACCGGAGCAGCAAACGACAAACTGGTTCAGTTTTAGCAAGATTGTGGTGATATGTTCTTCATGGCAAGTTCAGGCTGCCTTCAGCTCCGCCCCTAAACATTAATTATGCAGCTCAATGCAGCACTCGTCATGCCTGCTGCTGTTCTCCCACTACTATCCTGATCAGAATCCACCCTCTCCTACTGTACCTTACACATGAGTTAGATTAATCAAATAATGAAAATGTTTATATTAAATAGGCTTGAGATTTTTAGTATGTTTTTCACAAGTAAAAATCCAAATCACTTAGAATTTCAAAAAAATGTATTTTCTTTATTTTCTCTCCATTTGTGAATTAGCTTGTGCAAAACGGGATATATAAGAGGAGAAACAACTGTAGTTTTATTTTGTAATATCAGAAATATTCACCAGATTACAGACGCCTAGGGTGGCAAATTTTGAACGATATATTACTTAGGACAACAAAGTACCTCAAAATAATTATTTTGATGGAAGGCAGGAGTTAACAGGGATTAGAGGTGGGATCAAGCCTAAAAATTCCAGCTCGACCCGACCCGGGCTCGGGGATAACTTGATATGAAGGACTGAGCCCAAAGCAAATTTTTTTGAGAGGACTTGGGAGGGGTAGTGGTCATTTTGGCCGCCTAAACTCCCCCGTGGCTCTGGATCAGACAGAACCTCTGCAGTTATGGGGGACGCGGGCTGTGTTACGCGAGAGGGGGGCGGAGTCTATAGCGACACAGAGAAAAAGAAACAAAGAACAATGACGGATGGATAGGTTTGTTTTTTTTTGCAAGTCAGCAAGCGAGAGGCCAAGCCCGATCCCGGATGTAATGATTTACAATTTAGGCCAGACCCAATCCAAATTTCTGATCAGGCTTGGGTCTGGCTCGAGCTTAACATCTTTGCCTCTAATTTGTTTTACTGTATATTATTTTTCATGACAATTAATTTCATTGTAGTTTAGTCAACGAAAGGAAATTGCTATTATTTCTTTCTCTAAAGGGAAATTGGCCTACTTCGTATAAAATATTAAATAAAGGCTCTTGATGGTGTCCGGACAATATTGGCTTCTTTCATTTAATGTTCAGGTAATGGGGATTATTATATCAAGGGAATTTGTGTTTTCTACACACTGAAAATAAAAGATTCCTGACAAAGCCATAAGAAAATATTTACATATTTATCTGATCATATTGGAAGATATATGTATTAGGTTTCTCATGGGCAGAATTAGGTTCACTAGACCATATCATTTTTTTTTTTTTTAAAAGGTTCAAGATTCAATCCGGCCCTTGGCTTGTAGCTTTTATTTTTATTTTTTACCTTAATATTGGTTTGAATTTGAAACCCTTGCTCTATCATATCACACGAATAGGAATTATAATTGATCAAACTGATCTAAAACCTACACGAGGGCAAGGAAAAGCTCAAAATCTCAACATGAAGAAAATGAAACCTTGAGAAGGGACATGAGGTAATCCCCCTTCCAGGATGACCAGGCTTGAATGGATGTTGCAATAACAAATAATGAACAGATCTTGTCACATAAAATATAGGTTATTCATGTGCTTTCGAATAGAAGTGTGTTTGAAGCTTAGATTTAAACATTTCCACTAAGGTTTGCAGATCGAATTTCAGGGGGAAGAGCATTCCACAGCACCGCAGCCCGAATGGTGAACGCTCTCGAACCTGCGGATCTCTTCTTGGCTCTTGGGGTCACTAGTAGACCAGCATTTTCACAGCAAAGGCTCCCGACCGGAACCTAGGGGGAAATTAAATCTGAAAGATATGAGGGAGCTCTCGCCCCTTTAAATGCCACAATTGATTGACTTCTCTCATGTAAGGTAGATCAAATGAACTAATTTCACTCAAACCTACATAATTGTTTCACTTAAATGTTCTGGTTTTTGATACACAATGACTACTGGTACCATGGTATGCAAGAGTTTTTTGCTCGAACAAGTTGCAAAAATGCTGGAAGAATTTTGCCGAATTTTGTCCGGCATTCTCAGCCATTTTTTTGGACCATATGCTTCGATTGAGTCATTATACTTTTCTAACCCGCCTAGAAAGTTTCCGAACGCCTGGACCTCTGCTAACTCTCAACCAAAATTTCCCTTTTCTTTCAGTTTTTGAAGGCCAAGCTGAGAGACCGTTCGGGCAGTCTAGCATGGCCGAGTCTAGCCAAATTATGTGGCTCGCGGATTTCTGCTTTTACCATTTATGATGATTTAAAAAATTAAAGTACAGGTATGAGAAACAAGGGAACTGCTAATTGTGATGAAAATAATTTTGCTTTTAAAGCCAACCGTGGCTGGTTGAAAAGTGCAGGTCGATGGTACTGTATCTGTAATAAAATAAGCATTTGTTCCACTTTTACATCCTTGCTGTCCAGAAAGGTTAAGAAGACGTTCACACAAAGCCAGAGTGGAAGTGAATAGAAAACTGACAAAGCTGTTAATAAGGTGTCTAAAAGTGAACAAACCGTGTATTGTCATCATTCTGCAGTATGGCAGAGAGCAGAATGGAACATTGTGGAAGCGGTGTAAGATTACAGGACTGCATCAGGAAGAACATTATGGGAAAGCGGCGAGTTCAGACCAAAAAGCCAATAAGTTGATACTTCTCATATGGGCCAGAATGGATCTATAAATTCACCATTATTTTTTTATCACAAAAAATAATTCAGACTTTAACCAATTTAGACCTCGACCTCCAACCTTGAGTTAAGTTTGAAAGTTGAGGCAACACCCTTCTGTATGTTTATTTTTGAAACATTATTTATTATTTGTTATTTTTTGTGTTAAGTAAATTGAATAAATGTTCATTTTGGAAAGAAATAAGCAATAGTATTCTGTGATATATATACTCACGCTTAAGATTACAAATGAGATTAAGCATCGGCATTTTCTTTTGTGTGTGATATTGAAAAACCATGAAAAAAGTCAGGAAAACCTTGGTTATTTTCGTTGGCCTTTATTTGTCAACATTTATAAAAAGTAATTTAAGAGGTCAGACAAAACCTGCAAGAGCAGTCTTGCCACACTTTCCAGGTTAAAAAAAACTCATTGATTGGAAATTTAATTCTGGAAGGTTTTCCATGACTGTGTGTGTGGAAAACACCACAATGTTAATAGCCTAAACTATGGGATTTTCTGAAGCAATTTATTCAAAAGGTTTGGTTTTTTTGGGCGAATTGCATTTAATTTATGTATGAAGATTAGGAAACAATACTATTTGATATTACACCAAACATATTTGAGTTTTTACTTTTCAAAGTACTTTCCGCTGTCTATGACAGATTGGATTATTTAGCACCTCCTAGTTGTGAAAATAGCATTCATTTAAATTAAAATAATTTTCAGTTAAGCAGTGGGAAATAAATGCATGAACTATTATATAAATGTGTGTGTTTTTTAAAAATACTCATGTCAAGAAATGTGTATTTACTTCACATTAATTGGCCTCACCGAGAGGTAGCTGACATGATTGTCTGCCTTCTTGCTGCTACAGGTACCAGAAAACCTTGTATGAGGTTGGATAAAAATATGAGAAGGGGTGTTATATGGTCACGTTTAGTTTTACCTGTGCTGTAGCACTCGTTTTTAGTTGCATACACACAATACAGCAACATCTAGTGGTCAAATATTATATGGTGTCTCTTTATGTTACAGTAGTACAAAATATTGTAAAATATTGATATCAATCCTGTCTGTCCCGTCCTGTCCGGTATCAACCCCATCTGTCCGATATCTGCTCCGGCAATTGGTATCGATCTCATCGGCCTCTGCCTTCCTATCATCCACGCCAGACTGCTGCCTAACATGCATGACTCCCCATTTCCCGTAAAATAAAAAGCTTGTGTGAGAAACGTCCCGTATTTGGGTCCTGATTCTGTTCCAGTTCATGACATATTTATTATTATGATCCTGCATTATAAACCTGTTCTTCATGCTGTTTTTTTTTTTTATGAGCGAGTCGAATTTTGGAGGTAAATTCCTTTTTTTTAAGGTGGAGGAGTGGTGATCATCCAACTCTTTTGAGAGAAGAATAACTGGATTTAAATTTCTACTTTATGGTAAGCCAGACACCATAAGAGGAACATCCACGATTCCTCTAAAGCGGCCCAATAGTAGAGTTGACTCTTGTGGCCACACGACAAGGCATAATTCCGGACACCAATCCCCTGACTTTGACTTATTTTGAGTACTGGTTTGACTTAAATGGACCATTACAGAACAATTGCCAAAAAAGAGACATAATTTTCTTTACTATTTTTTTAAATATTTACGAATTTGTTAGTACTAAAGTTTCATGCTGTTAAACGCTCAACCTGTGTAAATGTTGTTATTACTTGATCTCAGCTCCTCCTAACTTAGCATAGAGGTGTATATACATAGACCCCTCGATTTTTTGCTCTTTGGTTATCTCTGGTTCACTGCTTGCCGGATTTTGAATTGAATTGTCTTTAGTGTCATTGGTTTAATCATTTTGTGCATTGTGTTCTGAGCAGTCAGCAGACAGCAAATGCCATTACGGGGGCAGGTTAGGGAGGGCTTTGTGTTTAGGGTGGGCGTGACTGTGTGTGTGCGTGACTGTGATGGGCTGGTGTTTGTTGTCAGTCAAACAGCTGGGAAGGGTGGGCATACAAGTCCATGTGCCCACTAAAAGAAACTGCGAAGCTGGCGCAACAGCTAGTATTTTAGCGGTTTGTTACATTGAAATGAAATTAAACAATTCCAACTTTAAGGAAACAGCGCAAAGACATGGTGATCACCAGCGACTGCTCTGTGGATTGTTACCGGGTCCAGGAAGCGATTGAGGTGGTTTCAGGGAAGAAGGCAATGGTCAGGCAGGGGAGAAGGCAAAAGCGCGAGTACAGGTCCGGCCTACTAATTCCACCAAGCTTGGTAACAACCCTCACAAGCTAACAATCTTCTGTGGAGCCTGTATGTCACCAAAGCCAGATCCATTACCCAAAAACGAATGAGAAAACTAATGGAGCTACATTCAGGACGGTTGGATTTCATTGTAGCGGAGACCTGCCTTAATCTGAGGTTACCCGCTGCTAGCATGTAGCTAGCCAGCCTCTCTTTAAATTGCTTTGTTACACTGAAAGGAGAAGCCATACAATTTTGTTGTACTGCAATTTTGTGTTCTGCGTTTTTATTTGTAGATCTATTGTTGATGCTGTGTTACAGTTGTATACTTCACTCGCTATGGACGTCATCTCAAGGTTAAGTTGACCTTTGCAGGTTTTATAAGGGTGCAACATTTCTTTTTGGATTATCAATTTTCGCAGGGCATTTTGGTCCCTGTTAACCACAATAAGCAAGGGATTACAGCAACCTGAAGTGGGTTAACACCATCCTTTTGTGCAACCAGGTTTTACTGATTATTTATCCGCAACTCCCTATTTACCCTAAAATTGGAAATCAAACCATGTCTTCCATAACTAAATCGCAGCAAACAAATCGTGATGTTTCCGACTTTATTTAGCATAAGTACCTCTCTCTGGCCATGTGCGTCAGGCTGGGCAATTTCCCAGGGCAGCGAGCAAATTCTACTGGACCCTGAGCGGAGAAGATCCACAATACGCAATGCGAGCCACGTCACTACAGCGAATAGAAGCTCAGCAGAGAGGATATATAATGAGGGAAGCTCTCACGCGGTGCACGGCCGAGCCGCCTCCAGGCAAGCAGTTGGATGCAAACGTGGCAGCTGATTATGGAAGCGGAAACAAGCTTCTTGGCCGTTTCCTCGAGCTTTGACATGATTATGATTCATTTCACATCAGGGCGTTTGTGTTTGCATGCATGTATGGAAGATGGCGTTTACACCCCGCCAAAAAACTGTACAATTAATCCTAATTGAACTTCGCCGGGTGGCATTGGTGGCAAGTCTTCCAGGAACACCGTCAGCCTTGTGGAGCTGCATTGATTAGTGGAAGTTATATCGATAAAAGAAATAGTGTACAATTAATTCCATTTTTGACCATTGTCGCCAGGCACGCTTTACCAAAAGAGTGAGGCCTCTCTACATGTATATAATCTCTGCTGAGTAACGCTCATGTGCAATAATGTCTGTCTCGAGCGGTAACATACAGAAACAGAGAGACCCCTTCGCACTTTGGTTGTTGCTGGTTCACTTCTTTGCAGATTTTGCATTGATTGTCATTGATATCATTGCAACGTGCATTGTGTTCTGATAGACAGCAGACATCAAGGATAGATTAGGGAGGGCGCTTTGTGTTAGATATGTGTGACTGCTTGTGTGCGTAACTGTGACAGGCAGGTGTATGCTGTCAGTCAAACAAAAAAAAAACTGCAGCTGCATAGCGCCAGATATCTTTTAGCAGTTCGTTACATCGACTATAAATTCATCAATCAAATCAGACTTCGGAGGGAGTCGGAAGAGTGCAACGAAATGGTGATCACCAGCGGGTGCTCCGTGGATTATTATCAGGTTTCAGAAGGGATTGGGGCAGGGTTAGGGAGAAGGCAAAAGTGATGCTGCTGGTACAGCCTACTGCTACTGCTATGGCTAGGCTGACAGCTCTCCTAAGCCACCACTGCGGATACTGTATCTTGCCAACACCGGGTCCATTAGCCATTAAATGGATGACCTGGAGCTACAACACGTGGGAAACCGCTGCATTCGGGACAGTTTTATTTCAATCATTGCAGAGATCTGGCTCAATTTGAAGACACACCGATGCTAGAGCACAGCTAGCTAAACCCTCTCCAAAATGCTTTCTTACACTGAAAGGAGAGACACCCTTTAATTTAGTTTTATGTTAATATAATGACAATAAAGCCATTCATTCAACTGTAATTAAGTGTTGTGTGTTATTATTTGAAGATTTATAACTGTTATTATAACAGCCCAATACTCTAAGTTGGTAATGATCTGATCTCAAGGTAATTTTAACCATTGGGAGCTTTTGTGAAGGTGCACCGCTAATTTGCAGGTTATTACTTTTTGTGGGTGGTTCTGGTCCTCATTAACCGCTAAAACCGAGGGATCTTTGGAAACGGCGAACACATCAAGTAAGTTTACCCAAATTTCTGAGGTTTGGGAGTATTTTATGCTGGATACAGTGGATAACAAGGTTAATTGCAAAGTATGCAAAGCAGACCTTGCTTATCATGGCAGTACCTTGGTAATGCATGAACATTTAAAACAAAACAGCAAGACAGTTAACCAGAACTAAGTCTGAGTCAATGCGGTTTTGATGACATGCATTGTACATTTTATACGCTAATATTTTTTTCTTAAGAGGGAGCTTGAGCGTTATGTCAAAATGTGCCTGACAAACCTATTTGAAATTAAATGCATGCAGTATAAAGAACAAACGTCAGTTGTTGAAATGATAGAAACAAAAAACGGCAGCTGTTCAAACTGTTTGATTTTTAAACTATTCATAATTGGTAATTGTGACAGACTTTACAGTTGACCACTGTAAGTACTTCACTAAATTCAAATCATATTGGTTTTATATACTATTGTACTGCTACTAATGAGCCTGTTCTTGGTTTACAGTGATATTTCATTTTTACTTGATGTTAACTCTTTAATGTATTATTTGCCTGGGCCTCAAAAATGGACAGAGGTTGATTCATGGATTTGGTTTTAGACAGGGCATTTTTATTATTTTTTGTAAAAATCTGCAGTATGTTCGAGAAAAAAAATGTATTTTTCATTGTACTATTTTTTTGGGGTTTGTTATCATCCAGCCATCCATTATCTGCATCTCGCTGGAGCCCATCCCAGCCATCTTAAGGTAGTGGGCAGGGGACACACCGAAACCAACCACCAGCCAGTCGCAGGGTACACAGAAAAAACAATTTCATTTGCTCATTCATACCTACGGACAATTTGGACCCGGCCAATTAACCTGATATGTATGGTTTTGGAATGTGGGAGGAAACCGGAATGCCCAGAGGAAATCCACATGCATAGTGAGAACGTGCAAATTCCACACAACAAGGTCGGTAGCTGGTTCTGATCCCAGGACCTTAGAACTGTGCTGCAGACATGCTAATCACTCAGCTGCTGTGGCGCCCAGTGTTTGTTATCATGTGCCACATAAATAATTCAACTTCAGACAAAATTTAGGAAAAAAATATGATTTTCTGATTATTTGACTAATCGTTTCAATAGTCAATTACTCGTCGACTATTGAAATGATCGTTGGTTGCAGCCATATTACTTCTATTCTATTACTTCTTGTAATTTTCTTAGAAATGGATCATTATTTCGTATCTTCCACGTGGGTTTCCGCCTTCAAAATGTCAAAGTAGCAAGAACATATGTCTAAGGGTTAAAGTCGTTTGCGTGGCTTTCGGAGCTCGTTCAATAAATTGCTGGTCTCTGTTTGCTAAGATGTCACCTTTGGAACAAAAGCAAACTGGAAGGCAGATGTTGCTAATGAGAAAAACATGGCTAGGGAAGCTGGGATCATTCAGATTGTATTGAGTGAAAGTGTTACACGCTTACATAATCCAAAAGGGAGGGGGGAAAGGAAGGGGTAAAACCCCCCACCCCTATTTTATTGTTTATTACATGACAATGCGCTAACGTGGTATTCTTCACACTAAACGGGGTTAAAGAACAATGCTTTGAAAACCGAACTGAGGAAAACGCTCCGGTTGAGATTGTGGCAGCAGGACGTCGGGCACGCTGGGATGCTCTGCGGCTGCGGGGGTCTCGTCAGTGCATGCAACCGGATGGCGAGCAGAGAAGGCAGCGGGGGCTGGGCACCGCAATGTGCTGCAGTGCTCCCAGCTCCGCTACACACACCCACTCTCTGCTCTGCCTTACAACATGTCTCCATCTATCTCGCTTTTCCATATCTCGCCTTTTACTTTAACCTTGCTGTCAGTGTTTTGTTTGCTCTTTTTGGAACAACAGAGTAATGCTCTACATGATGCACAATGCTATGTATTTCATTCTATTTTTTCTTGGTTTTGTCCTTTTCCCTGTCTTAAAATACGGTGTAGCACATTCTCCTAGCCTGGTCAGCAATTTCCACCTGGTATTGGCCCTGCTGAGGTGTTTGGGACAAAATGTTTAAAACGCAACCCCCTTGAATTTTGATTTGTTTGTTCCTGCGAACATTTAAAACTTGAATGTATTGCCGGCCTTACAACGCACACATGCTAACTCACAGGGGTTTACGATTGTTGGAATACGTACTAGCTGCCTCCAGCAGACACGTCTCCACTTCTTCCCAACCGTGACATTAACTAAAGATTGACGTGCCTGCAGTGTACGTATGACACTTTTTCTCAAGAGTTTTCACCAAGAACCCAAACATGCACACAAAACACATTTAGTTACAAGTTCTAAAAGTGCTAAACACCATTTGCTGTAGCTGAAGATTTTGGACTAATAAAGGATACGTGTGAAAAGGTTCTGGAACATTCAGTGACTAATAAGGCCGACAAAAACAGTCAGAGAATGTTCAAGCCATTGAAGTTACGTTGGGTACGGACTGTGTGATCTTAAAAAGAGGCATGAATAATTAAATGGTTTGCTCAATTGAAGAATGGATGTGCTAAACCGACTGCGGTTTGAAACCACGGAGAGAATTAAAGAAGACAGATGCAAAACTAGTTCTTGCCTTCTGAGAAGTGCATTAACTGTCCATGGTGCTGAAATCGAGTATGCAGCTAAACCAATCATTTCTCAAAAACAACTTCTAAAAATCTCACCTAAGAAATTGTTTACAAAAGATCCACCAAGAAAACTGTACACGAGACGTTACCTTTTCATTGTATCACGTTCTGCAGTAGGACAAGATAAATCACACAGTGCCCACTGCTGGACGGTGTCAAATCGTCAAGATGACATGATCATGACAAACCACGAAGGTCAGATTTTACCGAGAAATCCACGCTGACGCAATATGCAAAACTACGTGAGAAATGCTCCCAAAGATGTGTCAAAATATCTCACCTGAGCTCATGTACATGATGCCTACACACATACTTTGAGAAACAGAAAATTTGCAACATCAGCAATCCCACTCGAGATGTGCAGGTCGACATCGACCTGTCCTGAATCTTTCGTGTCCTTAGATAAACTTTATTGCCATTCCAAGCGGTTTTTTTTGCGCCTGGCAGTGGCGGGGCAGCTCGGCTCGTTATGTGAGAGGGACACTGCAGCACCATGCAGAGAACCGTGTGCATAGAAACTTGCCTGGAAGCATCAGGGAGTCCCGCACTAACCCCCGCCCCCGCCTGCCTCTGCCTCTCCTTCCGCTTCTCCAACCACTTTATTCTGAAATGTCAAGGGCTTTTTTGAAAGCATCAACCGAGTAAAGCTAAATAATGTAAGTTTTTAAAGTGTATAAGAATAAGCAGCTTCTTACCTTTTGATGTTCCCTGCTTATCACTGGACACGCTTCTCCAGAAACCGCAAGACACTTTGAGATAAAGAGAAAAACAATCAATGTCCGCTTACTTTGTCTTCTTTCCACTTTTGACAGAATTTGTCTTAGTGGACACACCTTTGCTCTGCCCTGTTGGGTGGTCGGAGCACCCAAATTGATAAAGATCTGCTTAGGGGAGGGATGCAAACTACACACACTCACACTGCAGGTTTTTTTTCCCCTCTTGCTCTTGCCCACTCGCTCTGCTGCTTTTTTTCTTCCCTGCTGCCTTTGCCTGCACTGCGCCCTGATTGGCCAAGCTGCACTTCAATAACATAAGCCCTGTTCATTAGTTGGAAGGGGGGCACCTCCCGCCCAGCTCGTCTCTCTTTTTTCACCCTTTTTCCCTTGGAGCATGTGCAGAAGAATGCTGAGCTCGGTGATTTTATGCGCAGGGAGCAAAGGAGGAGAAAAAAGAGAATAGAAGACAAGGAAGGAGGGGACTGGACGCTTGCAAAAACTGGGACTTTTTGTGCGGGATGGGGGCTGAATGAGTGGGCTACGATGGGACACGCTGATGCAGCGTGCAAAGGGGAGGGTGCATCTGGATGTGAAGTAGCACCATCCGCGGCTTGTGGAAGTAGATTTCCCCGCGCTCACTGCAGCTATAAACTCTGCTGCAGTGTGCAGCTTGATTGCCAGGCAAGGCGGGGGTGAGGGAGGCTGCAGTAATGCCGAAATAGTCATTTAGCGAGCCTGGCTGAGATGGGGGTGCATTCTTAGAGCAGTTAATGCCTTCCTTCTATGAATTATTGAAGGTGCCCCACAGCGGAGTGGGCGTGTCACAGTCAGTAAAGTACTCAGGCTGTTCCTTACCATCAGTCACAATGCAGTTGGAAATATATATCGAAAATGTGCAGTAGTCATACCTGTCAAGCTCCAGGGCTCCATGCCTTTACAAACTGTTGTATTTTCCCTTACAAAATACAAAATAATCTTACACCATATTTTTCAAACGTGTTTATTTATGTAGTTTAACATGTTATAGTGTACATGTGTTTCGTTATATCATATTGATCGTCAATTAACATTTTGTTGTGAGATACTGAGTTGCTCGACATGAATGAGGTTTATTATAAAAAAAAATCAAAAATTAAGTAGCTGGGACGTTCACTGTAGAAGGAAAAATACATGCAAATATGATTAAGTAGAATAATACATTTTCTTATTCAAATTATTAATTCATTTTCTGTATTAGATTATTGTTACTGTATACTGATTAAATGGATTACCACAAACCTGTCTTTTTTCATTTTCTCCTTTATACTTCCTTTTTTTCTTAACTTCTTAATACAACATAATAATTTGTAATATAATGCATCAAAGCAAGTGAGCCATTTGAGAGCCGGCTCTCTTTAATGAGTTGAGCCGAAAAAGATGGTTCTCTAAAAAGAGACGGACTTCCTTTCACTACATCAAACTGCTCTCTTCCTTTGCAACGAAAAAACCAATCCTGAGATAGAGGCTTCCGCGGCGAACTCATTTGACTTGATTGATACGCCGTTTCGTGATAGTCGGTGTATACCGGATGGTACCCATCATTGACAAATTTGCGTTATTCCGTACAGATTTTCTTGAATGTCGTACACGTCTTAAGATGCATAATAAACGTACTTTGTACGGCAAAAACCTACAGGTTGACAGGTGTGTTATCATCACAAAGATTTAGCGTAGGTGGAGTGGGGAAGCCGGAGTAGGGGAGCCGTTAGACTAGGTCAGTGTTTTACAACCAGCGTGCCGGGTCACCACTTGTGAGCTGTAAGGAGTTTGAAGCACATAGATGATTGGACATTTACACGCTATTGCAGAGCTGGCCCAAGGCTAGGGAAGCTAAGCGGCTGCTTAGGGCCCCACAACCACTAGGGGGCCCCCAAGAGTATTAAAAAACTACAATTACTAAAATACTAGAGAAATATGACAAAAATACGACTATGAAAATATTACAAAACTTCTACGAAAATACGAGTAAAATCCTGCATGTGAAATACATCAATTATACTTCCACTGAAATACCAATACATAATACTATAATATAAAAACTACTAGACTTGATTGATTTGCCGTTTCGTGATAGTCGGTGTATACCGGATGGTACTCATAATTGACAAATTTACGTTTTTCCCTACAGATTTTCTTGTACGTCGTACATGTCTTAAAATGCATAATAAATGTACTTTGTACTGCAAAATGTACAGGTTGACAGGTATGAGCGGTGTCCAGTTATTTATAAGACCGTTTTGACTGACCACAGTATGTCAGCATTCTCTCTGAATTAGATAGGGCTGGGCATTTCGATCAAATATTGATATTTGCGATACTAAGCGGGTACAGTTAGCCCTTGCTTTTCGCGAGGAATGTGTTTCAAAAAGTGCCTTCATAGTCAAAACCTGCAAAATTGAAACGTTTATGTATTAATACAATTCCAGTAACATTAAATATATTGATATTTCCTAATCATGTGACAACATCCAGGCAACCTAAGTGTCAAGAACTGGTACAGGAGGAGAACCCAAATGTGTTACGTTTCTTACACAACCTTTTATTTTACAGGAAATGGGGCAGTCATACACGTTAACACAAAACGCCAGTGATTTGGCGATCATTGGGCGGAATACATAAGACAGCAGTCTGGCGTGGAATGGCAGGAAGCCAGCGGCCGACGAGATCGATACCAATTGCACGAGCAGATATCGGACAGGTGGGGTCGATACCGGACAGACAGTATTGATATCAAACTGGAGACCGATATTAAACAGGAGACAATAAACGGGAACAATACCGGACAGGAAATACCAACAGCAAACAGGACCGAGTAAAAACCCACGTCTTTGTTGAGGTTTGTTGAAAGACTGACAAAGGGTGAGTGAGAGCACTGAGCTTAAATAGAAGGAAAACCAATCTGTCAATAAGCTGCAGCTGGCGCCACACGGGCGGGGCCAATTGGGCACCATGGCAACCGTGACACTATGTAGTGGTGGAGATGCAGATTGGGTGCAAGGCTTTAATTCTACCTCATTACTATTGTGTTTGACATTCAAAATATGGCAATTTAAACTATAGTTGTCATAAAGCGTTCCAAGTGAATCTATGACAACAAATGTTCTATGATGTACAAAAAAATAAAGCAATTCGTGCTAGAGATAAGTGTGTGGTGAATGTGTTCGGGTTAAAAAAAGGCAAGAGGTTTTAGCATGCTTTGACCATTCGGGGGATCACATTGCTTTATTTTGGAGCCTATCTCTCACCAGATAAGAGAGTATCCTTTTTGTCAAGGCTTTCGGGCTTTCTTTGGAACTCATTTCAGCCAGGAAATAACACAATATTTTCGCTTAGGGTTTAGGGCACGCGCCCACTATCTCCAATGGGCACATTGCAAGTGAGGTTCTCGCTCTGGACTCAACTCACCAGGTAACAGTATGAATGAATGAATGAATTTTCTTTGTCATTTTGCAATAGCACAACAAAATTGGAGGGGATTTCCTTTCAGTGTAAGAAGGGATATGGAGGGTGGCCTGCTAGCTTTTGCATTTTAGCTTCTTCTCCTAAAGCAGGCCCTGTGTCTTCCCAGAGTTAATGAGAATCCACAAAGCATCTGGTGGTTTTGTCAATTTGTCTGTGATGTTGTATCGATGTTGGTTTCCGATGTCCACAAGCTCCTGTCTGGTGTAGTGATGTAATGCCAATATATACGTGGATAGAGTCTACAGACCAACATATAAGTACAGAAGAAAGCACTTAATGAGAAAGCCAAGAGTCACTGCCTCTGTGTAGGCTGCCATAATGGACAAACTTTAATAAGTACTTAGAAATGAACAGTCAAGTTACAAAAACAAGGCCTTACACATTCCTCTTTCGTTTGAACATCCAACAAAGTTGGTGTAGACCTGTGATAACATCAAACAGAGTCTGTGCGACCCATCCATTATGGCTGTATGTCTATATACGGGTGTGTGTCATATTAAAAACTATTGAAACCACTGTAACAAAATAGTGACTATACATCTTCAAATAAAAACACGAAACACAGTATTGCAGTTGAGTGAATGCTCTTTATTGTCATTATACAATAGTACAATGAAATTGGGAGGCTTTGCCTTTCTATGGAAGAAAGCTATGTAGGGATTGGCTGGCTACTATCAAAGATCCTGGTGTTGAGCTTGGAGGCCTTCAGGATGAGATTTGCAGGCCTTGAAGCATAACACCAGTGGTTTAGTCAATCAGATTTTCAGTTGGCAAAGTGAAGGCCTACTGGTAGACCTCGGGAAACGTCAGCTAGGGGGCGAAAATGCAACAAAGTCTGAAATATATTATTCTACTGAATTATAATAGCATTTTTTTTTTTAAGTTTTAAGTAATTTAAACTTAAAACTTTTTTATACGAAGCAACTTCAATGTCAAGCAATTTGAAATCTCTGAAAATCACTCATGTTTTTTAATAACGTTGACAATTAATGCAAAAACAAATAATGACTAGTTTCCGACCCCGACCACACCTTGCTCTCCCAGTCCCGGCTACCGACCAGTTTTTCCGTCCCTGACATCACCATCGCTCGCTACAGAAAATCCATTTCCGGGTTCGAAACACAATCCGAGTACGAGAGCGACTTGCTTCTTGCGTCCAGCGAACATCAGATCGTGGGCACAGCCTTTCCTTTTTCCTTCAATAAAACGTGTGGTAAACACTACACAATTGGGTCTTGTTTCCATTCTGGTCCTGACACAATCGCCCTAAACATGATGCTTTTCCTCAAGAAAATCCCATAAATCAGTGTCAATAGGGCAACAAACTAACAAGAGACAACTGACACTTTATTTGCATTATTTTTAAAATGTTGTGCAATAGAGTGTATTCTAGTTGTCTTGTTGATATCGTTATACAATGTTTGTACTGTGTTACATTGCTGCTTTTTTGGCTTTTACTCCCTTGGCCTTTGTTCTGAAACAGTTGTCATAAAACTATTTCAATTTATTTTTTATACAGTGTGCAATGGGGTTATTGGATAAAACATGAGCTATTTTTAGCAACTTAAATCTTTGTGCCTTTTTTATCGTATTTATAAACTAACTCAAGGGTTTAATTATTCAGTGATGATGGCATTTCAAGTCAAACGTGACTGTATTGGTCGACACGACCATGTATTTACTTGGATCGGGTCAATACCATAATTACCAGCATCACACACCCGTACAGCAAAGTACTCGGCTTGTTCCTTACAATCAGTCACACTGCAGTTTCAATTGAACACCGAAAATGTGCAGAAGTGTCTGATTATTCAATCACTGGCTGTCAGCAATCCATACCTGTAAACCTGTACGTTTTTTCCGTACAAAGTACATTTATTATGCATTTTAAGACATGTATGACACACAAGAAAATCTGTACGGAAAAATGCAAATTTGTCAATTATGGGTACCATCCGGTATACACCGACTATCACGAAACGGCAAATCAATCAAGTCAAACGCGTTCGCCGCGGTAGGCTCTATCTCGGTATAGTTTTTTTCCCCGTTGCAAACGAAGCGAGCGTTTAATGCTACTGTGCCCATGCGTCTGCCGCTCTAGTGCTTAATTTTGACTCCCCTGCAATAGCGATCGTATTCTATATAATAAGCTTATTAAAACAAAAAAGCTATTGTCGGAAGCGCAGCAGAACTTCACAAGGCTTATGAAAAACATGTTGCCCAGTCGCAAGGCTGCAAAGGTTTGTATTTTCTGTCCCTGTTAAATAGTCTGTTGGAAATTTAAAATACAAGCATCAATGGTTGATATTATGGTTTGGTTTACAAAATAGAAATGTCAACTAATTTTTTCCTCCAAAGATATCTTTATTTACAAATTTAAATTTAAAGCGTTATTAATGGATATTTTAGTTACACTGATTACAATTGTTCCTGATTTTTTAATTTATTTTTATTTTATTATTCAGAATATGTACAGAATGATATAACAAAACACATGTACAATATAACATGTTAAACTACATAAATAAACACATTTGAAAAATAATATGGTGTAAGATTATTTTGTATTTTGTAAGGGAAACTACAACATTTTGTAAGGGCATGGAGCCCTAGAGGTTGACAGGTATGGATGGCAATCTCTCTGAATGAGTGTCATTCTCAAACGTAACGGCTCGATGAGCAGGCTCTTTTTAGTGAGCCAAACCGAAATAACCCGTTCTCTAAAAGAGCCGTAATTCCCGTCACCACTCTGAATGCACAAGTTCGTCCGAGTATTAACACCGTCCCCCACCCTTTTCTTGACTGGTGCCGCTATTGTGTCCCAGATGCATTAAAGTACAATGCTCAGAGAGATCAATAATGGATCATACTTCAACCATCTGCAGAAACGACAATGAGCACTCAAATGAGGCCTGCACGGTCACGTGAATGGATATTTGTTCAGAAACAAAGGAAGCCGCCTGGTCACTCAGAGTGCAAATAAAGAGAAATCTGATATTTGAGCTCAGTGAGGTTTTTAAGGGAAACCAATATGGTGCTAAAGCACCAAGTACCTGTGATTTATATCTTATAAAGCAGGCATTTCAGGCATGCAGCATGATAATTTGAGGCCCCTGCCTTAATATAGTAGTTTAAAAGGACAGTATGTCAAGAACCGGAACAGGATCAGGACCCAAACGCGTGACATTACTCACACAAGACTTTTATTTTACGGGAAATGGGGAGTCATGCACGTTAGGCAGCAGTCTGGCGTGAAATGATAGGAAGCCAGAGGCCGACGAGATTGAAACCAATTGCCCGAGTTGATATCGGACGGATTGGGTCGATATCGGACAGGATGGGAAAGACAGGATAGATAATGAAACAGGATATCGAAAATAAACAGGACAAACTAGACGGGTACGAAAACTGGAGAAAATAATGAACAGGACAAGAATAGATGGAAACAAAACTGGAAACCGAAATCAAACAGGACAAAATAAACGGGAACAATACCGGACAGGAAGTACCAACAGGAACAGAACCGAGTCGAAACCCACGTCTTGCGGGGCAGAAGTTTGTTGACGGACTGACAAACGGAGAATGAGAAGACTGAACTTAAATAGAAAGAAAGCCAATCTGTCAATGAGCCGCAGCTGGCGCCACACGGGCGGGCCAATTGGGCGCCATGGCAACACATTGTATATTTTGAGCACCTCATTGTGGTAAAAATAAAAATCATTCTTTGAACAAAAAAAATATATATTTTAAAATAAACAAGCAGAAATACACGAACTATAATACAAACATGCATTTTTAAAAATACTCGTAGGTCCAAAAATTTGTATTTCTTTTACATTACATAAGCCACATCTCGAGGGAACTTATAATTTTCTGCTGTCTTGCTGCTACAGGTACCTAAAAAACAAAAATCTAACAAAAAGTACAGAAAAAGGAAAAAACAATTGTACCATTTGGTAGTGGTTTATATTCTTATTTCGAATGATAGAATTATTAATGACTGATGGGTTTACCTTTATATTATTTCTCAATTATATTTTAAAATTAAAATTTTATAAAGCTATTTTCGAATGATGGAATGTTTTTATCAGAGATTTTTTTCAGAAATTTTGGCCCAGCCTCACCCAGACCCTAGCTCCAGTGGCCCCCAAGTAAACTGAGTTTGAGAACTCTGCCAAAAAGGACATATAAATAACTCAAACTCTTGATTTGTACATTCACATGTGTACTATTTATTCATTTTGCATTGCTATGTAATCGCACTATAACAGGGGTCTCCAACATGGTGCCTTCCGGCACCAGGTAGCCCGCTAAGACCACCTGAGTACCTGGCAGATGAGTTCTGAAAGTATACAGTGTAATAACTTAGTTACAACATAGTCATTACATATTATAAATGCATATCGAACTGGTAGCCCCTCCGCGCCAATTGCTAACAAAAAAGTAACTCTCTGTTTCGCACACACGAGCCACATTGCCCAGCAATCATAATACTCCAAATTAAAACAAATTGGCCTCCCGATTATTTTACCAAATGCTATTTTCAAAATCGGGGGAAAAAAGGATTTTAAACATTTATAATGGCAATCTCAACAACACATTTCTGTCAATGCTTAAAAGGGCTTTAATCATTTCCACAAAGAGGCTTAATATTGATTTCACTATTGCATGTATGTCTGGATATATCTAAGAATATGTTGAGAAGTATTGACATTAATAATGAAGGTATTGTTGCACTCAGTGGTAGAGATGAGCCCCAAGGTATTTAACAAATAAATATTTAAAATGGCTTGAACGTGGTTTTGCAAACCATTTACAAGTATGTTTTTTTCTTCTTCCACATTTGTGGTCATTGGAATATTTTGGGCTGCATTAATAAGAATTATCTTTATTTATTAACGAACTCTAATTTGGTTGCTTTTACCTTCAAGACCAGATGATCTCTGGAAAGAACAGTTTTTTTTAATGCATTGCCTTCACTAAACCACATGATGGCGACATAAATTGAGAATAGTCCCTAAACTGCTTTTCTTTACTTGGACTGGTGGGCGAGTTTATATATGCAAGGCTATATATGTTATTAGCAGGGTTGGGTAGGGTTACTTTAACTTGATTACTTTCAATTACTTTTGGATTACTCCAATACCAAATATGCTAATAAAAGGCAGACTAAACTAAATATGAATAAAATGATGACTCACAACACGTGGTAAGCTTTCTCTCCTGGCTTTGATCTCGTTCATCTCCGGCAAAACTAACATAAAATGCGACAGAAACAAAATGAAAATAAATCCAAACAGCTTGCCAACATCATTTTTGCCGTTCCATGTATTCCGTTACTCCCCAAGCCTGCACAAAATTTAGTCATTTTATTCATATTTAGTTTGTTTTGTCTTTTATTAGCATATTTGGTATTGGAGTAATCCAAAAGTAATTGAAAGTAATCAAGTTAAAGTAACCGTACACAACCCTGGTTATTAGATTTGGAAGTTTTAATGGTCGGATGTTCTGAAATGCTTTAAAAGATTTTAAAGACAATTGTAAGAAAAGGGGGCAGATCAACAACAGACCTGTCAATCTCAGCATATTTCTACCCTTATTATTGATGGCAATTCTGGCAGGATCAGAACGGAAACAGGACCCACTTGCGTGACGTTTACCACAAGTTTTATTGAAAGAGAGAGGAAGGGCTGCGCCCACGATCCGGTGTTCGCGAGGCGTGGAAGGCAAGTCATGCTCACTCTCGGATCGTGATCCGAATACGGAAATGGATCTTCCGTAGCGAGCGATGGTCGTGTCAAGGGCGGAAAAACGGGTCGGGGTCGTAAGCGAGTCGTAAGCCAGGAAAGGAGAGTAGACGTGGTCAGGATCAAAACAGGTCGAACTTAATTTTCTTGGGGGCTGACGGACCTTGAGCCTGGGTATGGTTGGGCCACATCAGGTATGATGAAAAAAAAAATATGTACCCGTCTCAAATACTTTCCTTTTGGAAAAAAACATCAATTAAAAATAATCTACTGGGAATTTGTAAGAATATTAATCAATCAATTAATCAGGAACGCCTACATATGTGAGTTAGAAAAAAATTACATTGCAGTATTGTAATTCAAATTGTAATGTATGTCTTTAGCCTTTAATTTTCTGAAAATGCACATTTCTTAAAATGGCCTCTTTGACAGGACCAGAACGGAAACAGGACCCACTCGCGTAGCATTTTTCACTAATTTTATTAAAAGAAAGGGAGGGGGTTGCACCCACGATCCAGGGATTGCTGGACGTGGGAAGCAGGTCGCTCTGAACGCGGAAGTGGGACTTCTGTGGCGAGCGATGGCGGTGTCTGGAACAGAAAAAACGGGTCAGTAACCGGCATAGAAGAGCAAAAACGTGATCGGGATTGGAAATAAGTCGAAAGCTAGGAGAGGAGAGTAGACGTGGTCGAGATAAAAAACAGGTTGTAATTCGGGACGGGAGAGCAGAAGTGGTAGAGATCATAACAGATTGTAGCGGGAGACAAACAGGAGCAAAAAACAGGACAGGCGAAAAGGGGCTTGCCATGTGGAAAGAGAGATTCGCAGACGGACCGACACAAGGGGACTGACAGGACAGAGTTTAAATACTGACAGGGAGCCAATCCGTCAACAAACTGCAGCTGGTACCACACGGGCGGGGCCAATTTGGCGCCATGGCAACCATGACGCACACGGGCGCGGCCAATTGGGCGCCATGGCAACCATGACTCTTGCAAACTAATTTAACATTCAACCTCTGTGACATAAGACAAAACAAATACAGCCATGTTGTGTTTTATGATCCTGGCCAAGCAGAGAAAACATGTTTAACACACAGCAGAAAAACTCACTGTCTTATTTGCAAGGATACTCTAAGCTTCAGTTCAACAGATGCGACTATTCTTCGAAGGGCAATGCCGGAGTGACTCATCGGGAAGAACGGGAAATTTCCCGGCTCGTGTGAAGGTTGAGTTTAGGCAGGCTGGATGAGAAAGCAAATTTTAATATGAATCTGTAACTTGTACTCAGGGTTGTGTAGGGTTACTTTAACTTGATTACTTTCAATTACTTTTGGATTACTCCAATACCAAATATGCTAATAAAAGACAAAAGAAACTAAATATTAATACAATTACAAAATTTTGTGCAGGCTCGGGGAGTAACGGAATACATGGAACGGCAAAAATGATGTTGGCAAGCTGTTTGGATTTATTTTCATTTTGTTCCTGTCGCATTTTATGTTAGTTTTGCCGGAGATCAAAGACATCAAAGCCAGGAGAGAAATCTTACCACGTGTTGTGAGTCATAATTTTATTCATATTTAGTTTCTTTTGTCTTTTATTAGCATATTTGGTATTGGAGTGATCCAAAAGTAATTGAAAGTAATCAAGTTAAAGTAACCCTACCCAACCCTGCTTGTACTATCTAACCTCACTCTTGCATACATTCTCTAGTCAGCGATTTGGCCTCATTCAGCAAAACCCCAACACGGGAGCAAATTAGATGAGTTTTACCATCTGGTGGTATTGTCCCATTCCAAATGTTAAGTTGATTTGGCCCAACACCACTCTTCTTTTCTGTTGCGGTAAAATTAACACAGAACAGGGCAAATGAGATGAATCAGGTACAATTTAGGGTTGAAGGGTGCTAGGTGGTGTTGAACTGGAGTCTTGCACTTTTTGCCTGTCATCTGTGTGTCCCTGGATGTGTGTGCTAGGTGTTAACAGAATTTAGCAGTTAACTGGGTAGCTAGCTCCTCTCAACAGCACGGCGACGCAGTGTTTAGCGCGTGTGTGGCACAGTTCTGAGGTCATGAGATCGAACCTTCCTGTAAGGAGTTTGCATGTTCTCCCCGTGCTTGCGTGGGTTTCTTCCGGGTACTCCGGTTTCCTCCCACATTCCAAAAACATGCATGTCAGGCTAATTGGCCGGTACAAATTGTCCCGATGTGTGAATGAGCGAGTGAGTCGTCTGTCTCTGCGTGCCCTGCGACTGGCTGGCAACCAGTTCAGGGTGTCCCCTGCCAACTTTCCGAAGATGACTGGGATGGGCTCGAGTACCCCCGCAACTCTACTGAGGATAAGTGGTACAGATAATGGATGGATGGAAAGCTCCTCTCACTCAAATCAGCTCGTTATAATGGGAATTCTGTCTCTTTTGAGAAGCGGCTCTTTAGACTCGGCTCACTAAAAAGAGAATGCTTTTTCTGCTCCCAAAATCCTTTCCAGATTCATTCAGTTTTGAACATAATTGTGTATCATCATGCGTAGAATTACTTTTGGGGGACAAATAAAGCTAAAAAAGACAATGTAGAGAGAACAGAATAAAAAACGAAAAAAATGTAAAAAGGGAGAGAAAAGAAGAAACAATATTAATGTCACGGTTGCCATGGCGCCAGATTGGCCCTGCCCGTGTGGCGCCAGCTGCAGCTCGTTGACAGATTGTTGTCCCTTCTATTTTAGCTCAGTCCTCTCACTCACTCTTTGTCAGTCCATCAACGAACCTCTGCCCCGCAAGACGTGGGTTTTGACTCTGGCCGGTTCCCTGCCTGTGTTTTATGTCCGGTATTGTTCCCGTCTATTTTGTCCTGTTTAATTTCGTTATCCAGATTTGATATCAATCCTGTCTGTCCCCTCCTGTCCAGTATCGCTCCATCTGTCCGATATCTGGTCGAGCAATTGGTATCAATCTCGTCAGCCTTTGGCTTCCTGTCATTCCACGCCAGACTGCTGCCTCACGTCTTCCGCCTAACGAACGCCAAATCACTGGCGTTTGGTTTAACGTACATGACTTCCCCATTTCCCGTAAAATAAAAGTGTGAGAAACGTCACGCATTTGGGTTCTCCTCCTGTTCCGGTTCTTGACAATTAATGGAAGAAAAAAAAAATGAAACACTGAAACAACCAAAAGAATACAAGTAAAATAGAATAGAATAGTATAGAATAGAATAGAATAGAATATACCTTTATTGTCATTGTTACAAAATGGGTTGAACATATTGTGACAACGAAATTGGGCGTGGCACTCCAGGTTCACATTTAAAAGTGAGGGGAAAAAAACAAAGAAGATAAAAGAACAAAGTAGATAAGGTTATAACTTACACAATATAAAGGAACAATTAGATAAAGGTTATAATTTACACAATATTTACACAAGAAATGTGGGCATGTAAGATGTTACATACAGCTTTGGGATCGTATTAGTGCAAAAACAGTCAACATTGTGCAAAGTGAGCATAGGCATGAATACAATTTTACATCTGTATGAGGTAGTGTGTTGGCAAGAAATTATCTGCATTTATATATGTCACGAGGCGTGGTGGCGTGGAAGGTGACCGGACCAGAACGGAGGCAGGAGGCATGAAGGGAGAACTCAAATGCGTTGACGATCCATAAGTTTTATTTAATAAAATAAAAGTCGCCCAATACTCCGGGGCAAAACAGAACAATACAGAGTTCCTCCGGCACGAACTCAACAGGACATGGCATAACAGACTAAAACATGACAAGGCATAACAGACTAAAACAGGACAAGCATAACAGACCGGGATTGTGTATAAGAGTAATGAACCAGCAACCGCAGAGCCCACAATGCAGCCTTAAATAGCAGACCCACAATTAGTGGAACTGCTTCAGCTGTTGCCCAGAGGGCGGGGCAGACTGGTCACCAAGGCGACCGTGACAATATAGCGCTTTTCAAGTCAATGAAGACTTCCCAAAGCGCTTTACAATGTGCTTCACATTTACCCATTCACACACACACTCACACACCAATAGCGGCCATGCAGCCATGCAAGGCGCCGACCGGCTTATTGGGGGCATTAGGGGTTCAGTGTCTTACCCAAGGACACTTCGACATGTAACACGGAAAAAAGAGGAAAAATGTGAGAAAGAAAAAAAAGCTTGGGAAAAAAAGAAATAATGAAAAAAAAGTAAAAAGGAGGTCCTCTCATAATATAACCTCCTCAAATATAACTACAATGACATTAGACTAGCAAATAAGTTGCTGTTGACCCTTTCCTGTACTCAGTTTGTTTAATTTCCAAATAAACAGGGTTGGGTAGGGTTACTTTAACTTGATTACTTTCAATTACTTTTGGATTACTCCAATACCAAATATGCTAATAAAAGACAAAATAAACTAAATATGAAAAAAATGACTAAATTTTGTGCAGGCTTGGGGAGTAACGGAATACATGGAACGGCAAAAATGATGTTGGCAAGCTGTTTGGATTTATTTTCATTTTGTTTCTGGCGCATTTTATGTTAGTTTTGCTGGAGATCAAATAGATCAAAGCCAGGAGAAAGAGCTTACCACGTGTTGTGAGTCATAATTGTATTCTGTTAGCCAATCAGAGTGAGGAGGCGGGTCTGTACAGCGATCGCACTTTCATTTTCGAAATGAAGCTTCTCTTGGACACGTGACACGCGCGAGTTTTTTTCCACAACACGACCGCCATGACTCACTACAGTTAATTACAAATATATTATCTATGGCCTGGATTGTTTGTAGACATGCAAATTCATGCACACACTCGCACAATTCGGTGCACGAAAACGCAACCGCAATCACATGTCCTTGATGCCAGGCTTTCATAAAGAGGAAGGTGGTCCATTTTCTCTGAGCCAGCCCTTTAATTCCCCTTTTCTGAATTGTTTGTGTTTCAAACTATATAAGCACTGCAAACATCTGATTCCACTTTGATAAAATCAGGGGAACTCTCATCCAGAAAAGAGCAACTTTTAATGCTGGCATTTGCGACAGATGGTGAGTAATTTCATACCTGGCATACAATTGTCTTTGGTTTCAATGTATTCCAACATTTGCATTTTTATTTTTATTCTCAAATGATTTATCTATTTTATATTCTCGTGAGGATTTAATTTTATTCAAGAAGAATAGTTTAAAAATATCAATGTTGCGGAAAAAAATATTCATTAAAAATAAAATTTATATATATATATATATATATATATATATACATATATATATACATATACATGTATATATATATATATATATATATGTGTATATATATATATATATATATATATATATATATATATATATATACACATATACATGTATATATACATATATATATACATGTATATATATATATATATATATACATATATATATAGCTATATACATATATATATATATATATATATATATATATATATATATATATATATATATATATATATATATATATATATATATATATACATACATATCTATACGTATATATATATATATATATATATATATACATATATAGAGATGGGTGTATAGATACTTTATCCATCCCCATAGGGAAAATCACACTTCCAGCAGTATCCTTTGTTTATTAACAGATTAACAGGATGCCCTCGGGATGCTGTGTTGTAGTTTAGCAGCAGCGGAGTGGGTGCCGTCACACGCTAGTCCAAAGTCTGACGTCCCTGCAGCAGATGGAAATCTTGTGCCCAGGGTTACACCACCCGTGTTCATGTAGATAGCGAGTCCACCTCCTCTCCGCTTCCCGCAGGCTTTTGTGTCTATGTCTAACAGCGTTGAAGCCAGGTAGCTCCGGATAGCTCCGGGTAGCTCCATGTTAGCGTCCAGGGTGCTAGACGTGAGCCACGACCCATAAAACGCAGCAAACTGCACTCCCTGCACGCTTTGATGTTTTTTACCAACACAGCCAGTTCGTCGGTCTTATTTGGTAGAGAGTTCATTTCCCATGATTACGGACGGTACCGAAGACTTATAACGCCGCTAGCCGCTTAGCCGGCTCTGCATCCACGATAGGGCCCCCTCATCACGCCGGCACGAGAATTCTTCAGTGCAAGGAGTTGATTCCTCGAATAAATGCATTTTTGTGCGTTAAAACCCATAGTGATAGGATAGAAAGTAATCCAAAGTGTAGTTGTCAAACGGAACAAAAAACACAGAAGATAGAATCAGACACTTAAAACAATAAATCACAAAAAGTGCGAAATAATACGTAGCTGCTGGAAAGGCGCCGCTTTGATGTAGTGATATATATATATATAATGTCTGTCTGTATGAATGTGTTATTATCCCCACCTCCATCCTGAGCCACTCTGTTACTTCCCCTGCTGAGACTCTCCTCCTGAACTGGTCATAATAAATATGATGTGGCACATGATATTGACCAGCTGGTGAGGTATGGAGCCATATGCGTTGGCTATGTCTAACCACAGCACTGTGTAGTCCCCCTTGTTGTCCCGGGCTTCCCGGAAGAGCCGAGTAACCACACAAGTGTGTTCTACAAAACCTGGTACATTGGAGATCCCTCCCTTTTGCACCAACATGTCTGTGTTGTTGTTCTTGGAGAGGAACTCAGCCACCCGCCAAGCTACTATTATAAAGAAGATACTTCCTTCCTTGCTCAACAGGGAGATCTTCCTGAATTTGTTGATCTTCTTGGATTCCTTCCTTTTGGGGATCCAAACACCTTCAGCAAATTTCCACTGTTGAGCCACCTTTTCTCTCCCCCAAATAACTCTAAGGATTTTCCAGAGTTGCTTGATTGGCAAAGGACAGTTCTTGTACACCATATATGGGACACCACTAGGTCAAGGGGGCGCTGGCTGTTGTCTTTCAAATCGTGAATGTCCTTTAGACAGTGTCTTAAACTCATGACAAAAAGTTGCCTGCCCACAATCAGACGACAAATAGCAAAAAAACCATTGTTGCAAAGTATTAAGGATTGATAATCAAAATATATAACAGAACAACACTTTAAAATTAAGTTTATTGTGAATCTACTTATAACATTCATTGCATGTATATGACATGGCTGCTTTCCATCTGCCATCAGTATGTACCTGTATTTACTCATCTTCATTCACGCAATGTTTGCTTTGCATTATCTGCTACAAGCCCCGTGAACTCCTCTTTCCACGATGCTTTTAATGTACATTTTGTAGCTTCATAATTTTTTTTAGCTTCTTTTGAATAATTCTTCTGGGGCTGAGGTTTTGGCTTGATTCCTAACCACTTATCCATTTTTCTTGAGTTCTCTGTGCGTCTACTTTGGAAAAATATATGCAAATGGGAGACCTTATAAGGCTCTGGAAAGTCCGGAAGCACGAAGTTATTCGATGCAGTCTTTTTTTTTTTTTTTTTTTGAGAAAGTTGTCGGCCACCCGTGCCGAGACGTTTTGAAAGGTTGCACGTCCGACGTAAAAGATGCACCCCCCAGACATTATTTCAGACACTGCTTTAGAAGATACGTTTTATTTTCGAAATGCATATTGTATTAGTATCCCTTCATGCTAATCTGTAACAAAAAGTTATCTCGGCTTCAAAAAGGTTGGTGGCCCTGGTATATAATATCAAAACATCTCTGTGAAGTACAGATAATAGAATTATTTTAGCTGTAAAACTATTTCATAAGTAGCACTTCAAAGAAAGTGTTGAGAGACACTACTTTCCAGTGTAGGAACCTTTATAGAATGGCATCGAAATCATTTATTGTGTCGTTGATCTAATTTTGTGATTTTCCTTCGCAGGTATAAAAGATGCCACGAAAACATGGTCTACACTGCTTAACTCCTCTGGCGTTCCACGACCGCGCTGTAGGTGACATGATCCAGTTGAATTCTGGGTGTCGCCATGTGACAAGGTCAAGCAGTACCTTCAAGAATGGCCTATTGTTTAGCAATCGTCCCGTTATGGTCCAGGAGCGGATTCGGTTTCGGGTTGAGGCTGACTGCGCTACATGGCACGGGGCCTTGCGAGTAGGCTTTACCAACGTTTCTCCAGATTCCCGAGTTCTCCCTCTTCCCAGCATTGCTATTCCTGATCTCACTCGGACCCCTGGGCACTGGGCTGCTCCCGTGCATGAGGACTTCTGCAAGGCTGGATCAGAACTGGAATTCTGGGTGTCCAAGTCAGGCAGTCTCTATATTTCAAACCAGAGCGGCTGCAAGCACAAGCTATTAAGAGGAGTGGTCCTCAGGCAACCCTTGTGGGCGATGCTTGATCTTTATGGAAAGACATGCGCTATTCATCTCTTGGGTAGGTTTTTGTGATGGTTCTGCAGCATGTTGAAGCATTTCATTTTTTGATAAGAGCTAACTTATTATTCTTTACAAGCTCTAAACAATTTATCACTTTTATCCACTCATGCAATTTTGGGTGATGAAGGAAAACGTTGGGTCTTTTTTTTCCTTTCTGAAAAGTTCTGTGGATCTGATCTGAGACCGTTTATCAGTATCATTACTTCTTTTATTTTTTTGTGTGTGGGTGGGTGGGTGCATCTATTCTGATCCTCAGTATAAATCCTTACAAAACTTTGACCATTCTCTCGTATTTTTGAATAATAGCTGACTCAAGTAGTCAGAGAAACCATCACAGATGAAAAGTAAATGCAATACCAGACTCCATCCTCATCAACTCAGCATCCTGTCTAACAATAGTTCAATTTTTGGGCGGTCTTTTGCTCCTTATCCCACACTAATACCCTGTACAGAACTGCAGTGAGATCACATCATTAAGAAATGAAATTTAAAAATAACAAGATGTATTAACTGGTCATATGAATGTAAATATATTTATTTAGACTTTAATGTATTTTATGCATGGAAATAGTGAAAAAAAAATGAACAAAATTGTCACATAAGGCAGCCAATGTCATGATTACCGATGTGAATCACCTGTGCCCGCTCCTTTGGCGCCAACTGCCTCGGACTCTGATTGGCTCCCTGTCACTATTTAAACCCACTCCTATCTGTCCCCTGTTGTCAGTCCGTCGGCAAACCTCAGTTACCACTAGGCAAGCCTTTTTCGACCCCGACTCCCACCTGTTTTTGCTCCCGTCTGTCCTACGGCTTTGACCTGTTTTTGATCCCGACCACGTCTACTCTCCCGTCCCGGCTTTCGACCTCTTTTTGTCCCCAACCACGTCTACTCTCCTTTCCTGGCTTACGACTCGCTTCGACGCCGACCACGTTTTTGCTCTCCTGTCCCGGCTACTGACCCGTTTTTCCGTCCTTGACAGTGCCAGCGACTTGCCTCCCACACCTAGCGAACACCGGATCGTGGGCACAGCCCTTCCTCTTTCCTTTAATAAAACTTGTGAGAAACGTAACGCAATTGGGTCCTGTTTCCGTTCTGGTCCTGACAGCCAATGGACAATTTCTTCATTTAGGTGGTATTTTTCTAACACATGCAACTCGCATTTCGAAAGTTCCTAGTTAGGTTCCAGCTTCTGGCCTCCTTGTGCTAAGTTTGCATATTCTCCACGTGCTTTCTTTCGGCATTCCGGTTTTCTCACACATTCCAAGAACATGCGTAGCAGGTTGATTGGCTGACAGTGACTAATATCTCTGAATGGCTGGCAATCAGACCAGGGTATCCCCCTTTTTATCCAAGGTTTTTTGAACTGGGTATTTTGCAATGAGGCATGTCTTGGTGAGTGTTGGTGGAAAATATGAAAATGTAACCATTTTATTATTTTTTTGTATCCTCTATTGCAGGGGGTGGCAGACTTTTTGAGTTGAAGGCCACATTGGGTTCAAAGATTTGGCAGAAGATTTTATTTTTGTTTTTAGTTGCCAGAAATAGAATAAAAACATGTTAATGTTTCATCTGCCGATACAGCCTTAAATCTGATACCTTAATGATACTTGAGGAAATAAGATTAAGAAGACATATCAGATTTTTCTCATTTGCATTTATGAACAAATACACATACAGACATTTCGATGCACTTGTTATAATTCGTTTTATATTAGTTTATAAAGCCATTATTTTAATAAAATGTGTTTTGAAAGATTTAAAACCAAATAGAAGTAGTGCAATATTATTCCCCTAATTTAGGCACTTAATTTGATAATGTGCTGTAAAAAAACTCAACATGCAAAAATGTTTGCACAGCATTTGATAGATAAACTAAAACCACGATAAAGAAAAAAGAAAGAAAGAAAAATCAAGGGATACTGGTGTCATGAACCAGAGCAGGTTCAGGACCCAAATGCGCCACGTTACTCACACAAGCCTTTTATTTTACGGGAAATGCGGAGTCATGCACGTTAGGCAGCCGTCTGGCGTGAAATGATAGGAAGCCAGAGGCCGACGAGATCGATACCAATTGCCCGAGTTGACATCGGACAGATGGGGTCGATACTGGACAGGAAGGGACAGACAGAATAGATAATGAAACAGGATATCGAAAATAACCAGGACAAACTAGACTGGAACAAAAACTAGAGAGAATGATGAACAGGACAAAAATAGACGGGAACGAAACTGGAAACCGATATTAAACAGGACAAAAATAAACAGGAACAATACCGGACAGGGAATACCAACAGGAAAACAGGACCGAGTCAAAACCAGCGTCTTGCGGGGCAGAGGTTCATTGACGGACTGACAAACGAAGAGTGAGAGCACTGAGCTTAAATAGACGGAAAGCCAATTAGTCAATGAGCCACACGGGCAGGGCCGATTGGGCGCCATGGCAACTGTTAAAACTGGGGACCAGACTGGCACCAAAACAATGTTTCTTTTTAGTAGTTACTTTTACATTGTATTAGACTGTAATTTGATTTTTACCAATCTAGATGGGCGGGCCAGATAAATATCTTGGTGGGCCGCATGTGGACCACAGGGCGTAGTTTGCCCACCCCTGCTCAATTGGCGTACAAAGTACAATGCTATACAATGCAGACAAATGAAACAGTCCTTCATGTTTGTTTATTAAACAAACTTGTAGCATTTATGCTATAGTAAATTTAGAGTCGTAGGGTATCAACTTGAATTAGCTACTTTATTAAGATTGGAAAGAAAAAAACACCCTTCTTTTTTCAAACTACAGGCTCTACGAAAAGCAAATGGTTTTTCACCAAAAGGAGATTTCAAAGTCTTCCCTCGCTGGTTTCTGATACACACGCTGTGACGATTGCACACTCCTATCAAGACTCCCTGCTGATAACAGGTGAGAATTCCATTTGTCATTCAGAGAAACAATCGTCATGATTGTAATCATGAACAATGTTGAATTTCTTGTCCCTGTTTTGAAAAACAGACGGAGAAGAGCTAACGATATGCGTGGTTTGCCTGGACCTGGAAGCCGACGTTGCTCTTCCTTGCGGCCACCGCTGTTTGTGTCAAAGGTGCAGCATCAGGGTCCTAACTGAACTTGGTACGTGCCCCCTATGCAGGCACAGCATAATTGAACCGCTAATGACTTGGGAGGTCGCTGCTATGAATTGACGACAAATGCCCGTCTTGTACTGTATATCTTGTATCATTTGTTATTTGATGCTGTGTTAATTGAGCATGTAAAAAACCATGCTTTTATTTTGCTAAATTATATGATGTGTGAGTTTTATGTATTTGATTGTTTTTATGTAAGAAATGTAGAATAATGTACATGTATTTATTTTTGTCAGTAAATATGAACATGAAGCACAAATATACATAATGTAGAATAAAGAAAATGTAATTTTTTTCATTTTTTGTTTATCAACACCAAGTAAAAGGATTCCTGATGAGAGTCATTCAGGGATATTTTAAAATCGGATTAAAAACTGTTTTTCCCATTAAATGAATAAATAAACAATGGATGGATGACCATTAAAAAGTGGACAGCTGTGAACTATCTCCTAGCCCTGTCCACATTGGACTACATAAGGCAAGTAATGTCATGAACCGGAACAGGGGGAGGACCCAGATGCGTAACATTTCTCACACAAGCTTTATTTTATGGGAATGGGGCAGTCATGCTCATTAACACAAACGCCTGTGTTTCGGCGATCGCTGGGCGGAAGAAGAAAGACAGAAGTCTGGCGTGGAACAACAGGAAGCCAGAGACCAATGAGATCAATACCAGTTACACGAGCCAATACCGGACAGATGGTATCGATACCGGACAGAATGGGACTGACAGGATTGATAACAGATATAGGAGACTGGAGACAGAGATAAGACATAACGAGATAGACGGGAACGATACCAGACAGAGTCAAAACATACGTCTAGCAGATGCAGAGGTTCGTTGACGGACTGACAAAGGGTGAGTGAAAGCACTGAGCTTAAATAGGAGGGGAGCCAATCAGTCAATGAGCCGCAGCTGGCACAAAACGGGCGGGGCCAATTGGGTGCCATGGGTAACCTCTAATACAGAGACGTCCATATGTTTTCCCCTGACAGACAGATGCAGAAAACCAAAAGATAGAAGGGCAAATTTAATCATTTTGAACTGTAATTTACCCAGCAGACATATCTTTTTACATTTAAATTGCATCTCGACAAGTTTGAATAATTGACAGGGTATAAAACACATTTTTAGGAATGCTGAGGACCTTTGAAATATGATTGAGGGGCCGCAAAAAGGCCCACATGCTGTAGTTTGAACACTGAGCTCTAATAAATCAATGCTTTTGTATTTGACATGTGCAACAGTAATAATTCCTTGTCTGAATATTGCTATACAAATACATTTTGATTTAATTATTAAGTACAGTAAAACTTTGGTATTTAGAAACCACACAAAAACACACATACATACATAGATAAATAATTTCTGGATTTTTCTTTTTAGTTTATCTCTCTCACAGTGGACATGCACCTACGATGAAAATTTCAGACTCCTCCACGATTTTTAAGTGGGAGAAATAGCAAAATGGCAGGGTGCTCAAATACCTATTTTCTTTACTGTACATGTTTTTCCCCATTTATATAATTACACAGTGCAGTAGATGAGCTAAAAACTGAAATTGACAAAAATAATATATTGTAAGTGCTACTTATTGCAAATGTAAAATACGTACATATAAAATAACAATATAAAAAAAACTCAAGTAAAGGAAAAATTACATTTTATTTACATTTGGTATGACATGACTTGACCTCTTCAAGTTAGTACAGTAGTAATAATTACCTTTACAGAGCAAAAGTAGTCCACACTTCCATTGAGAGCCAGTCCTGTATCAAAATTCCCTACCTCCATGTGATGCAATGCATATTGTTAAATGTCATTGTGAACAAAACAGGCCTTCTCACGCTTTACACCGACAACAATGGTGACCAGATGATGAAGGTGCTGTCTCTGAGTCAGATCAAGAGGCCCCTTCAGCTACTGGTAATCATTGGAAACCAATAATATCTGTTACATGTAGGGAGGGGAGCAAAACCCAACCCAAATAAACAACCCGGAGAAGGATGGCTGCCGCCAGACTGGACTTGCCCAAAACACACCACAGGAATTGTTCTGATAATTCAGGCGGGGAACATTGTGCAAACACAATCAAATAGCTTTCAAAAACTTAACATTACTCCCGATAATAGTTTTGGGTCTTGCTAGTTTTTATTCGACCTTTTCTGTGTCTATACAGACATTTTCTTTACTTTTTTCCTGCCATGTTTGGCTCCTAACATAACAAAGAACAGAATAGTATAGAACAGAATGTATTGTCATTGTAATATGACAAACGCACAATGCAAATAATACATGTGCAAAATAATTTACAATAAGATAAAATACCAGTGCAAAAAAAAGCAAAGGGCAATAGATTCAAAATAAATCAAGGATAGAAATTGGTATAGTGTATAGTTTTGTAGACACTTAAAATGAGGAGAGAAGAGACCATTTATTTAGAAGAGACCGGGTGTTTTTTAACATGCAAGAAGAACAGGGAAGGACTATAAAACCCTCACAATACCAAAGTTCAAAATTGTTATTAAAGCCCTCCCCTAAGCGCTTTCTTATTAAATCTCCTTGGATACAAAAAACAGATCTGCCCTAAAAAGTGTGGAATACAAAGAACAGCAACATTATTGGTCAATTGTGACGATGATATAAACAGCGCATAATAGTCCGAATAAGGAACCATGGTGATGTATTAATAGTCAAAATATTAAACTGACATCCTATTACATCTACTTTGCAGGTGTCCAATATTAAAAATTGGATACATTTATCAAAGGTAAAATAAAGAACTGAATCATCCTTGTCTATGTTGCACAATCATGGCTTAACAGTGTTTTATTTTGTATTATTGAAATAGTCAAGTCAAGTCAAGTCATTTTTATTTGTATAGCCCTAAATCACGAAGAGTCTCAAAGGGCTTCACAGATTGTTACACTATATTACACAAACTATTTTCAACCGACAAGAGGAGTAGGTTATTCGTATGCAATGGAGTAGAAGTGAGTTTTAAGTTTAGATTTAAACATTTCCACTGAGGTTGCAGATCGAATCTCAGGGGGAAGAGCATTCCATAGCACCGGTGCCCGGATGGAGAATGCTCTCGAACCAGCAGAAGACTTCTTTGCTCTCGGGATCATCAGAAGACCAGCACTCTCAGATCGTAGGATTCGGACCGGGACATAGTGGCAGATCAGATCTGAAAGATAAGAGGGAGCAAGTCCATGTATGATTTTGTACAATACTAAGAGAACTTTGAAGTCACATCTTTGGCTAACTGGGAGCCAATGCAGGTTAGCCATAATCGGTGTTATGTGATCGTACTTTTTTGTCCTAGTTAAAAGCCTCGCTGCGGCATTTTGTACTAGCTGAAGAGACTTGATTCTGGACTTCGGGAGACCGGAGAGTAGTGCATTGCAGTAATCGAGACGGGAGGTAACAAATGCATGAATTATTGTTTCCGCATCAGACTGAGACAGTATTGAACGGATTTTAGCAATGTTGCGAAGATGGAAGAAGGCAGTTCTAGTAATTTGCTTTACATGCATCTCAAAGGATAGATCAGGGTCAAATATGACACCTAAATTTTTAACTGAGTCACTCTGTGTGATGTGACATTTGTCAATGTTCACAGCAGTTTTTGCGAATAAGTCCCGGCATTTAGAAGGACCAATGACTAACATTTCGGTCTTTTCAGAGTTAAGACGCAAGAAATTGAGTGACATCCACTCTTTTATCTCAGTGAGACAGGCCTCCAAATTTCCACAGTTTAGTGTGGAAGATTCCTCCAACGGAAGATATAGTTGAGTGTCGTCTGCGTAGCAGTGGAAGCTGATATTGTACTTGCGAATAATATCACCTAATGGAAGCATGTAAATGTTGAAAAGTAGGGGGCCGAGCACTGAACCCTGCGGAACACCGCAGGTAACATTAAAGGGCTCAGATGTCGTTTCACCATATTTAACACAGTGCGTCCTATCTGAGAGGTAAGATTTGAACCACGAGAGGACGGCTCCTGAGAGACCAATCCATTTTTCCAACCGTTCTAGTAGGATATTGTGGCGCACTGTGTCAAAAGCAGCACTAAGATCCAGTAGCAGCAAAAGTGATGAAGCGCCAGAATCCATTGACATTAGGAGATCATTTGTTACCTTGATCAGAGCTGTCTCAGTAGAGTGGTTAGCCCTGAATCCAGATTGCATGGATTCAAAAAGGTTATTCTCCGATATGAAAGCATTCAGCTGCTGTGCCACTACTCTTTCGAGTACTTTAGAGAGGAAAGGTAGGTTTGACACAGGTCTGTAATTACTTAATATTTCTGGATCAAGGTTGGGTCGTTTCAGTGTGGGTTTAATAACGGCGGACTTAAAAGCTGCTGGAACTACACCTGAGGAGAGTGATGTATTTATAATATTTAGAACTGAAGGCCCAAGGACGCTAAAAAGACTTTTAATAAGTGAACCTGGGAGAGGGTCGAACTGGCAAGTTGTCGGTTTGGCCGCATTCACCACTTGTTTGAGATCATCAAGTGACAGTTCACTAAAACCGGCCATTTTCCCAGGGCAGCCACCCTGTCGTGCATCTGTAAATTTCAGTCCTTTAATACGTGTGGTATCTGGCCACTCAGAGTCTGACGCTGCTATGCATGGAAGTGATGTATGCCCTGATTTACCTGACGCGGTTGAAGACACTGATGTCCGTACAGTAAACTGGGTGATACAGGCAGGTGAAGAGCAAGTTCATCCAGAGGTAGAGGATAACTCACTAGACAGCAGATCTGATGCCCAGTCCGACTCTCGCAGTGTTGATACATCCAGTCGAGGAAGTCAGCACATCCCCGAACAAGATGTTGACCATACTTCAAGTGACAATACGGAAAGCCCATCACAGTGCTCTGAAAACATGATCCCTTTGGGTATGGGTCTCCCAGACGAGACCCCATTGAACCCTGACCATCCGGACGCAGACTCCCCTGATACTGACTGTTTAGACTTGACTGTCCCAGACCTTCAAGCTCAGGTTAATTGTGCTCAACCTGACCGTTATGGTCTTAGGGTCCGCCAGTCCATCAGGCCTCCTAGTCGTCTTATTTGTCAGATGAATGACCAGTTGGTAGGTGACAATCCTCTGTCTGCAATATCTGCTAGTTCCTAATTTAAGTTCAGTAGAGATACACTTTCAGTTTAAGTAACAAAGCTTGAGTAAGAAACAAGAATTGTGCCTATGTGAGCACTTACAACTACAGGAACAATGTTTGATATTTCAGAGATGTAACAGGCATCTTTGAGTCTGTGCTTAGATAGGAGTTTGATCGCCTCCTTTCTTTTCACACTCCTTTTTTGGGAGAGTTTTAGAACTGACATGCACTTCAGTTTGTTCCTTGTAATACTGTACCAGTTTTCGTGTCTTTTTCATCAGTATTTGCCGTTTTGGCTGTGATTTTTTTTTTTCTGTTTAGTGTAGCACTCCCATATTTAGCAGAATTTCAGGGGGGTGTATGTAACGGGTGTAATAATAACTTTTATTTTATTGAAATTCCTGCTAAAATATGTGTATAGTTTTTGGTAAATGTACTGCAATGCTGAGTCCAACAGTGCCATCTGCTGGTATGGGGTGGGGTTTGGTTTTGGCTTCTAACATGTGACCAGGAGGCAATAGATTAATGCGAACATTGAATGTGTTGCATCCATTTTGAGGTCTAATTTGCAACCAATTTAAGAGTACTTTGAGTTTCATCCTTTCCGTTTACGACCACTGGTACTAATAAAAATGTTTGACAAGATAAGTAAATGGTCTGCATTTATTTGGTGCCTTTCAAGTCAATGAAGACCGCCCAAAGCGCTTTTAAAATGTGCTTCACACTTACCCATTCACACACACACTCACACACCAATAGGGAGTCAGTCATGCATGGCGACTACCTGCTTATTTGGGTCATTGGGGATTCAGTGTCTTGCCCAAGGACACTTCGACATATAACACGGAGGAGCCGGGAATCGAACCTGAGACCTCTTGATCCCAAGACGATCGCTTTACCTCCTGAGCTAATGCCAAAAACCCCGCAGTGTGGAGGTCCAGGGTTCAATTCCAGCTCCCGCAGCCTCCCCGTGTGGAGTTTGCATGCTCTCCCCGTGCCTGAGTGGGTTTCCTCTGGGCACACCATTTTCTTCTTGCATTCCAAAAACATGCATGTCAGGTGAATTGGCCTGGTGTGAATGAGTGAGTGAGTTGTATGTTTCTATGTGCCCTGCGACTGGCTGGCAACCAGTCCAGGGTGTCTCTTGCCCACTGCCCGAAGATGGCTGGGATGGGCTCCTGCACCCCCAGTGAGGTAAGTAGCGAAAAAAATGGATGGATGTCCAACTGTGCAATACTACAAACAATACAAGCAAAAAACAATAATGGAAAAAAGGCATCAGAACAAAAAACACAACTAAAAACAAAAATAAAATATAACTATAGTCCAAGTTAATAAACAAAAAATGATTCGAATATTGTTTGATATAGAACTGTGTGGCCTTGGTAGAAGTTGGCACCCTGTTGTGTTTTGGTCACAGTAGACACGCAGGCTAAAAATCACCTGACCTAATTGCTCATATAAGCGTAAACCTTTATCAGCATGTACTCAGAGTACATGCCTGTGCGCGTCTCCTGATAACAGGCTCCAATAAAAACCCAAGACTGAAAGTGAAACCTTCTGTTGTTTTGTAGTGGGACGTGAACACGTATCACGGGACTTCATGGGGTCAAATTTCAGTTTGAATGTAGTCAGTGTGCAATCACGGAAATCGCTTACAATAAGGTGCTTATAAACCAATAAACAACCTTAGCCTCCTTTGCAAAGATGAAGGTCAATAAAGGTTCAATGAATAAAAATTGCTTGAAGATGTGGCAGATATTCAAAAACACTGTCACAAAGACAATTTTAACATGTAAATATAATTGTGTTTACGGAAGGCGCATAGGTCGAATTAAAGGCCCAAAGTACCTTTTATACACGGCCTGAGATGATCTTGATTCATTATTAGATAGATAGATAGATACTTTATTCATCCCCGAAGGGAAATTCACATTTCCAGCAGCATCCCTGAGCTGAGAACAATACAATAATAAAGCAATAAGAATACAATATACAAATACCCAGTGTGACGTGCAAATGCCCACTGTGCCCACTATTAGAATCAGCCCACAATAGGATTGGCAAGCTACAACCATACATGTCACATATTCAAAAACATTACTTTTTTTCATCTTTATTTTTTCTATATACCGAAGCCATATTCCCCTAGTGGGAGGTGGCTAGAGTCAAGATCTATCTATCCATCTACCCTGGTCATATCCCTCGAGAGGGGTGACCAACAGCAAGATAAACACATACAAAAACAACGAAAATAAAAAAAAGGGAAAAAGTCGCAAAAATCACACACAAAAAATTTTGGACCATGGCCAACCCAAATGCCAAACACCCAAACAAATTAAGCACCTCGGCACCCAAGTTGGTCATGCTTTCGTCCCTCCAGATAAAACGGGACACAAGAAAGCGGCCATGTCACTCAGGTCAGGGTGACACAACACACTCTTTTGTTCAACAGCAGGGCCCGGCTTTCACTGGTTTACCCCTGCCGTATCAGGGGTAAAAAGGTGCCCTTTCCAAACATCCCACTATCCTTTTACAACACCTCTCCACTCATTCCTATCACCAACAAGAGCTCTAGCTTCCACTATGTTTAGACCTCTTTCCTGCAGTGCACTCACAACACCATCAATCCATGTCAATCGCGGTTTTCCTCTTGGTCTCTTTCCATTTACTTCTGCTCTCCTCTTCAACATTCGCTCCTCATCCATCCTCTCCATGTGTCCTAACCAACAGAGTACTCTCTTATGCACACGCTTGCTCAGTTCCACTACTACTCCAGTTCTGTCTCTCACAATTTCATTTCTCATCCATCCAATCTTGTCACTCCTAACATATTCCTCAAACACTTCATCACAAAAATCAAGAACACACTAACAATAAAAAACCCCACAATATTTTTTTCCAGTCTGCATTAAAGTTTTTAGTGACAGTAATATGCAAATCTATCTGAAGTCAATATTTGTTTTAAGAAAATATTGCTCTCCATATCGGATCATATTGGAATATATTTACATATGAGCTATTCTACTGTATTTACGAGAAATTTGAGATACAAGATGTCTTTCAAGCAACACAGACACGCGTAAAAGTTTGTGAATTTAAAAATACAGCCGGAGCAAAACTGAGTTTGGTTGTGGTTTATTTAAGTATTGATTACACAGTAAAACACACGGATAAAAACTTGTCGATTGTTTTTCAGCTTTCTCCACTTGCAAACCTTTAATTCATTAATCTTCAATTCTCTTACAGATGCTTGTTTTCTGTTTTCTTCCACGTAGCATAGAAATTAGCACGCCATTGTGGACAAAAACTCAGAGCAATCAATGGAAGGAAAATTAGGTTTTGAATTGAATTAATATTTGGGGGGACAACTTTGTTCATCTGCTACCACAGTACCTTTCAAATTGCTAAATACGCTACAGCGTTATCATCTTTTAGGACTTCTGCTAACAATGCAACATGTGACAGTCGTGCGTTCTCTTCCCCGCAAGTGAGATGTAATGGCAATCAAGAGATACTTAAAAGTCACAGGAGACGCATAGAAGTCACATTTCGTTGAAAACGTGAACAATCTAACAAAACAGCAAAGAAAAACGAAAAAATGCACTCACGTTTGTTTTATCAGTGTTTGCCAATCTTTCAATTGAATTCAATATTTTGGGAATTTTGATAAATGAGGCTGCAATTAAAGTGTTATTGCTTCATTCAAGTTTAATTTTGCCTGTTTTCGAGTATCAGACTGCCAACTATCCGTGTCGGCTCTACAAGAAAAAAACATACAGTTCTATAAATCGTTCTTAATATGTTATCTGTAGCTGTTGATTGAATTGAGTGTTTTCTTTTATCCGGAGGAGAATGATAATCGACATATTAAAACGTGGGTCCATTCGTTCAACAATTGTCGGATAAAAACACTGTCACTGTCATGATGACTGATTAATTTCACCTGTGCCCGCTTGTGTGATTGGTTCTCCGTCCTACTTAAGCTCCGCCCCGTCACTCGCCTGTTGACAGTCAGTCAGCCACCTCTGTTTCTACAAGGCAAGCATTTTGACTCTGACTCCTGTCTGTCCCGCTTTTTTCACCCGTTTTCCACCCGTCTGTTCCTGATTTCCCCTGTCTCCAGCTACGACCTGTTTTTTGACCCCGACCACGTTTTGATCTCCCGTCCCGGCTTACGACTCATTTTTTAATCCGGACCACGTTTTGCTCTCCTGTCCCGGCTATCAACCTGTTTTTCCGTCTACAACACTAACATCTCCCGCTCCGGAAGATCCACTTCTTCATTCGGAACACGTTCAGATTCTGTGAGCGGCTTGCTTTCCGCGTCCAGCAAGCACCGGATCGCGGGCGCTGCCTTTCCTCTACATCTCAATAAACCCGTGGTTAACGTTTTGCATCTGGGTCCTAATTCCGTTCTGGACGCGACAGTCACATCTTCAAGAGAACTCTTGGCAGCGATTATATATTATTAATTATAAACTACAGACTCAATGGTCCAGATAAGAGAGCGGCAATACAGAGGAAGGATATAAAAATAAAAAATAAAACAACATCATAAAAATGCACTGGGCAAAATTAATCATTTTTTAATATTATAGTAGCAAAAAGGCTACATATTCTTTTATAACAGGGTTAGGAATTAAAGAAAAACAAAAACAAGTACTGTACAGCAAAAGATTTCCAAACATTATCTGGAAGTGTTCTCCTTCATTACCGAGGTCTCAGCTTTCTCGGGAAGGCTGTAAACTGTGATGGAGATATCGGTGCTCTGGAAGATCTCTTCCAGCATCTCTGAAACTCTTTCCCACTTCAGTCGATCCAAGCCGCACCCGATTCTGCGAGGAACACACAAAATAAACATACCAAACTTTTCCCCTTCTCTGAAAATGTATGATGATTTCAGAGATGGCTGAACAAAAATGTCACATATAATTTAATATTAATAACGCGGTACAAAATATTGTACGAAAAAACTTACCCTCTTAAAAATGTGTATCACCAACTGTGGGATTTTATAACTTTAAACAGAGAAACGTCAAGCTTATTTGGACATCTTTCTTCTTAAGTACTTAAAATGCAATCAAACTGTAGAGGAATAACTTTCACTCAGCAGTGCTTTCTCCCTGCATTAATGTTCTTTGAGCACATGTAATACAGTTTTTAGTGCAGGAAGTGACTGAATGCTCTGTTTGACAAGTCTGGGATAAATTCTCAGTTTCTTTTTGCAAAACATTGCTATTTAAATTAAAAATTGAAACAGTGGACTGTATCAAGGACACAAACTGGAGTTTAGGGACTCCTGATTTGGAAGAATTGCAAAAGCAACAATGTGGGATGAATAAAGGTTTTTTTTGGTCTTGCAGTGGGAAATGAATAAATACATAAGGAAATCAACATAATAGAATGACTTTTGGAACATTTGAATGTTTTACAATAACTTTGCCTTAAATATTTCATTTTCAAAAATGTGATTTTTCACTCCAGAAACATAAAAATAATGCATCAAATACCCAGTAAAATATGACTCAAAGTGCAAAAAACTGAAAAGTAGTTTATTTTCAGAATGTATTTAAAGTTGTTATTCTGGTCAAATAATAAATGGTATACTTTTGAACAAAAGTTCTGCATTTTTTTTAATGTGTAAAATAAATCTAATCAGCAGTTTATTTGGAAAATAAACGGTATTGCACTTGTTGCTGCTGCAAGTTAGCAGTCAAGTATTTTGCATTCAAAGGATTTACACATGGGTGGCACGGCTGGGCGGTTAGCGCGCAGCCCCGCGGTGTAGAGGTTCAATTCCAGCTACCGCAGCCTCCCTGTGTGGAGTTTGCATGTTTGGCATATCAGGTTAATTGGCTGGCCCAAATCGTCCCTAGGTGTGAATGAGCGAGTGAGTTGTATGTCTCTGTGTGCCCTGCGACTGGCTGGCAACCAATTCAGGGTTTTCCCCTGTCTACTCCCCGAAGATAGCTGGGATGGGCTCCAGCATCCCCATGACCCTAATGAGGATAAACAATGGCGATAAACTTTTAGTTTAAGTGCAAATTATGTGAAATTCAAGTAAATTTTTGAACAAAAAAATGTATTACCTTATTATCACATTGGTGATATTTGATTTAAATGCGAGATAGTTTCTAATAAGTGGGAGCGTATGCTTGAATATGACTCCTTTTTTCATGGCCAAATTCAAGCACTTTTTTGGGACTTTTTATGCCAATTTTAAATTTCTTTAGTACCATTAAAAGAAATCTGGTGTGACAAATCCATTTTGCAGATTCGAAAATATATCTGTGGTTTAAATATGTGATTTTTAATCTTGCGTGTGTATTTCGAAAGATGCATGAATTTGAGATCTTGAGTAAATACCAAATATATTTGTAGATCTGAACAAAATTTAAAATATTTTTGAGACATATCTCTCCCCATAAGTGTTGGGTAAATTGACAAGAACATGTAGCTTACATTTTTGGTTGCAGGAGTTTCTTTCCATTACAATTACCCAGTGGGAAACACTGGCTTTTTTTTTTTTGCATGGCCCATAATAAAAGTCCATAGCATGCACCTCTCTGTCTTCTTGGGCACGAACCATAGGGGGCGATGACGCTTCATAGGAAACTGCCATACAAAATAATGCCAACTGCCGTTAATCACAAGGGGAAAAAAATGCAATTGTAAAGCGAGGCAAGCGGAGAACAGCGTCAGCATTATTTTTAAGCAGACTTGTAAAACACGGCAACAATTTCAAGCAATTACAAGCACTCTACCCCAAATTCAAGTATCTTTTAATCCTTGAAAACACAACATTGAAATGAGAGAATTTTCAATGATTTCAAAAACCCGTACAAACCCTGTAATTTGGGTAAAAGTAATGATGTTTCTTGGATAAGTGCATTTTTAAACAGACGGTACAAGTCTTGAATTAAGCATTGTCAGTATTGGGTTATTGTAGTTATTGTGCACAATATAATTTGAGCGTGTCAGCTTTATAATGTGTGTTGCACAGTTTACTGTACTATAAAGTTAAACAGCCTTAATTATCGCAGCAGAGACACTAAATTGAGTTCAGAGTTGGCGTGAAGGTAATTACCTCGGGCGACTTTTATCCTCATAAACAATGTTCATTACGTTGTTATCAATGACAATCAAGACGATTCAAATTCTGATTTACAATCAATACCCAATGCACAACCTTTTCTGGCAATAATGGAGGAATACACTTATTTTAAACCTAACATCATAAGTGTAGCATATTAAAAAAAACATGACTTTAAAACAGCAAACACTGAACGAATGCAATCTCACATTGTTAGATCAGTGTTTCCGAACCTTTAGTGACCCGAGGCATGATTTTTTTTATCAAGCAGTATTGTATAATTAATATTGGAACCGTCAGCAAATTTTGGCTTGATATTAATTTCCCTAACTATATTATTTTAGTATGAATTATAATTGTGTATTTTTAATTATAAGTGTATACCTGTCAACCCTGAATGACTAAAATGTGTGTAGAGGTCAAACTAAAAAACTTATTTTTGTCTCTTTTATTAAAGCAACAGTGTATTATTTGACCACTACATGTCGCAGTATTGTGCAGTGCAACTGAAAAAGAGGGCTACAAAGCAGAAGGAAGAATGAGACTCAAAGTGGCCTAACGGCACCATTTTACTTCTCGTTTTTTCTTTTTTTGACCAAGCTTCACAAGTTTTGTTTTGTTCGAGTATCATGTCAGCTCCCAATCTCACCAATTGGGAGCTCATGTTTTGTAAAAAAACATGACAAACATTTTTTGTTTTTGACATGTAGGTTTGTATGATAGTTGATGATTTTTGCTTATTATTTATATTAGTATTGTTTTTGAGAATAAATGAGTTTGTTGTAATACTATAAGGTATGAAATATTTAATACACAATGCCCCTTTAAAAGTGTGTAAAACTAAAGTTTTAACCTTAAAAGGTTCTATTTAGTAAGGCATACCTGCCAACCCTTACTCCAGGGGTTGGGCACTTTTTTGACCCAAAGAGCCATAAAAGCTAAATATTTAGATGTTTATTTTTGTTTTGTTTTTTTTGAGACGGACACACAATATATTTTAAGACAAAATTCAACAAAACCGTCAAACCTGCTCCCTAGAAAAAAGTGTGTTCGTCAGCGCATTTGATTTCACAGTGTGATGATAATGATAACATTTATGAAATAGTAATGGCTCATTTTTGTTCTAGATAATGGTTTCAAAACAAGATAAAATCAGAGTTTAAGTAAAATTGAGATAAAATACAGCAAACGAGGATACTGGCGTATTCACCGACGCAGACAGTGTTGGGCCAGAGAGAAGGAATAAGCTGTGTGCCTAGCTCCGCCCACCCAATTCAATTGCTCTGGGTGTTTGGCTGGCGTTTAAGTGTGTTTACAGTTGATTTTTTTCTGGGTTTTAATCATAAAGTGTCTCAAGAGTGAATATAGCTGGAGCTTCCATATACTGGATTCCTGAGGGACGTACAGTGTGACACCGTGACTGTAAACTGTAGCTATAACTGTGCGCTATATATACTGGAACAAACCCAAATTTGAGAATCATTGTTTTTTTGGGGTTAATGAAGACGATTAGAGCCTTCATCAGAGCGGATTTGCCGACTTACTGAGAGAAAGGGAAAGATAAAGCGAAAGAGAGAGAACACAGGGTTCAAATGACGCATCGCTTAGTCGGCATGACGAAAGGAGCTGGACACAAACTCTTATTAGCGAAATGGAGATCAGATATAAGTTTACAGTACTGTATGAAAGACGCTATGCTTTGAATTGGCAAATCAGCATTGGCAATCTCAAGTCAAGGGATGCTGGCCAATCAGCGTGAATCTTGGCTGCCCGAAAGGTTCCTTATTGGTCTTGAGAAGCAATTGTTGTATTATTTTGATTCAATCTTTTTTTTCTTCAATTTTTTCCGCTAAAGAGTGAACCAGTGATGAAGTGAGAAGAAACAAGGGGTCTCTGTACTGTGTCTGCATTGCTTTGGCATCACATGTGCCAAAACCTGTTTCACGTGTTCCAAATAAGACAAGACGTACGGTATTTTGATTTTATCTCCGAGCTGGGTGTACTCATAAAAAGAGCCATAACTGGCTCTCGTGCCAGATTCACGACCCCTGCCTTAGTCACTAACACAAGTACGGGTCAAACTAAAAAGAAAGATTTTTGACACGTATGCAATTGGCTGCCGATTAATAGGTCAGGAGCCAACTAGGACTACAGCTACCACACTAGAATAAAAAAATGGCTTTGCAATTGGTTGTGGCATTTATAAAAAAATACAGTTTGATAAATAAAATCTTGAAAAACCACAGCAGAGCCAGTAACATCATATAGGACTTCCTCCACCCTAGCCACCACTTCTTGGAGTTGCTGCCCTCTGGTAGGCGCTACAGGTCCTTTAAAACAAGGACTAACAGACTCAGGGACAGTTTCTTCCCAAGGGCCATCACAACATTAAACGAGCGCACAAGACTGTGAAAAGTGTTTCTATCGAGCTAATACTGAAAGTATTTTGCAATTAAGTTTCATTGTACTATTTTCTGATGCTCTTTCAGGGACAAGCCTGTGAAAAATGTATATCATACCAATGTAAAGGAACATTTGTATACTGTATTCCTATCTTATTGACTTGTTTTGAAATTATGCTCCTGGTAAATGTTATTGCACTAATTTGCATTGCACTATAGTTCTGTTGCACTTACAGCCCAGGATAGGGTCCAAGCATTACCTTGTAAATATGTTTGCTTATTTCTCCTGATAGAATTGTTATCTTACTTTTTTCTTTACATTTTACATGTTTAGCCTGGAGTGTCATGTCTGATTTTATTGTAAAAAATGTTCGCACCATGTTGTAATCGATGACAACAAACACAATTCGAATTATAATTCTGAAATAAACCAATCGTCAAACGTTTGAGCAGAGTTTGAACAAACCGGGGCATGGAAATCTGTGTGACTCCATGTTGGAAACATTGTGCTCTTAGGTCCTCCAAGCTCTGTCTGAGGCTGTCATAGGTCGGCTTATGGCTCGCCTTCTTCTTCGTGATCTTAAAGCAAGAAAATACAGTAGTGTCAAATGCCGCAGTGTTTTTGAATCCTCATGGGTTCAAAAACGGAATTCTACATCGATTAATTTTGTTAGTTACCAGATAGTACACAAAACGTTCTCCTCTCTTCAATACTGCACACTGTCCCACCAATTTATCTGCTTATAAAAACAGAAATGTATTGGTAAGAGGAGGGATTAAAACAGGGGTGGGCGAAAATGTTGAGCGATTGTTTTAATTGTTTGGCTATCCACCCGTAGTCTTCAATCGGATGTCTCGGCAATACATTAGGAAATATGATGAAGTAGACCTAACCGATTTTTCTCATTTGCATTTATGAATAAACATACATGCAGACATTTACATGTTAAAATTTATTTTACATTTGTTTATAAATTGAGCAATTTTATCAAACCAGTTTTGAAACAATCAGTTAAAGCAAAAAAAATGTCTTTGGTCCCTTTTTGAACCACTAAAATGTATATATTATCAATTGAAATGTTTTTTTTTCCTGCTTGATATTTGATAAATATATAGATTAAAAAAATAATAATAGCAAGTACTGAACAGAAAAGATGTATCCAGCTCTTCAAATTTTGGCCTTCAGCACAGTACTGTACAGATTAAAGTGTTAAGAACAATATATTTTTCATTGGAGGGAAGACACTAAAGAACACTGGAGAATATTTTGTCGCTTGAACAACATTTTTAACAAGTAGTACTTTATGCACTATTGCATATGTTATCATTGTATTTTTCTCCATTTTCGTTTGGCGAACAGATTAAAAAACCTCAAAAGGCTGTGGTTTACGCAATACTGGATTAAAATGACGATGTGTATTATTTAGTGCCTCGTAAGGGCTAACATGTATTCATTAAAAACAATATTGATTCTATAAAATTCACAAAATACTCATAAAGGAATTTGCATTTTCTTTTATACAACATGATGCTCACCTCGAGAGAGCTGCCATCATTGTCTGCCATTTTATCCCCCAAAGATAAGTAAAGTCCAGTCAAGTCATGTTTATTTGTAAAGCCTTTAATCACAAGAAGTCTCAAAGGGCTGCACAGACCACAGTCTACACAATCCCCTGATCTAAAACCTACATAAGGGAAAGGAAAAACTCGAAACCTCAGCATGAGTAAAATGAAACAACCTTGAGAAAGGACCACTCATGATGTTCCAGGATGACCAAGCTGCAATGGATGTTGCAAGGGCATCAACAAACAATACACAGACATTGTCACCATGAAACATAGGTCAACTAAAAAATGTATAAATAAAAGAAGATGCCTGTCAATTTACATGTTTTCCGTGTATTTTATCTTTTTTTTTTTTTAAATCATTTCAAATTGTGTGCGCAGTATACATTTTTGTAAGGGAAATCTTTCTTTTTATAAATAAATAAAAATCCTTTTTTTTTTGACTGATCTTGTGTTGCCCTCTTTGGTTCATGGCCGATTTAAAAGACGAATGGTAAGATTTCCAGCAGCTACCTGATGTCAATTCTATTGATGGCTATTTAGTCACAAGAAATGATGCCCTCATCACTCAGAAGACAAAAAGGAAGACTAATTATTCCAGAGTCGTTTTGGCCATATTCTCGATTGTAGTATTTTGTCTCATTTTACAAACGAACTTTGCTCTCATCTTGTTTTGACCATCCATCCATTATCTGCACCGCTTATCCTCAGCATGGTCACGGGGGTGCTGGAGCCCATCCCAGCGATCTTCAGGCAGTGGGCAGGGGACACCCTGAACTGGTTGCTGGCCAGTCGCAGAGACAGACTACTCACTAGCTCGTTCACACCTAAGGACAATTTGAACCGGCTAATTAACCTGGACTGCATGTTTTTGGAATGTGGGAGGAAACCAGAGTGCCCGGAGGAAACCACCGCAAGCACGGGGAGAACATGCAAACTCCACACAGGAAGGTTGGATCTCATGACCTCAGAACTGTGCCGCACACGCGCTAACCACTACGCTGCCGTGCTGCCCTGTTTTGACCATATTTCCATTAAAAAGGCGCATTTGAGCAAGATCACTTTTCCATTGATAAAAATGATATACCAAATAAATCTGCAGCTTCCTCGCTCTAAAGCCAACAGTGAGAGTTTTCAGTCATGTGCTTACAAAGTAAATACAGAGTTTTGGAAGACAAAGGTAACTAATACGCCGACTTCTTTGTCGCAAATTAAATTACAATGTGACAGTTTCTGTTACAGAAGAAAACCATTTAATGAGCAGATGAAGTCTGTGAAATTCTGCAGTGAACAAGACAAATTTTACTGCGAGTGGGGAAAGATAAATAAAACCAACTTGTTCACACAACTTAGATTTGTTTTTATCCTATGTAATCTGTCTTGATGTTAGTAAATAGGTGCTGTGTTGAGTTTGTAAGGTTTATCATCGCTTAATAAGGGGATCTGGAATCATTCATAGAGGGAACAATTGGCTGAGGTTGACAGGTATGAAAAAAATGAGTAGAAAAATTAATTGGTTTAGTCACTTTTAGTCTCTGTAGTTTGTGTTCTTTCCTGTGCTTTTAGCACTTGTTTTCAGTTGCACTAAAGAATACAGCAAAGCTCTAGATTTACCGGTCGATCTACATTCGTACCCTCATCTATGGTCATGAACTCTTTGTCAAGACCGAAAGAACAATATCCCGGATACAAGTGGCTGAAAAGAGTTTTCTCTCCCTTAGAGACAAGGTGAGGGACTGGCATTAAGGGAGAGACAGTTGAAGTGGCTCGGGCATCCGATAGGGAGGTGTCCAGGACGCATCAGGGGTTCCAGCATGTCCCACCAGCGGGAGGTCCCGGGGACGACCCAAGACATGCTGGAGAGATTACGTTTCTAGGCTGGCCTGGGAATGCCTCGGGATCTCGTCGGATGATCTGGATGAAGTGGCTGGGGATAAGGAAGTCTGGGCTTCCCTGCTGAGGCTCCAGATAGCGTAAGAAAATGGATGGATGGATATACAATACAGTGACATTTGGTGGTCAAAAAATACAAACTGTCTATTTAAGCCACAGGTGTCAAAACAGGCGGCCCGCGGGCCAGATCAGGCCTGCTAAGGTAATGAATCCGGCCCGCGAGCCAACACTCAGAGAAGCGCAAGAGAAAAACAAGCTGCAGGTTGAAATATGTCAACTTGATGTTGCCAAAGCCAGGTGCCTCGAACAAAGACACTGTACTTGTATTTATTTTCCTCTCTCTGTCCTTTCCACCACTTTTCTTCCACTCTCTGTCTCTGTCTCTTTCACTCTTTGTGTCTCTCTTTTTATCTTCCTTTGTTGTTTTTTGTTTCTTTCTTACTCTCTGTCTTTTTAACTTTTTTTGCTCTAACTTCCTTTTCTCTTTCTCTCTTCCTACCCTCCGCACTTTCTTTTCTCTCCCTGTCTTTCTATTTCTCTTTGGATTTCTTTCTTCCTCCTCCTTTCTTCTCCCCCTCTCATGACTTTTTATCTCTTTTGTTTCTCACACTCTCTCTTTTTCTTTCTTTAGCCTGCCCACTCTCCTTTTCCCTCCCCTTTCTCTTATTTCTTCATCCCTTTTTCTTTCTCTTTAATCTACTAGTCCGGCCCCCACAGAATGTTTGTTCTATCGTGTGGCCCCCGAGTTAAAATGAGTTCGACACCCCTGATTTAAGCGAAATAATTTTAAAAAGTAAACAGCTTTGAGGCGAACACACAAACAATAAATAGAGTTTTTTGTGGCTTATATAAATGCAAGCAGGCTTGACTCACTCTGCCCCTTGAGCTCCTCGACCCCTCCGAATTTCTGCTTAAAGATGACAGCGATGCCTGCGCCCATGCGGCAGTCCTCGCTAATGCAATGGGCCAGCGACTCGTCCGTGGGACACGAAAACAAATCGCCCGTCACGTACATCACTCTCCATTTTGCTTTTGCCGGCTAACCAAAGGAGGTGACAATAGTAACATTTCCACTTTTAAAAATTCGATTGGAAAACATTGCTTTGAAACAAAACGACTCAATATTTACCGGCGTTGTGTCCGACATGGCTTTTTGAGAAGGAATGTATGTGAAATGTTGAAGCCTGTGTGGTGTTATTGATTAATGGCGGGTTTTGAGACGTTTTTAGCCGTTTGACAGTTAAGACTGATTTGCAACGTGAGAATTAGCAAGACAGACACTTCAAAATAGTCTCGTTTTATCTCATCGTATCTCGCGAGAGTCACCAAAAATGTTTAGATTCGCCGATGAGGTTTTCCTCCACCTTTTTGCGGCACACTTTTATATTTGTCGAAAATCTTCAAAATCAATTACCGGCAATAGTTTCGTGTTTTATTTTGAAGCTTTATTAATCATGTTTCCTTAATTGACAGTACAGTATAAGGTTTTTCTTTTCATTTGTAGTTATCGTGGCTCAGGGGTAATGCTGTGCTGTACAGTACTTATTATGTTATTTTTGTTGTAATTATTATTTTACAATATTTTTCAACCTGTTGTTCATGTTTTACTATGCTTTTCATGTTGTTTTTCCAAAATAAAAATACTTTTAAGGAGCAAAAATGATCTCCCAGTGGAACACAATATTTTTAATATACGTTTATTTCCATAATTAGAAAAAAATGATTAAAATAAGCAAAATTATGTGCAAGCTTCTTACTTGTTGTCTGTAGTGCATTTTTAAATAGAGAGCATATATCATTTAACACCTGTATATTTTTATCCTTCAAAAACGTTCAATTAGAACCATACACAGGGTAGGATATCGAGACAGTACTAATATTTTATTCCTACAGTCCAAATTATTAAAATTAGATGATTTAGTAAAAAATTTCACTGCACAACTGCTATTTAAGGTCAACAAAAACATAGTGCCAGAAAACATCCATAAATTATTCATTCGGAAAGAGGGAAATTATAACTTAAGGGGCTGTAGTGAATTCATAATCCCAAAGGTGAGAACCACCAGGAAAAGTATGTGTGTCTGTGTGTGGAGCTTTGGAACGGTTTGCAAGACGGGATCAAACGGTGTCCAACTATTCACTTGTTCAGGTTCAGATACAAAGGAACATTCCTGGCAGAATACAGAGATGAGGGTGGGGTATGACTGGTGCGGGAGATTGGGAATAGTGCGTTTAGTTAACTTTGTGTTATTGTTGCTATTCTTATATCATAACTGTTATTATCAATATCATTACAATTGTTGTTATATCATTTGGTGTAATTTGTTGGGAAGATGAAGGGGTAGGTAATATAAGCATTTGCTTCTTACTACCCCTTTTCAAACATATTGTGTAACGTTATTTTGTTGTTGAGTTATTGTTTTTGTTCTGTTTTTATTTTGATGTTCGAATAAAGTTTTCATTCATTCATTCATTCATTCATTCATTCATCCATTCACCTTATAAGTGGTGCTTTAACAACTCAGGCTGCCAAGTGATTTATGAACCGTAAATCAAGAATGGTAGAAAAAATGTTCATTAAAGGGACAGCGTGTAGTATTTAGTGCCTCATCGTGGTATAAGAAAACTCATTCAGTAAAAAAAAAGCATTGATTTGAATACTATGCACTAATATTGAACTATCATGCCAATGTTATTTTTTATAGAAACAAAATAATGAGTGGAGAAATTTGTATTTCGATTACACAGTGGAATCCCCACCACGTTTGTCCAGCAGGATGCCGCTAGGATGTGCTCAAAGGTACTGGCTCTCGCTTGCACTAGTGTCATCTAGTGGTCAAAATTATACAATGGGCCTTAAAAGAAAAAAAATGGATTCCGATAATCAGCAAAAATACATCAACTATCATATACAGGAAAGATGTATTTTTAAAAATACTTGTAAGTCAATAAGTTTGCATTTGTTTTACAAGACTAGAGTACCTAGAGTAGTACTTCTCAATTATTTTCTGCCCCGATTCCCTAGGAAGAAGAAATCCTTTTGCGCCCTCCCAAGAAGTCTGCCTCCTCATTCGGGTTATTTTTTTCATGGGGTCACTCGAAGGTCTGCTCCACTTCGTATAATAACTTCATACTCAATGCTTATACTCTGTGCTTAATGCACGATGAGGTTAAATGAAAAACACAACAAAAAACACTGACACTATTGGTCTCTATTGTTTGTACTCTTCTTTTGCACTTCTTTTAGCACTCGTTCTCAGGTGCAATACAAAGCACAGCGACATCTAGTAATAAAACAATACACACTGTCACAATAATACACAAAATAAGTTCTCATCTCATTAGCTGCACTGCTTATCCTCAGTAGGGTCGCGGGGGTGCTGGAGCCCATCCCAGCAATCATCGGGCAGTGGGCAGGGGACACCCTGAACTGGTTGCCAGCCAATCGCAGGGCACAGGGGGACAGACAACTCACTCGCTCAGTCACACCAAGGGACGATTTGGACCGGCCAATCCACCTGAAATGCATGTCTTTGGAATGTGGGAGGAAACCGGAGTGCCCGGAGGAAACCCACGCAAGCACGGGGAGAACATACAAACTCCGCACAGTAAGGCCGGGAGCTGGATTTGAACCCATGCAGGAGGTTCCCACGACCTCAGAACTGTGCCGCACACGTGCTAACCACTGCGCCGCCGTGCTGCCCACACAGAATAAGTTATTAAATTTAATGGACTACCTCATGAGCAGATCATTATTATACATAAAAATACTTATCTGCTGCCACCTACTGATGTGGATGAATGATAGTTACCCGGCTGATCACTGGAAGAAAAATATATTGTACGTAATTTATTTTTGTTTGTTTTAACATAGATAAGGTTGGGCAATTTACCGCGGCACACTAGACAATGTTCTCATGGCACACTTATTGAAAAGACAGAATTTGATAAAACTATACTCAACGGGCTGCAAAAATGTAGAACCAACACTGGATAGTGTTATGAGCAAAATGAGGAAAGGGAAAAATACATTTTTACAAATAACACCTTTTTTTCCGTTCAGAGGTTTCCATGTTTACTCTGTTTTTATTTTTAAAAGATGATCACTTGCACTCTCGCCTGTGGAGAAATAAATGGGACAAGTGTGTGACAAAAATCAGTTCATACTAAATTACACAAAAGCAGGATTTAATTGGACGGGGTCAAACCAACAAAAATTGCATGTTTCCATGAATAAGTCTAACAACATGACCACCACAACTATACCTGCATCTACCGGGTCTTTGTTCTATGTCCGTTTTCCTTCACACAAAAACATAAATTGAATTTTTCCTGTCTCTTTAAGGGACATTGGTATTATTTTGTGCTTCTTAGTGGTAAAAAATGGTTAAATTGCTACATCCATTGCAACCTGGTCGTCCTTTTCATCCATCCATTATCTGCACCACTTATCCTCAGTAGGGTCGCGGGGGTGCTGGAGCCCATCCCAGCCATCTTCGGGTAGTGGTCAGGAGACCCCCTGAACTGATTGCCAGCCAGTCGCAGGGCACACAGGGACAGGTAATTTGCTCGCTCAATCACACCTAGGGACAATTTGGACCAGACAATTAACCTAACATGCATGTTTTGGGAATGTGTGGGAGGAAACCAGAGCGCCCGAAGGAAACCCACGCAAGCACAGGGAAAACATGCAAACTCCACACGGGAGATTCAATCTCATGACCTCAGAACTGTGCCGCACAAGCGCTACCCACTGTGTTGCCGTCCTTTTCATTTTTCTTTTAAATTTTATATCATATTTTAATTATTTTATATTTTATTCTTTATGTTATCGTTTGTTATTGCAACATCCGTTGCAGTCTGGTCCTCCTGGAAGGGGGATTACCTCATGTGCAGTCTCTTCTCAAGGTTTCTTCATTTTCCTCATGCTGAGGTTTTTGAGTTTTTCCTTGCCCTCATGTAGGTTTTAGATCAGGAGATGGAGTAATAATAGTCTGGAGTTTGCAAAAGTCTGTGGTCTGTGCTTGCCTTTGAGACTCCTTGTGTTTAAGGGCTATACAAATAAACATGACTTACCTTAAAAAATATTCATTACAAATGTTTTGATTTGAATAAGCAAATACATGTGAACAATCATATAAACGATAAACACACGTAGGGTGAGACGTTTGCATTTATTATACATAACATGAGCCTCACCGAGTGTGAGCGGACATCATCGTCTGCCATTTTACAATAACTGGTACCCCAAAAAACAAAAACCCCTGTGAAAGGCTGGGCAAAAAGTTGAGAAGAAAAATGGTGCTGCTTTGGTCATTTCGAGCCTCCGTTGTTTGTATTCTTCCTTGTGCTTTGTAGCACTCAATTTCACTTGCACTACACAATACAGCGACATCTACTGGTAAAATATTACATGGTATCCCTTAAAAAATAAAGAGGCATCAAACTTATTTAAGAATATTTATATTATGAAAAATTATTGTAATAGGATTACATCTTACTGTACTAAAGTGTTGAAGTAGAAACAATATTCCCTTACTTCCTGGATGTCCGTGGACATTATGAACACCAAATGTACTTCAGAATTAGGTTGTGAAGAACTATATGAATAACAGCTTCACAGGGTTGAGTAGGGTTACTTTAACTTGATTACTTTTGGATTACTCCAATACCAAATATGCTAATAAAAGACAAAACAAACTAAATACGAATAAAATTACTAAATTTTGTGCAGGCTGAATACATGGAACGGCAAAAATGATATTGGCAAGCTGTTTGGATTTATTTTCATTTTGTTTCTGTCGCATTTTATGTTAGTTTTGCCGGAGATCAAAGAGATCAAAGCCAGGAGAGAAAGCTTACCACGTGTTGAGTCATGATTTTATTCATATTTACTTTCTTTTGTCTTTTGTTAGCATATTTGGTATTGGAGTAATCCAAAAGTAATTGAAAGTAATCCAGTTAAAGTAACTCTACCCAACCCTGACTATAAGCAGGTAGGCGCCTTGCATAGCTGACTCCCTATTGGTGTGTGAGTGTGTGTGCGAATGAATAAGTGTGAGGAACATTGTAAAACGCTTTGGGAGGTCTTCATTGACTTGAAAAGCGCTATATAAATGCAGACTATTTACCATTTATTTACATATGTGTGAAATAACAAATAAGCTTAAAAATTCTGAATAATTAATGACACACAGTTATGCAATTGACCGTAGTAATGTTTCATAACGATTAGGAAAGAGATAAACGTATACTACACTTAAATTCCCCCAAACTACCCGTAACATGTTCAAATAAATAAAACAATGTCCCGCTGTGCACCAATGCTAGACTTAAGTGTCATACAGCATTTTCATTTATGCAAGGTCAGGATTCCTGTCACGTCTCGCTTAAGCTTTCACAAGTGACTGACTGACTCGACAGTCACTGCTGCAGCATTCAGAAGTTGACGCTGCGTCTCTGCTCATTGATCCAGTCCCCAGGGTTGACATCCATCTGCAGCATCTTCATCACCCACTTGTCTCTCCGTGCTCCATCGATGAACTCGTCCAGGGAGAGTTCGCCTGTGTGTTTGGAGTGGTTTTGGGGTAGTATTTATTATGTTACTCTTTATATGTAGTCCTTTCCATAAAAATGACTTGAGAACATTAACAATCAACCACACACATAGTAAGCCTACACAGCTGCTAATCTGTACATCTGTTTGATTGTTTTTTGTTTTTTTTGCACTACTGGCAGTTCTCTTATACCTAGCCACTCCTTTGCACACCTGTTCTCCTCTGCACTATCGTACTCCAGTGTTATTGTTATTGTATAGTGACTTGTTTACCTGACTGCCCATTTTGCACATCTGGTTAGCTGCTCCTCTTGCACTCCTTGCACTACTGTATAATACTATACATAGCTATAATTATTGAGTATATTATTAGTACTTCAATACTCCAACTCAATACAACATTTTATTTATATCTGTACATTTAAGGAAACTGCGGGTCAGATGTATTGACATTTTGTTCTGTATACACGTGTACAAGAATGACAATAAAGAATATCTGAATCTGAAGGTAGTATTCTGTTAGAATATGCAATGCCGTGAAAAAGTATTTGGCCCCTCCCTGAATTCTTTGTTTTTTGCATATTTATCCCACACAGAGGTTTCAGATCATCAAACCAACTTTGATATCACACAGGGACAAACCAAAGTAAATACAAAATGCAGTTTTGAAATGTTGATTCCATTTATTTAGGCACAAAAAATCAAAACCTTTATGGTCCTATGTGAAGAAATAATTGCCTCCTGAACCCAATAGAAAGTTGGGCCACTTTTGGCAGCAAACACAGAAATCAAACATTAGCGATGAATCTTTCACAAGGTTGGAGGATTTTTGGCCCAGGGGGTTGTTCAAGCCTAATGTTGTTAAAATCTGATGTGGTGAAGTTGTGAATGTGTTTAATTGCTGTTAAAAGTGTCGATAAAAACTCCTATTGTTGGGATATGATATAATAAAATTGTGTGTTTAATAGCTGTTAAAAATGTCGGAAAAAATTGTTAAAACGTCACGAAATTGTGAATATGCTTAATTGCTGTCGAGATTGTCGAGAAAAATTGTTCAAACCTCACATTGTTTATTTGCTAAAAAACAAAAAAAAACAAAAAGAAGTATTTAATTGCTGTTAAAAGTGTCGATAAAAAATCATATTGTTGGGATATGATATAATGAAATTGTGTGTTTAATTGCTGTTAAAAAAAAATGTTAAAACGTCATATAACGAAATTGTGAACATGCTTAATTGCTGTTAAGATTGTCGAGAAAAATTGTTCAAACCTCACATTGGTTATTTGATGTTACTAGTGTCAATAAAATTGTTCAAACCAAAAAACTCCTCTCTGCAAAATGGTTTCAAAATCTACTATATTAAAGGATTTTATAGCATAAACTGCCTGTCACACAACAGCATCTTAATTAAATTTAAATGAGCAACTCCAGAACCTTAAGTTTTGTTTGTTTTTAAATATAGGCTTGCCTTATGTAAAAATGTAATTGACCACCTTGACAAATCACAAAGTAACTATGACTAACCAAAGTTTTGGGGAAGCTGAGTTCAATTCCACAGGCGACACCCACAATAGATTGTGACCACCTGTAATGATTTTTTTGTGGAATGCTCTTCCCCCTGAGATTCGATCTGCAACCTCGGTGAAACGGTTTAAATCTAGGCTAAAAACACACTTCTATTATATACCATATGAATAAGCTAAATTTGATGTTGACAATATCTGTGTATTATTTATTATTAGAACATCCATTGCAGCCTGGTCATCCTGAAGGGGGATTGCCTCCCTTCTCAGGGTTTCTTCATTTTCCTCATGTTGAGGTTTTTGAGTTTTTCCTTGCCCTCATGTAGGTTTTAGATCAGTGGAATCTCCCCGCTGCAGTCCGGATTCTCGTTGCTTTCAAAGTTATGCAATTGTAAACAATACATCAGTTCTGCTTGATCATTACACATATATGCTGACACATTTCCAAATGTGTCCGCGTGTAAGACACATGTTCAAATTTCTGGCCAAACTGGGATTTTGAGATGCGCCTTATTGTCCGGAACTTGCAATATATGAGTTTTACAGTTATACCCGTCTGACCATCAGATTATTCATTTGTTTATAGTTATTACACTTTGTGATTGTCTGCGTATTTGAGTGAAGCATTTACTTATGGTTGGTGTCTGGACCCTTGACAGAACCCTTTTTTAATTCTAATGAGTCTGCTTATTGTGTCCACCGTTTCAATGTAAGGTCATTTTGATAAACTACATCTATTCACATTTACTTTGCAGAGGATCTTCTTTCAAACCCCGCTCACGTCTTGTAAAATACCGCCCCGTGAGTTTTCTAATGTATTATACTAGCACAGAAAAGATCCTGTCTTTTTTGTTTTATTTTGTTTCGTTTTAGTTGTATGTTTGCTTATTGTAATAAAATATTTCAACAGAATGACTCCGCTGCAGCATCAACGTTTGCACTATCACGGAAGTGGATGAAGGACGACGGAGAATGGCACATTTCCTTCAGTGAAGTAACAAACATGCAAATAAAATAACTACTGTAGTCGCCTTGTAAATAGTAAGGTCTCATTGAGCTTTAAAGGCTTCAAATGAGTTCTTTAATCATCCACGCAATGCTTGAATCGGTTAGAAAATTATTAAGACTCACCATCTCCATTTTGATCAACCAGCTCGAATATGCGATCCACTACTTGGTCCGGGGTCAAAAGATGACACTCTTTATCCAGCTCTCCATGACAGGCTTTTTTCAGTCGATATATAGACTATGCAGAGACAGGACAGGATGTACAGTAAGTGTCAAGTTGAATGCATTCCATATTTTTAAAGTTATCTATAATTGTAAAGACACATTACCTCCACAATTTCAAGAAGCTCTGTTTTATCAATGCAACCACTTCCATCTTTATCATACATTTTAAACGTCCATTTCAACTTATGCTCCAATTTACCCCTTAAGACCAAGTTCAAAGCTGCAACATACTCGAGAAAGTCAATGGTGTTGTCCTGTGTGCACACAAAAAAAAACGTGTTGAGAACAATAAATAAATTCTGTTCCAGCGAGGTTTTTACTCACCCCATTCTTGTCAAATGCCCGGAACATGCTTTCGATGTAATCTGAAGCCTCCTTGTTATCGGCGACCCCAAAGAAACTCTTGAACTCGTGCATAAAGAGCGTTCCACTAGGGCATTCAACCACAAACTTTTTGTACCATTCCTGCAACTCTGCCACATCTATCTCTTTGTCTGGGTCACTGTCCTCGCTTATGCGCTGACCCATTGTGGAAAGATTTATCGCTGAACCCAAAAGACTAAGAGAAATACATTACATAATACGCATGGACTGTTAAAAAGGAAATGTTTTGTGAGCAAGCTAGCTAATTTAAAATACATGGAATGGAGAGTCAGACTCAGTCTTGCCGTAGAATCACATTTGAATAACAGGGCAAGACAAAGGTTGTTTTGGCTTCCCTGAGGGGATTACAAATGTCCACTTGTCATAGTCAATTGGCCCTCAGACACATCATGAGAGGATTGTCATTTAACGCAGCTTCATAGGCACAATAGGCTATGCGCTGTCTTACAGTGGTATCATTAAGTTTATTGCAGACCAGACTTTTATATTAATGTATTGTACGAAAAAGGGAAAAGTCACCAGCCATGTTATCTAATTTTCCCAAATACAGTATAACATTTGGATTGGAGATCTCTTTTTTAGCCACGAAAGTACAGGTACCCTGAAAGACTGCATACTTGCTGACGACGATTGCAGTAATCAGAGTTGACAAGCATTAAGCCTTCATGGATTTCACTCTATTAACAGTGCATCACACATGGCATTCAGTTATTTTTTTATTATAAAATGTAGCTGAAATTTCAAGATTTTACATGATGAATTTATGGTTATTTCCCAAGGACAATACAATTTAACAATTTAACTCGGCTTGTTTACCAAAATATTTGCTGATTCGAATTAGCGATGTATTCTGAATCCAATTTTAATACAGAGCAAGCTTGAACTTAACACAAAAAAAACTCAATTATTTTTCCCCAGGCTTAAAATTTTGCCAACTTTAAGTCTTATTTATCTGATATTACATTTTTAAATAGTGTTTCTAGGAAAGGAAGAACATACTTGATTGAGCTAACAATCCCATTTGGCAGAGGATCGTTTTCTCATTAGCCATATTCAACACCCCAAAAATAGCTTAATACTTGAAAATGTGACTTTTTAACTCGTTAATACATTTCACCATCATTTTGTATATGACTGGTTGCTTCAAACTAAGATTTGTTGCTCTTTGACAATTACAATAAATATACTGACTCCGAATACAAGGAAAGAAGCATTCAGTTTCCAGTTTTTACTTTGTGCCATAATCACATATGACAAGTGCATAAAACGGGTGTACAAGCCTGTGAACTACTGTAAAAATCTAGAGTTATCAAAAACAAAACATGTGCACAACTATTTGTATAAGAGGGAATAAATATAAAGGACTCCTTAGTCAGGTATGTATTAAAAACATCTGACAAGACAATATTATGCGGACATGATTGCAGTAAATTTTGACATCATGAAGGAGCTAGTGCGGATAAGTGCAATGTTCATTTGGAGGAAAATGAATTTATGTATTCATTTTCGTGTCCTCAAAGGGTTCCTGGGTGTACTGGAGCCCATCCCAGTTAACTTCGGTAACTAATCAGTAGCTGAAATTGAACAAAGTACCTCTAAACTGTGAGGACATGCTAACCAGTCATCCATCGTAGGGAGATATGAAGAACTGTTCGTATATATTAGATATTTTCTCTAATCAAATTCAAAAAAATATAACATACATTCTTAAATCCTTACAAAACAACGGAAATATTGCAAAAATGCAATTATTTGAATATTGATTACTACGCCTTATAGCTTACCCGTACAATTTTTTTCATGATAGTCTATATTATATTATATACCGTAGCCATATCCCCTTGTGGGAGGTGGCTAGAATCCAGAACACATTCACATTTCTGACTCTTTCTGGGAGATTGATACAGAGGGGATTCCCAGCCCCCTCGCTCAACCCAAATGCTGTATTAGGAGTCATTCCATCCATCCCCAAGCAGGGAGGCAATGAGTACCAATGTTGTAAGTCTTAGGTATGACTCAGCCGAGGCTTGAACCTGCAACCTCCCAGTCTCGGTGCGGGCGCCCTACCCCCAAGGCCACCGAGCTACCATTTTGAAATGGGATATTTGAGTTTTTGCCTTAATCAGAATAAATAACACAATACTTGCAATATTTCAGCTGATGTGTATAGAATCCAGAATGTATGGCATTTTGAGTTTTAATTGCATTACAGAAAACAAGAAACTGACAATATTCTAGACCAGGGGTCTCCAACACGGTGCCCTTAAAGGATAGGTGTGGACCGGTTCTGAAAATGACTCACCAGTGCTGAGTCTATTTAATCCTACTTCCAATATTAACCTGGTAATAACATAGTAATAACATGATAAGTTATTTTAGAAATGATATCAAACTGGCTGGCCTTTGCGCTAATTAGTAACCAAAAGTAGCTCTCAGCTTGAAAAAGTTTGGAAACTCCCGTTCTAGATAATGTCTCACAAACATCAAATTTACTGACATAGTCCTGTAATTAAAGTTAAAACAATGCTTTGCCTAAAACAACACATTCAAAGTATTTTGGGGGAATACCAAAAGTAATGGTTAAAAGAACTCATAAGATAAACAGAAAAGTAAATTAATAAGATGGCTTAGAAAAAGAGTCAACAATGACGAATATCCTTGAGCCCCTTCTTAGTCCTTAAAAAAGTTGTGATTTCACTCCCTGTTTCAAGCAGAAGTGGACTTAAGATCATTATGCAAATAACCTCAAGGTTCAAATCTCTCCTGAACTCCAAGTTCCACGGTGGTGCAGTAAGTGTAACCTTAGTGTCATGAGTTAGTTACTGGTCCTTCAACGGAATCATTTATTCCATTTCCTCAGTGCTGGTTTCAGTTTTTGTGCAGTTTGAATCGCCTGCATCGTCTTCCGTTGACAAAATGATTGATTTGTCGGAAGATGACAGTGCCAATTTGTCACTCGGCGAAGAGGCTCCATCAGTGCTGCTACTCTCTTCAGTGTTGTGCTTCATGAGTGCATTCTCTGTTTGATGAACGCTGACTTCATGGTAAGGAGTTTCCTCAGCTGTCCCCTTTTCACATGCTTCTGTCTTTGGGCTACAGGGCTCTACGTATGGTAAAAGAGAAAGGAAGGGGAAAAAATGCTAAGAAAACATCCCAATGATTCTTAATGTAACAGGTAGCAGTGTCTGAAATAACATCTGCCCGGACGCCTCTGCTTCCTTTACGTCGGGTGAACAACTTACAAAACATCTCCGCCCAGTGGGCCGACAGCTTTTTCAAGAAAATACTTTTTTTTTTCAAATCAAATAAAACGTTTGCTATATTCTGATTTCAAAATCTTAGTTCAGTTTGGAAATTTCGGAATTTCGGTTCGTTTGGCAATTTGCATACTCGGCAGCCAATCAGAACCCTGCATCGAATAACTTTCCCGAGCCTTATAAAGTCGTGCATTTGCATATCATTTTTCAAAGTAGATGCACAGAGAACACAAGAAAACTGGAGAAGTGGTTAGGAATCAAGCCAAAACCTCAGCCCCAGAAGAAATATTCAAAAGAAGCTAAGAACATTTATGACGCTACAAAACATAAACGTACATTAAGAGCATCGTGGAAAGAGGAGTTCACGTGGCTTGTAGCAGACAGCGCAACGCAAACGTTGCATGAATGAAGATGAGTAAATACAGGTACATGCTTATGGCAGATGGAAAACAGCAATGTCATATACATGGAATGGATGTTATTATTTATAATAAACTTAATTTTAAAGTGTTGTTCTGTTATATATTCTGGTTATCAATCCTTTATACTTTGCAATAATGCTTTTTTTTAGCGATTAGTTGTCCTATTGTGTTTCAAGTTGTGAAAAATGGGGCAGGTAACTTTATGGCTGGGCAGGCAAGTTTCAGACACTGCAGGTAGATGTGTATACTCCTTCCTGGGCTGGGTAGGTTGTGATTAAAAAAAGCATGTAAGAACATTGTGCTTATTGAAAAAATACATTACTTGTTTAATAAAAAATATTGTATATTTTACAGTAAGTGTGAGTGAATTATTACAGCTTCTTAAAAAAAAGCATACAAACTGATGGTGTAGTAATACTCTGTGGTTTGCAATAATCTGTGGTCTGTGCATCCCTTTGAGACTCGTTGTGATTAAGGGCTATACAAATAAACATGACTTGACTATAAATATTAACATGTGCCAAAAAGTTTTTTAAGTCACCCAAATTGTACTTGTAGAAAAACAATGAAAATTTGTACTTCAGGTCAAAAATTGTACCCGTAAAAATATCTGGAAGATAATAATGAATCTGCAAATATTTACTGTAAAGACACTGAAATTCATATATAATTAGTAAAAATGTGTTTTGGTTTATAAGATTGTTACCAGTAAAAAATTTGCATTTGTAAAAAGAAAAGTGGACTTGTGTGAATTTGTATCCGTAGATATGGGATTTGCACTCATTAAAAATGTACATTTTATACTTTTAGCAAAAATATATACATATGTGTTTGGCTATGTGATCATTTGAAGCTGCAAAAAAAATTCACTTGCAAAAAGTAAATGTTTACTATAGCACCAAAAAATCGTTAGTATTTATAAAAGTTGAATATTTGGAGTCGCCATTAGGAGTCTTGAAAGAGGATAGACCATTTCTTCTCTGCATGCTCAAATAAACATCTGGCTGGTGACTTAGACAAGTTAAAACAAGCGCTAGAGCAAAGCATTTTGATTGATTCTGGACCTACGATTAAAGATAGATATATGCGCAAGTGTCACAAGGGCTTTCACAAAATGCCCACCGGCGCTTAAATACCAGATAAGAACTAGATACCACTTGGAAAACACCAAGAAGTAACTACTTAATTCAAATACATGGATAATCATTAGTACATTAATCACGACTAACTGAATACAATGATTAAAATGTAAATGTGAAGATAAAATAATAATATATAGTAAAAGAAAGTAAACGATAAGTACTGAAAAACTCATACAATAATGACTAGATATGCTGAGACATATTTCACTATTTCAATAATCTCAAGAGTTATTTCTGTTGTACAGAAACGTGACTTTTATAGCACCATATTGGTTGGTTGGTCTGTTGGATCCCTTAACCACTAGGGTCTTAGGGGCACAATTTCCTGTTGTGTGTCTTGGGCAAGTACAGCCTGGTGGAGCCCATTCCTCTCCAGACAAACATGTTTCCACCCGGTCGCTCATACAGGGGCATACTAGATTTGGACTCGTTTAGAAGCGGCTACTTGACGTGCCTGACGCTTAAGAAAGTCTAAACAAATAAACAAATGTGACCCTAGTGGCAGGAAGATCCGTTACGAGTTGACATTTTTTACAGGCACAAAGAACTACCGGTACTTTTATAGACGCAAATGATTCTGTTTTGTAGGATTTGTACACGGACATCTTTTTTATAATATCCAAAATTACATTCGAAGATATTTTTGGATCAAATCTTAATTATAAAATTGAATTATAGTGCCAAAAGGTCGTTTTCTTCCTACACTAGAGATACGATTAGAAAACAACTTGTAAAAATGGAATATTTATGAATTCAAACCATCTTCACTGTTCCGCAGTTAAATTACATTTTATTTTGCCTGTATCATAATATGACAACAGTTTTTTTCACAAAATGACAAAAAACTTTTGTTAGAAAACACATCGATCAAAATTGCAGAATATACTGATTAAAGATAGAGAACAACAATGACTTTTGGCATGACCGAAGAATCTGAAAGCAACGACATTCAGTAATTAGTAAGATGTGTGCAGGCTTCTGCAGTGAATGACTCCAGCACATCTGCAGCCACAGGATAGCACTAGTCTCTCACACTGCCCTGGTGTCATTTCGGTCCTTTCTTCTTTTAGCCTCCTCCACAGTTGGGTGATTCTAGGTTGTTTTTTTTTTGTTTTTTTTAAACCATAACCTTGTAACCAAAGATTATCCAGAGGTTCTTCAATGGGTTATCAGGACTGTGGGCAGGCAATGTTTTCACCTTCAAGGAAATTCTTTACCCGTTTTGCTGTGTGAAATGGAGAATTGTCCTGCATGAAGACTGCCGGCTGATTGGGCCATGAACACAGGTCAAGAACCATGTGCTGTTGAAGAAGGTTCTGATACACGTTTGCATTCACTTGACCATGTAGCTGTACAAGAGGCACAACTCCTGCAGCAGAAAACATGCCCCAAACCATGACACTTCCTCCTCCCTTTTCACTGACTTTTTAACACAGTCTTTCTCCATTGTGCCACAGAACAGAATGCTGTGGGCGGCATTAGCTCAGGAGTTAGAGCGCTCCTCTTGGGATTCCCGGCTCCTCCGTGTTATATGTCGACGTGTCCTTGGGCAAGACACTGAACCCCTAATGCCCCCAATAAGCAGGTAGGCGCCTTGCATGGCTGACTCCCTATTGATGTGTGTGAATGGGTAAGTGTGAAGCACATTGTAAAGAGCTTTGGGAGGTCTTCATTGACTTGAAAAAGCGCTATATAAATGCAGACCATTTACCATTCAATGCTTCCCATTAGACCCAAATAAATTAAATTTGCTTTCATCACTGAAAGGAACTGTACACCGGTTCTCCACTGTCAACACAACATGCTTCTCAGCAAAGTTCAGAAGAGTTTTCTTGATTTTTTTTTTTTATTTGTAATGAGAGGTTTGGTCACTGCAGTGTGGACATTCAATCCAAATGCTCTTGAACAGTGAGATAGATCCTTACCATGTTTAGCATTGAACTAGGGGTCAGTTCCAGCTTCAGTGTGGAAACGATTACCCATTGACATCCTCCCCAGTCACCTGTCCTCTCTTGCATTTGTCTTCTGTGGACGACCAGCTTTCTTGGGTGACTTGAATGAGATTTTAAGTTTGTAAAGATTCAATATTCTTGAAATCACAGGTTTGGAACGTTCAACTTGTCTTGCTATGGCTGATAGGGTCATCCTTTTTGTTTTCATCTGGACAACCTGCTGCCGGTGGCTTTCAGTCACCATCTTGCAAAGTCAGTGAAACTAGCATTTAGAATGCCAGTTAAATAGGGGTTGGCAATCATGGAAATGAACACCATGTGCTAAGACCAGCACCATTAAGTGGGGCACCCAAAAGTGTTCTCTAATTTTGATCGGTGCACAATACTTTTTTTTTCTTAAAATAAACCATTCATTTTGTGAAAAAGTCTTGTAGTAGCGTGGTATAGACCACATATGTCAGAGTCAAGGCCCGCGGGCCACATTAGGCCCGCGAGAGGGTTTTACCTGGCCCGCGTGACGATATCAATATATTATTAGATCCGGCCCGCAGGCCGCTGCAAGCCAGCAGCCCGCAGTACGCATGAATACTACATTTCCCACAATGCAACGGGGACACACCGAGCGGGAGCAAAGCGGGAGGCGGTTTGATTTATTCAGCAGTCGATCAGCAGCAGTCATTAGCATAACAGCAAAAATTAGCCCACAGATACCCATCAACAATGGCTAAACGGAAGGTGGACACTTTCAAACAAGGTGGGAGTTGGAGTACATGTTCACGGAGGTAGCTGGAAAAGTATCAGCGTCAGCCTCAAACAAGTAATGTAGAGTTGTAGTAATACAGTACTGTATATAAATGTATGTAAATACAGTAATAATACAGTAATGTTTCCCGTGCAATTACACATTTGAAGTTTTTACTCCGTTCAAGTTTAAAAGTTAAATATGCACATAAAGAAGGTCTTGTTTTTTGTTGTTCCCCTCGGGAATTTTAAAGCTTTATTGTCTATGTTGACTATGTTGTTTTTGTTTGCCGACTCTGTCCTGGGAGTGTTTCTTGTTTTTCGGCTTTTCATGGAAAATAGATCTTGATGTGGACAACAGTCTTTTGACAAAATTGTCTCCTATTTAGCAGACTTTTGATTGTTATTATTTGTTAATCAGTAATTCCTTTTTTTCACACTAACCCAGAGAAAGCACAGAAAGGAAAGTCAATGTACATTTGAGCAGGACAGATGAGGTCCAGTGTGTTGATTGCTATTGGTTTTAAGTAACAAGAGATTTTTGCACTTTATTTTATTGTATTTCGAGGCAATATTTCTTTTTAATAATTTCAGATGATTGAATGATAGAAAATGGTTATGAGTTTATGTTATGAGTTTTTTATATAAAGGACATTTGTATTTTGTGCCTGCTGAAATAAAAAATGACTGACAGTCATAAGAAAATATTGCTTTATTTATCCAATCATATTGTAATATATTTGTTGTGTTTTCAGTAGGTTAAATCTTGGTTTCAGTAAAGATTGGACAGTCCTCGGCTTGTAGCCAAATGTTTTATTTGGCCCTCCGTCCATTTGACTTTGACACCCCTGGTATAGACGAAGCAAAATCTCCTTAAACTGTTGAGCAGTGAATATGGTATTTTTCAATAATTATTCAATTGTTTGTAATTTGTTCTCTAATTTTATCTCCAGTGTACGTTCAACACATTTGTCAAATTTAGATGTATATATGACTTAGAGTGGGCAGAATTGATTTACACATACCTGGATCTTTTGTCATCGATTGTGTTCGACAAGATGGTTCCCTTTTGTGTCCTTGATCGCAAGACTCTTCCAAAGATGCATCTTTTGGTGCTGATTTCCACGTGTCTGTAGACGAGGATTCCTTTTTTCCAATTTCAATTTCCATTTCTGTGTCATCATTCTTCTCCTCCAGCCTTTCGTTGACTTTTAGCCTCTTGCTGTTGTGCTTCTCAGCATCACAACTCTCCATCTCCTCCTCATCATCAGAGTGTTTATTCTTTGACCGGCTTGGAGTGATTTCACCTCCCAAGTGTGAAGGGTCAGTCCTGCAAAAATTAAAAGGTGGAAGAAAAATGATTGATACGTGATAGTAGATATTCTTGTTCATCGAATAACCCAATTAATAAAACGCAGTTCATTTGTAACAACTCGTTCTGCTGGTATTTTATTGGAATATTAATTTTAAGTTATGAAGTTTTTGTTTAAAAGGGGACCACCAGTATTGAATAGAGTAGTCTTTAATGTAGTGGACATTCTTTACAACGAGATTAGTGGTGGTGCTCAATGGTAAACATGAGTTAAAAGATAAAAAATAATTTTAGGTTAGTTTGGTAAAGGATATGCGGTGGGGAATGACAATTAAAGAGTAAATAACCTTAAATTATTTAGAAATTTTTTTTGCTTCGATTAATATTTTCAAATGTTTACAAGAAATAACTGACAACAAATAATGATTGAATTCCTTACTTTTGGGAACTTTTTTGGTTTTATCGCACTAAACAGCTGACTTATAATGCAGCTTCAGTCTAGGTCGAAGACCTTTCCTACCCTTGTACCTCAGGAAGCACTGCATCCAACTAATAAAGATACATAGAGAATATGTTGCATTCATTATCAGGCTTATTATATAAGGCCTTTAATTTCTTGGGGCTGCAGAAAAAATGTTTTTTTTGGTCCAATACGGTTCTTTCAACATTTTGGGTTGCCGATCACTGCCTAAGCACCGCGGAATTGCACTTGCTCGCTAAGTCCTGGGCAGAAACTGGACTACTTCTTCCTTAGATATAATCGTCTGTTTTTTTATCTTACTTAACATACTTCAGTAACTTAAATTTGGACGTTTACCAATCGATTCAGAATCATTTACGTCAAGATTGTGATGCATCCAACAATATCACCGCTATTAGAATCCTGGGCAGAAACTGGACCGTGCTTCTTAGTTCCCCCTTTCATATAACCCTTTGAGTGTTTTTGTCTTACTTGACATACTTTAGTAAGCTCAATTTAGATTTTTATCAATCAACTTAGAATAATTTAAATCAGAATTGCAATGCATCCAATAATAAGAAATCCTCCCCTCATCCCACTATTATAAAGGGTTAAAGTTAGACCCTGCCACCAACCTGACACATGCCTCCACCTTTTTCTCCGCAGATTCTGACTCCTTGCTGACCTCACACTCAGGGAGACCATTGGTAGAATGTAAAGATGACAATGACAGCTGTGGCTTATTTATTTGTTTTGGCAAGACAGGCCCATTTACATTTCGACTGCAAAAGAAAAAAAATGATTTTCAATTCTTACACATGAAGACCCATCATGTTTTTCCTTACAAATGCCTCATTGTGCCACTTGATATTCCTAAGAGCAAAGATACTTATACCGGCTCCCACCTGTCTGAATGTACCAAAGAGCTGCCAGGAAACATAACTCCATTCATTCTGTTTGAACAGGATGTCCCATTTTTCCTAGAATAGCACAATGTGACAGTTAAGTAGCAAATGCTGAATGCAAACGTGAAATATGACAGCTTTTATGCTTACTCAGATGCAGGGTACACACAGCTGACCACCATCACGTTCTGTAAGAGATGTACAGGTCAGTGACAGATGTTCAATTCTTCACTACCACATTCCAGTCATAATCATTAGTAAACTGATGACCTTTTCTATACCCCTGAGAAACTTGTCCGTTCCTGTATAGTTTCGCTTGGGGTCGGTGAGCAGCTCACACAGACGCTGAATAGTGAATGGAATTCTGGGAAAGTTACCAAGAGACATTTTTAGAAATAGTCACGGGCAACCACAAGCATCAACACTCAACTTGAACTGTGCCCTAAGCCGGCACATATATACTAACCTTAACACACAACTTTACTCAGTCTGCTTTAAATGTTAATCTGGGTAAAACTTGTTTAAGTCTTAATTGCTTTCAGTTAACAAGTGCTCGGATTCATTTATTTATTGATTTATTTAATAGCTAGGGAGTGTGCCAGGCTGAAAAGCTAGTACTGTACACGCTTGAGAATTATCTTTTTAACATTGAGAATGTTTTTGAATTCTGTTTTAAGACATCATGATGTGCCTTTTCATCACTTTTACTATTATTATAATTATTACTATATCATTTTGGCAGCACGGCGGAGCAGTGGTTAGTGTGTGTGCAGCACAGTTCTGAGGTCGTGAGATCAAACCTTCCTGTATGGAGTTTGCGTGGGTTTCCTCCGAGCACTCCGGTTTCCTCCCACATTACAAAAACATGCATGTCAGGTTAATTGGCCGGTCCAAATTGTCCCTAGGTGTGAATGAGCGAGTGAGTTGTCTGTCTCTGTGTGCTCTGCGACTGGCTGGCAACCAGTTCAGGGTGTCCCCTGTCGACTGCCCGAAGATAGCTGAGATGGGCTCCAGCACCCCCGCGATCCTACTGAGGATAAGCGGTTCAGATAATGGATGGTTTATAAAAGTTTTATCATATAAGATACAAAATTATTGATTAATAATACAAAAGTCAATTCCATTGAAGTTGGGAAAAAGTTTAAAATGTCAGTAAAATTAGAATAGAATGACTTGCAAACCTTTTCTAACCCATATTTAAATGAATACACCACAAAGACAAGATTATCCATGTTCAAACTCATAAACTTTATTTCCATAAGCAAATAATGATAAACTTAGAATTTTATAATTGCAACAAGTGCCAAAGTAGTTGGGAAAGGGGCTTCTTCACCATTGTGTTACATCACCTTTCCTTTTAATAACACTCAATAAACGTTTAGGAAGTGAGGAGACTAGTTGTTGAATCGTTGATAGTGGAATCCTTTCCCATTCTTGCTTTATGTACAGCTTCAGCTGTTCAACAGTCCGGGGTCTCCTTTGTCTTATTCTGCGCTTTATAATGCGCCACACATTTTCAATGGGAGACAGGTCAGGACTGCAGGCAGGCCAGTCAAGCACCCGCACCCTCTTACTACGAAGCCACGCTGTCGTGAGACGTGCAGTGTGTGGCTTGGCATTATCCTGCTGGAAGAAGCAAGGGCGCCCATGGTAAAGATTCTGTTTGGATGGCAACATACTTTGTTCCAAAACCTGAATGTACTTTTCTGCATTAATGGTGCCTTCACAGATGTGCAGGTTACCCATTCCTTGGCCACTCATGCACCCCCATACCATCACAGATGCTGGCTTTTGCACTTTGCGTGCATAACAGTCTGGGTGGTTCTGTTCTTCTTTGGACCGGAGGACACGACGTCCACAATTTCCAAACACAATTTGGAAAACTGACTCATCAGACCACAGAACACTTTTCCACTTTGTATCAGTCCATTTTAGATGGGCTCGGGCCCAGAGAACCCTGCGGCGTTTCTGGATGTTGTTGATGAATGGCTTACGCTTTGCAACATAAAGTTTTAACCCACACTTACGGATATAGCGTCGAACTGTATTGACTGACAGTGGTTTTCCAAAGTGTTCCTGAGCCCATGTGGTGATGTCCTTCACACATTGATGTCGGTTCTTAATGCAGTACCGCTTGAGGGCTCGGAGGTCACGGGCATTCAATAATGGTTTACGGCCATGCCGTTTACGCACAGTGATTTCTCCAGATTCCCTGAACCTTTTCACAATATTATGGACTGTAGATGATGATATCCCTAAATTCCTTGCAATTGTACTTTGAGGAATGTTGTTTTTAAACTGTTCAACAATTTGCTCACGCAGTTGTTCACAAAGAGGTGAACCTCGCCCCATCCTTGCATGTGAATGACTTAGCTTGTTCGGGTCTCCCTTTTTTATACCCAGTAACAACTCTCACCTGTTGCTAATTCATCTGTTCACCTGCAAATAGTTGGTTGATTTCCATTCATCCACTTTCTGAGTAGTTATTGACACCTGTCCCAACTATTTTGGCACGTGTTGCTGTCATCAAATTACAGAGTTGATGATTTTCTCCCAAAACAATAAAGTTTATGAGTGAAGACAATAAATATGTTGTCTTTGCTGTGCATTCATTTAAATATGGGTTGAAAAGAATTTGCAATTTACTTGGATCCATTTTTATTTGCAATTAACACACTTTCCCAACTTCATTGGAATTGAGTTTTGTATAAGTAACCAATACAAGATACTAGATCTGGAAGGACTTGAACAGTATTATGATTGTCAATAAACTGCAGGGTTGCTACATTGTCTATTTTGTTTTTGATGCCCATTCTATTCTGTTGAGATGAGTAGGACGACTTAAGGGGTCAACGTTATTAGTTTTTAATTGCTGGTTTATGCATGTACATGGTTGCGGTAACTTGCAAGTCAATAGATAGCAAACACGAATAGGAAGATCATATATTTGTATATTTATGTATGTATTTATTATTATATTGCCTGTTTTTTGGATTGTTTTTTTTTTGATAAAACTATTTTATTCTGTGTACAGTCACCTTGTGTGTCCTGAAAGGCTTTTTTAAATAAAATGTGGTTTTATTATTATTATTATTATTATACAGGCATAGCCTACAGATTACTAAATGGCTCAATACGAATGTCAGAGAAGTCAGGAAACTTCAAGTTTTGTTAAAAAAACCATATTTACAAACGATTAATGAACAATGTGGAACCATATAATAACAAAAGAGTTCTATGAAAATCCTGGACAAATTATACACAACAAAGGCATCTAAATACAGTGAGTTGTAGTTATGAATTGCGACATGTGATATCTGGAGGTAGGGGGTAAGCAAGTGAAAGAAACCCTATGGATAGATTAAACGCAGTGTGTGCTAAATGGCAGTGAGCAAAAATTGTGTGCTTTAATTCAATTTGGGGGTTATTATTTAAACGCCATGCATATTTGAAACAATTCAAATTAAAAACATAGTTGGTTTTATTCATCTATTTTGTTCCCTTTTAGTTCATCATAAGATAAAGAGGGTCACAAATTAGCAAATAATACTGGAATATCAGTTACATGTGATTAACTCACCCATTATAGTCGTCCACAATTTTTAAAATTCTTTCCTTCATCTCCTTGAAGGGGACGTGTTCTACGTTGGGATTGTGTGTGCCTCTCTGCTCAGGCATAGATGCGTGAAAATCATCGATGACACTCTCCAACTTAAACATAAAATAGGGTTTCAATTGCGACCACGGAATCCTAGAAGAGATCAGATATTTGGTCACATCAGGTCTGAAAAAGAATGACCACAAATAATTGGAATGCTTCCGAGGTGAGAATGATAAGAGAAAGCACGTTACAGTATGTAGTGGAGGACTTATATGTTGAAACTCACACTGCTTCCCCTGTCTTGGCAACATGACACAGGTATTTCTCCAGCACTGGATCTGTATCCCTTTTTACTCTCTTTTCAAACTCTGTAAATGAAAACATTGATACGTCTTTAAATAATTATATGACCAGACTTTGGTACACATGATGGCATTGCTAGGTAGTTTTTATCTGAATGTTTGTCATCAAGCATAGTCAGCAGCCAAAAAGTAGAAAGACAAAAATATCTACAATTTGTAGGAAATGGAGCAATGAGTACAAATGTGTAAAGTCCTCAAAATGAGTGTGATGAGTCTTGGTAAGAATATTTTACATAATAGGAGACAAAACAACGATGGTACAAGTGAAATTTTTTTCAGTTTTATGTAATCTACAGCATTTGCATTTATATACTGCTTTTCAAGTCACTGATGACTTCCCAAAGCGCTTTAAATATGCTTCAAACTTACCCATTCACACACACACTCACTCACCGATACCAGTGGCAGCCATGCAAGGTAAGGTAACAGCGAGTACTTTTACAATTATTTAACCGAATCACTTAGGACAAAATATTATGATTTTAAGGGGGAAAATGCAATATTTTAGTTTGACCTCTAGGATTTTTAGTCACTCCGGGTTAGAAATTATTTGAGACCCTGGTTACAGCAAAACAGCCACTTTGAAAATAAAAAATGCAATATTAACGCCAACCTATTTATATATTTCGTAATATATTAATTATACTAATAAGCTTGAAATCTATTGCACACTCGTTCAGTAATTACAAGCTGTCACTGCCCAGCAATTCCGTTATAACGTGAGACTGGTTCCCCAATGGAGCAGCACGGCGGGGCAGTGGTTAGCGCGTGTGCGGCACAGTTCTGAGGTCATGAGATCGAACCTCCTGTGTGGAGTTTGCATGTTCTCCCTGTGCTTGCGTGGGTTTCCTCCAGGTACTCCGGTTTCCTCCCACATTCCAAAAACATGCATGTCAGGTCAATTGGCCAATCCAAATTGTCCCTAGGTGTGAATGAGCGAGTGAGTTGTCCGTCTCTGTGTGCCCTGCGACTAGCTGGACACCAGTTCAGGGTGTCCCCTGCCCACTGCCCGAATATAGCTGAGATGGGCTCCAGCACCCCTGCGACCCTACTGAGGATAAGCAGTGCAGATAATGAATGAATGGTTCCCCAATGAACTGCAGAGCTTGCAAAAGATCAAATAGTTAGCCAAAACTGGCTGTTCAACTCGTTGCAAAGAATGTCAAAAACGGCTACAAGTACATCATTATTTTTTTAGTAAATGAAATATTTGCCTCGAAATGCTTCCAATAACGCCTCGGTGTCCATCGTTGCCTCCGGTACACTAAGAAAAAAAACCTCTATTTGCTAATTTGCTAACAGATAGCAGGCTGTAGCATAACAAAGCTGGTCTAGGTGAAACTGCGCATGTCTGTACTGACGTCATATGATTACAGAAGACGCGTTTTCATAATATATGTTATCATACTTCTGAACTTAACCGCTCTATATGTAAAAACTACGTTTGTTTTTTTTGTTGACGTCAGATGTCCAAATGTTTCAAATCAGTTCAACAAACGTCATTGTTTTTGTTGAGAGGACGTAAGAGGCGGATGAGTCACCGACTGATCGTCAGGTTTACGTCCACCTGTTCTGTCGATACGTCCTACTTTGCCGAGACGTCCTACCAATGTCTAGTGCGCATGCGCACAAGGCAAATAGCGATTTCTTAAGGAGAGTATTTACATTTTTTTTGTTTTGATTTCGTCTTATTTGACTCTTTCACAGCTTCAAAAACGGTTTATTGGCGTAGCTTTTAAGCCTAGTGTGTTTTTCTGTGGTGGCTATTTAGCATGGTGTTTTTTGGTTACGGAAATCACACACTGTATGTAGCAATGCCAACCTTTTATATATGCCATGAGTAAAAATTCTTATTGCAATAAGTCTGATTTTTCGTGTTGCTAGTTTTACTTAATAAGAAAGAAAACAAAATTCACTGTCAGATGAGCCAATAGTAGGACATCTCGAAAAGGTATGTTGTTTCGTCAGAGAACCACATACATAACACGAGCACATGTAACAGAGGGGCCAGTGGAAGCAGCGTCTTGACGAGGCTCTGTGTTTTGATTTTGGTCCGTTAAGAAACTTTTCAGAAATATAATTTAAATAATGGCAGTCCCGGTAGCTGCTACGATTCATTTGAGTTCTCCAAGCCCGGTGGTGCCTCTTCTTGAGCCCAGCATTCTTATGGGAGGACAAGACAAAGATTTAGGACTTTTCTTTCAGGACAAAGAACATTGCATTCTGCCCTTACATTCTTCTTGGACCTTTTGGCTTGACAGGTAAGTTTTGAAAATGTAAAAGGAATTTATTCAGTTGTCTGACCCCAGAGAACAAAGAAATGCAATCCTTCTTATCTTTCCTCCTTTTTCTGCACCGCTTATCCTCACTTGGGTCGCGGAGTGCCTGATAAAATACAATTAAATCATTAAAATCATGTTAAAAAGGTCAGACAAAGACCCAATTCCAATTATAAAACGTATGCTTTCGCATACCCGTCAATTTATTTCCTGTGTATTACGTTTTCTTTTTTGTTGTTGTTGTTTTGATCATGTCAAAATGCGTACGCCGTGCAACAATTTTTGTAAGTCTTTTTTTTTTTTTTTTAGAAAAAAACTTTTTTGTCAGACCAATCTTTTTTTTTTTGCCTATTTTGGTTCGAATCCAGATCGTCTCAGTCACTGGTAGCAGACAACAACATCCTCGTAGATTGCTAAGATTGTCGCAGTACACTAGCAAATGTTATCCTCGATCAAGCATTTATTTGGTAAACAAAGTAAATTACTTTACAGAAATTCGTTTTTTAATGTACATTGTTTTTATACATTATATTTGTTTTTTAACTACAAAGTCTGTCTTGTTGTGAGTAAACAGGTGCTGTGTTGCATCCCTCAATAAGTGGAATTACCATCATCAACACGGGGAGTAAATGGCTGAGGTTGACTTGTAAGCTTTTGATATCTTATAAGTAAGAAAAAAAAATCCCATGATTCCTGAATCTTTACACAATTGTTTTGTTAGGGTTGGGAAGCTTCAATTCCACAAACCTGTTGATGACTTCCTTGCTGACTGAAAAACATGTTTAGTTTCTCAATGTCCTCACTAGCCCCCGACGAGGCATCCACTTGTCATTTTAGATCGGATTTCATGTTGAATCACGAAGAGTTGCACAAGCCTCACATTCGAGGTTGATGTTTTCTATTGAGGTCAGAGTTGTTTGCTTGCGGATTTGTCATGTGATTGCCACCTCCATGCCGACTGTTTGATTTGAGTCCAAGGAAATGTACCTGAGCTGGGTGAGAATTTTGTTTGGAACAGGAACATGTATTAAAATGTGTGTTTGTCTTATCAGATCGCTACCAGGAACTACGGCAGCTGAATGTGAGTCCAACCTGAAGAAAATTTACACCGTGGAGACAGTCCAGGCAAGATTTTAGTTTGAAAAAAAATATTAATATCAAATAAGGTGTTGGTAACTGATAATGAGCCAGAACCAGACAGAACATATTTGTTTAAATGGTTATTAAACTCTTGTTGTCAGGAAGCGTACCGGGAAGCAGTAAGTCGGAACTCATATGCGTAGACGATCTGCCACTTTAATTTAGGAAAGAAAAGTTGTCCAACACACAAACGGACCAAAATCAAAACAAAACAGGTTCAAAGGCAATCAAAATTACAAACTAGGCATTACTCAGATCAAACAGGCATGAACAGGTCTTCAACAAGGTAAAGCAATGGTTTGGCACCAGGCAGTTCCAAAAGGAGTGCTTAAGTACTCCAAAAGCAATCAGTCCAATGCGTCTCAGCCGGTGTCAAGGGGCGGGGCCAGCTGGGCGCCATGACAACCGTGCAGGACATGACACTTGTTATTTTTCTACATGTAAAAGGACAGTATCAAAAAAGTAATTCCATCGAGTGGTACATTTTTAAAGACCAAGTTTTGATACCAATTATATCCAAACGACTTCATATCATCTAAGCATATTTTCTTTAACTGTAGGGCCACTTATTGCTAATGATATTTTACAACCGGTGCAGTGCTTTACAGGAGGTGGGTATTTCTCTGCTATCGATACCCTATGGCAGTGGTGTCAAACTCATTTTTACCGAAGGCTATCCTCAAAGGTCCTGACGGAATTTATAAATGTAAATAAATGTGATTGAATTGTGTGTAAAATATATTCAACTACTCTTTCATGGCAATTAAGTTTTAGTAATGATTAAAGTCATGAATATTTGCTACACTAATATAATATGTTGAAAAAAACTAAAATATAAAAAATCTTTTTGGACATCCATCCATCCATCCATCCATTATCTGCACCTCTTATCCTCAGTTGGGCACCCAGCGACAAACAATGCGCTCGCTCATTCACACCTAGGGACAATTTGGACAGGCCTTAACGTGACATGAGGAAACCGGAGTCCCGGGAGGAAACCCACTCAAGCACAAGGGAGAACATGCAAACTCCACACAGGAGGTTTGATCTCATGACCTCAGAACTGTGGGGCACACGCGCTAACCACTGCGCCGCTGCGCTGACCCTTCTTGGACATTTTTTTGGATAATTTATTTCTCCATTCTACTCATTGGCATTGATATGGAAACAATGTCATGTAGTGGCGCTGAGCTGCCACTTCCCAAGTATCGTAGTCAACTGGCATTGTGGGAAATGTAGTTATTGGTCTAAGCTCTTTTGACCTGTTCATTTTTTAGATGCTTAGAGAGTTTCAGCTCTTGTGGGTCATGTACAATGATGTGGAGGACCATATTTCCCCTGTGGGACACAAGTTTGACACATTTGCTGGATGGCAGCTTAGTGTATTTTCTCCTGTTGGTGCTTGTAGCTATAATCACACCCAAAGGTTTGACCACTACTTAACCTTCCACTGATGGGGTCTGCAGGTCATTCTTTGAAGGTCCTGTGATTTGACCTACTCCCACTTTGCTCTCACTAGCTTTATTTGTTTGTGTTATTGTCTTATATTTGGGCACAGTGTACTGTTTCATGTGTTTAACTTAATTTTTGAACGCAGATAAGCCAAACTGAGCCCGGGAACGAGCGCGCTTGCTCTTTTAATGATCTCTCAAAAATATGATTTCCTAAGATATAATGAAGGGGAAAAATGCAAATAAAAGAAAGGTACATTTAACCCTAATGTGTACAAACATGAATTTAGCAAGTGATTCAGTCTGAGCTAACACAAACATAGAAAACTATGACAGATATTGCATTTTTCTCCTGGCTAACAAACATGATTTTATTCGGGTAAACTCGTCAATATACCCTAATACACATTGCGAAATACGTAATCTACAGAGATAAACGTACAACTATTGTTTTCTGAATGCTTTAAATGATCAATATAGATGTAAACATGTACAGACCTACTTACGAATGAGATTTTTCTGACGATGGTTCGTAAGTTGAATTTGTTCGTAAGTTGCTTCAGTGGGATATTTTGTATGTTCATGGTTTATATAAGTATCTTTAAGGTTTGTATAAGTAACCTGTATTGTTTTGTACAAAAATTAAACATTTCATAAAATAATATGCCCTATAAAGATAAATAAAGTTGAGTTTAACTTACTTATGGAAGATGCGCTTCAAGAGATCCTCCCTAGTGGTAAAAAGTGGCTGGAAAAAAGCGCTCCAACCATTTCCTCTACCGCATCAAGCTTACTAATTCCACTTTCGTTTCAAAAGAAACGGCTCTCCTCTTATTCACACTTTAGACCAACCATATTCAATGGATGCACAAGATATTAAACAATAAAAATGTCAAAGTTCTTTAGCGTGCTAACGATACAGTACACATTATGTTTACACACGAACCAGCAAGTAGAAGTCGGATTTCTTCTTCGTGGTGGATGCTGGGTGACCTCTCACAGCGCCACACGCCAGTAGCGGCGGATGGAAACACTACAGTACTGTCCTCTACTTGGAAAAAAGGTGCACACAATACAAAATCTAACTTACAGCAATGTCCGGATATTTTTCGACATCCCCCAAAAAATGTTCGTATCTACCATTTTACATCAGTTGAATGGTCGTAAGTAGGGGAGAGTCTGTAAACACTCTACTGAGATAAAATCACCTCCTGATTTGTCTACCCTAGTAGAGTCTAAACAAGTAAAGTCTAAACAAGGGTCACGCTGCTACCTAGCACTCAAAACATAAATTACATGGGACTAAAACCCAACCCGAATCCAGCCCGATTTTCAGGCTGAAAATGTCAATCATTAAGACGAGTTTGGCTTGTCTCTTTCCGTTTTTGTTTTTGTTTTTTTCTTCCCCCTTCGTGGAGTATCTGCACTGCATTCACTTACTTTTACTCAAGTAATTATTTATATGACTGCTTTTTACTATTACAGTACTTCAGAAAAGTATTTCTCAAGTAACAGTACTTTTACTTAAGTAACACCGAAATGCGCAAAGTTATATTATTCAGATAACTTTATCATAAAGAACATGCTTGCCAAACTATCCGTTTAACTTCAAATCACGAAATCCTCGGTGTCACAGTAGAAGATGCGTCGCTTCCTCTTTCCACCTCTGCATGGCTTACGTCAGACGTTATTTCCAATTCTCGCCAATTGCACTCAAGCTTTACAATTTTTTTTTTTTGGGGGGCCACACATTTCACTATTTACAGCTTGTAATCTGCAGAATGTTCTTTTATTTTGGTGCCATTTTGTTCAGTTTCTGTTCGCTGCACTTAACCGAAATGCGCACTTCGGTGCTGCACTTCGAAGTGCACACTTGATTTGAGGGACTCGGCCCCAAGTAAACCCAAAGTAACGGTACTTCAGCCGAAACGTGCACTTCTGCGCCGAAGTAAAGCCTCGGGTTTACTTCCGACCGAGTTCTTCAAATCAAGTTAATCGGTCGGGTTCAGCAGGGTTCAAGCTTCTATACCCGGGGGCCTGGTCGGGCAGTATTTTTTTAGGCCGATCTCAACAAGAGACCCACACCACAAAAACAACATCAACAAATATTTAACAAAACATAATATTTGCACTCAATCGTCTGTACAATACAATGATAAAATAAAGGATGATGACCTCAAATGGAGTAGGCCAAAGAATGAGGTTTCAAATGCCTAACTCTATTATTACTTTTCTTTCAGATACATGGTAAATGGTCTGCATTTATATAGCGCTTTTCAAGTCAATAAAGACCTCCCAAAGCGCTTTACAATGTGCTTCACACTTACCCATTCACACACACACTCACACACCAATAGGGAGTCAGCCATGCAAGACGCCTACCTGCTCATTGGGGGCATTAGGGATTCGGTGTCTTGCCCAAGGGCACTTTGACATATAACACGGGGGAGCCGGAAATTGAACCTGCGACCTCTTGATCCCAAGACGAGTGCTCCACCCATTAAAAATCAAAACAAGACTAGACCTCACCCAAAAAAATGACATTTTAAGGCCTGCAATTATACAGCTAATGCCTCCTATAGCATTTAACACTTAATGACATATTAATTAACTTTAGCTCATCAAAAATACAGAAAAGTGTTTAATTAATATAAATTGGACACATTTATGAGGTTATCATCTAAATCATTCCATAAATTAAAACCTCGAGCGGCACAATGGCTATTGTTTTACGAACATACTGGACTTTGAGATTATGGATTCCCCTTAAATGATGAGTGTCTGTTCTCTAGAACAACAACTGTGACATATGTTTTGGAAGTTTATGTTTACTTGCGGGGCAGCACGGCGGCGCAGTGGTTAGCGCTTGTGCGGCACAGTTCATGTCATGGGAACCTGTTGTGGGTTCAAATCCAGCTCCAGAATTCCTGTGCGGAGTTTGTATGTTCTCCCCGTGCTTGCGTGGGTTTCCTCCGGGCACTCCGGTTTCCTCCCACGTTCCAAAAACATGCATTTTCAGGTGAATTGGCCGGTCCAAATTGTCCCTAGGTGTGAATGAGCGAATGAGTTGTCTGTCCCTGTGTGCCCTGCGATTGGCTGGCAACCAGTTCAGGGTGTCCCCTGCCCACTGCCCGGAGATGGCTGGGATGGGCTCCAGCCCCCCCGCGACCCTGATGAGGATAAGCGGTACGGCTGATGAGATGAGATGAGATGTTTACTTGCTTCACATACCGGTATACTAATAGATGTTTAAGTTTAAGTGTTTGATTTTGAAAAAAGTATGTTTATATGCACTTTGTAACCAGCATCATTCACAGCACTTTCACATTTCTTCTGTCGTTGGATAAGCATGTGTATTTACAGTAGCTTCTATATGTATTTTCCCGAAAACTTAAATAAGGTAAGAGCAGTGAATTGTACAATACAGGTATATAAACGTTTTGGGTCAAATATATGTCTGCATCTACTCATCACTGCAATATATTTGCTCAATTGGACTGTATACGATTGATCCAATAATTATCTAAGAATCAGGAAAAAAAACTTAAATTCTAACTTTTTCTATTTGAACATTACCTATTTTTATTTGGATTTCAATATCTGTTATTGATTTTCCAAATACAATAGCTTATCTTTGATACATTTATGATAGTTTGTTTTTATTACACCATTTCTTTACTTGTTAAAGTTCTATTGTCATTGCTCCCTGTAGTTTTTGTAATTGTTTACCCGAGCCGATTTTGTTCTGAGTAAGCAAATATAATTCATTTTAATTTTAATAATACATTACAATATAAAACCATAAAGGTCTTAACAAGGACCCTTGAGGAACGCCACAGCTGATGCTCATAAATCTTGAATTGCTAACGCCATGTACACATTGTAAATTTAGATTGATTTGACTTCATCTTCAAGGATATAAATTCCTCGTATTCCATTACTGTAATTTTTTAAGTATTATATTGTGATTTATGGCAGCACAGCGGATGGGTGGTTAGCGCGCAGCCCCACGCCGCAGAGGTTTGTGGTTCAAGTCCAGCTGCCGCAACCTCCCCGTGTGGAGTTTGCATGTTCTCCCCATGCTTGTGTGGGTTTCATCCGGGCACTCCGGTTTCTTCTTCACATTCCAAAAACATGCATGTCAGAATAATTGGCCAGTACTAATTGTTCATAGGTGTGAATTAGTGAGTTGTCTGTCTCTGTGTGCCCTGCGACTGGCTGGCAACCAGTTCAGGGTGTCCCCTACCCACAGCCCGAAGATAGCTGGGATGGGCTCCAGCACCCCCACGACCCTACCGAGGATAAGCGGTGCAGATAATGGATATAGTGATTTATTGTATTGAAAGCTTTCCTAACATCTATTAAAATACCAACAGAATATAACTTGTCGATTTTATACGTTAAATCTTCTACAAGATCAATTCATGCCAGAGCTCTAAAATGTTTTTTCTCCTAATACTGTGTAATTACTACTCTACAAATGTACAAGCATGAGCTTGGTCGAATACAGTTATATATATAAAAAAAAAATCAAGGTGGTAGTTTATGCTCCACTGGCACTGTAGTGGAAGGGAAACATGCATTCTGCTGGTTTACCACTAGATGTCAGTAAATATTTCACATTTTACTTTGTAAGAAGAATAGGTTGATAAGTTATTTTAATAATAATTCCCAACATTAGGTCAATTTAAGCATGACAATTGTGTAGTTATCCTTGAAAACTAGCAAATGCATTTATTTACCCAATGTCCATAAATAAAAAAATATATTTTACATTAAACAATTACAGATAGCTGACGTGTCTCTGAGTTTTACTCACAAGGTGCAGGTAACTTATTCATAAAGATGTAAACATCAGCCTTATTGCAATCAGCAGTGATTATTGTTCAACTTTGGGAATAAATGCAAACATTTCTACCTAAAATGCTCCTTTTTGAAAATGGAATTCCTTTTCTGTGTGTATTTGAAATGAAATGAAATGAAAGGCTTTTAGGTGTACCTTATAGTGCGGAAAATACGGTATCTGCATTTATATTGCGCTTTTCAAGTCAATGACTTCCCAAAGCGCTTTACAATGTGCTCCACATTTCCCAATAGCGGCCTTGCAGCCATGTAAGGCGCTAACCTGCTTATTGGGGGTATCAGGGGTTTAGTGTCTTACCCAAGGACACTTCGACATGTAACACGGACGAGCCGGGATTCGAACTGGGATCCCTTGATCCTAAGACGAGCGCTCTACCTCCTGAGCTACTGCCGCCCATTTGAAAAAAGGTATTTACTGTATTGCGTAACCATAGCTCATATATGGTCTTGAGCAGTTACTTGTCGTTCACGAATGGGCCGGGTCAGCTCCCCACCAAACAAGAGCCAGTTCCCTTCAAGACATTTTCTTTTGCGATTGATAGGTCAATATCATTTTCCATGGGTTCTGTGTTGTCGACTTTAAATTGCTGTGTATATAAAAGGTTAAATTGTTTTCTATTGTATCTTTAAATCCATAGCTCTGTAAATATTTGGATTTAGATTAATGTTGGTTTTCAGAGGTAATGTGTTTAACAGCTTTTTATTCAAAAAATGTTACCAGCTCAGTAGCCTAGATGGTAGTGTGCCGGCTTTGAGACTGGGAGGTCGCTGGTTCGTGCCTCGACCGACACATACCTAATTGGTATAATGGCGGCGCCCTCTGGCTGCGGCTGCACCGACTCGCTACAACGGGTCAGGTGTATCGACATTTCATTCTGTGTACATTGTTACAAAGAATGACAATACAAAGGAAATTATTATTATTATTATTATTAAGTTTATTGTTGTATTACATAGTTTCTTGGATTTTGAGTTGCTTGGCCTTTGGCTTTGTTTAGTATCATTAAACTTAATTACGTTTAAACTGTGAAAGATTCAATGCCATTTTTCAATTATTATATTTTAGTCAAATATTGGTTATTGATAATTGGTCTCTTCTTGTTCTCCCTTGTAAACTTTATTGTCAAATATGCTATATGCACATCATACAGCATAGATGAAATTACGACTTACTCCACATGCAATAAGTAAAACAAGAATACAAATGATAAATAAGTAAAAAAGGTAAGCATATATACAACATACACTATGTATGTGTTTTTATATATATATATATATATATATATATATATATATATACATACATACACATAGTGTATGTTTAAAATAAAAATAAAAAAGCCAGAATATAAGTAGTGCAATTGGTGTGTGTGATTGGGTAAGTGTGAAGCACATTGTAAAGCGCTTTGGGAGGTCTTCATTGACTTGAAAAGCGCTATATAAATGCAGACCATTTATCATCTACCATGGCGTTAATCATGATGGCCCGAATTCAAAGTAAAATAAACTACCGTAATTGTTCTTTTTGCTTCCACTAGAACTTCTGGGGAGTTTACAACAACATCCCCAATGTTGGCATCTTGCCACTAAGGTGCAGCTATCACCTGATGAGAGGCGAAAGAAAACCACTATGGTGAGTCCTATTGAAAATGCATTTGCAGTGTGAACTTTTGAATGTTTTTTTATCAAACTTAAATGACAATGTAAAGGAACGAAACATTAAAATCTGCGCTTGGTTCCAAACAGGGAGGAAGAAAGTAATGCCAAAGGTGGTGTTTGGAAATTGAAAGTACCCAAAGAGTGCACTGTGAGTAATTTGAATAAAGATTGTTCGGCTTTTATGATTATTTTGAAGTTGACTAAAAACGTTTTGTCTGAAAAGTCTGCTGTGTGGAAGGAATTGCTTCTGGCCACTATTGGAGAACAGTTCAGTGATTATTGTGCCCCAGGTAGGTTATTGTTAAAGTAGCTCAGTTGCAAAGCATATACGCTATTGTCAATATTTAACCAAAGCTCATGACTCACTTCAAACACAGATGATGAAGTGGTTGGTGTCAGTGTCAGTGTAAGAGACAGAGAAGATGTCGTCCAGGTGTGGAACGGAAACGCCTCCGGTGTTGATGAGTCAAAAGTTTTAGAGAAGGTGCACGAGCTCCTGCCGCAGATCCCTTTTAAAGCCGCGTTTTACAAACGTGAGTATGTCTTCACAGTGTGAGTTTCTGCAATGTTTTCTTGGATTGTGATGCTAAAGTAATATTTGTATTTGCTCTGGTTTCAGCTCATAAGGAACATCACGCTTTCGAAGGAGGTCGATCACGGTAGTAGCATATTTTGGAATGGAAATCATACTTGGACTACAATATTTAGGGTGTGGCACATTTTAAGACATGTCGTAATCCTTAAATTAGGGAAAAAAAATCTCCCCTATTGTGTTTCTGTGACAGTTTTTGCCTGCGTTTGTTTTGACTAACTTGTATTTTGATAATGCGTCTTTTTATGACTCTATCCAAAAGGAATTTTAGTTATTTCAATTTCCATATTGATAAGTTTAAAGTTTAGTAGACATTTAACAAAAGAAGAGAATACATCAATGGATTTCAAACTTGCAAGGAGAACAGGGGAGAGAGCTCAAATCCCAGATAAGAAATTCCAACTAGCTCTAACAGCCCTCCCCTGAACGCTTTCATCTTATTCCATCTTTTAGGTTACAAAAGCAGATCCGCCCTAAAGAGTGTGAAGTCAAAGGACAGCAACATGATTGGCCGATGGTGGCAATGATGTAAACAGTGAATAATAGTCAAAACAACGAACAATGCTGTGGAATAATAATCAAAATAACGAACTGGCATCCTGTCCAAAATAAAAAAATAAATAAAAAAAAAGGTTTCATGCATCATGAAAAAAAATCTTGAGCTGAGTACATGTTTAAAATCACGAGAGCAGGGTTTCCCAACAGATAAACTACCATTTTACAGAAAATTTTAGGCTCCATTACCCAACAAAAGACTTCAAGTAATGATACGGTCTTAATTCTGTCATGAACCGGAACAGGAGGAGAACCCAAATGCGTGACGTTTCTCGCACAAGCCTTTTATTTTACGGGAAGAGGGGAGTCATGCACGTTAGGTAGCAGTCTGGCGTGGAATGACAGGAAGCCAGAGATCGATACCAATTCCCCCAGCAGATATCGGACAGATGAAAGCCGAAGGAAATCTGAGTATACTCTGATTGGAAATGATAATAGCCCAATTCGGAAACTTGGTTTACTCCTTTCATAAGCGGGAGTACTCGTTCGTGTAGTTATCTGAATCGTTGTCCACACGCTTGATGTTTTCTTCAGCTATTTGTTTTTGTGCTGCATGTAACCTCAGTTATGTAGCAGAGACAAAAAAAAAATCACACACTAATTTGCAAACTAGGCCTCGCGAGAATATGTCTCATCACCTACAACATTTTCAATTTATTCTGTCTCCGCGGCAAGCATACAAGCCGCGTATGAGCACAACTTGTACACACACAAGAGCAACAAAGCAAACTTTTGTAGTAAGGGTGGAAACAACTAAGGTACGCCACTGATACTAGTAATTGACATGAATATATATGTATTTTTTCTAATTTAAATAGAGGTTGTTTCCGCATTTCTGGACTGGTGTTGTTTTTCCCTATACAATCTGGTTATTCCCAAACTCTTGTCATCAGTCATGTAAATGCATAATTTTGATTGGTATAAAAAAATTCCATTTTTTTATGTTATTATTCTAATTAATCTTAATCTTATTATTCCCTTGATGTACTTATACCCATTGTTTTGCTTTTTATCTATACATTGCTGCCATAGTGAGACAAAGAACCATGATCTAATGAATGCATCCATCCATCTATCCATTTTCTGCACCGCTTATCCTCAGTAGGGCCGCGGGGGTGCTGGAGCTCATCCCAGCCATCTTCGGGCAGTGCACAGGGGACACCCTAAACTGGTTGCCAGCCAGTCACAGGGCACACAGAGACAGACAACTCACTCGCTCATTCACACCTAGGGACAATTTGGACCGGCCAATTAATCTGACATGCATGTTTTTGGAATGTGGGAGGAAACCGGAGTGCCCGGAGGAAACCCACACAAGCATGGGGAGAACATGCAAACTCCTCACACGAACGTTCGATCTCATGACCGCAGAACTGTGCCGCACATGCGCTAACCACTGCGCTGCCATAATAAATAGATATATTTCAGAAATAATATCAATAAGTATCTGACAAATTCGGTTTGGGTATCCCTTAACCACTAGGGTTGTAGGGGCACCATTTATTGTGGTGCGTCTTGGGCAAGTACAGCCTGGTGGTGCCCATCCCTCTCCAGGTCAACAAATGTTTCCACCTGATCTCGAACCAGAAATTGGATAATATTCTAGTGTTCCTGTGATGATTTTAGTAACCATGTGATACCACAGTTTCTTTACTGGAAATAACTAAGTTAATACCATTTCTTATAGGGAATTTTTAAGGCTAATACTTTAGTAGAAATCACCTCTTCTTTAAACTTGTAATTTGTTTGAAAGTGTTTTAAGAATGTCATGAGTTATTTATGCAATCACCTCAATGAAAAGATCCAAATATTTTATTGTTTAATTTATGCAATCATGTTAACTCACTTGAGTAAGCATCGATAACAACGTGATTTGCAGTCAAGTATTGTCGTTCGAATGTTAAATTCCACTCACTTTATGGCTGTTTGATCAATGTGTTTTCTTGTGAAGTTGATACAAAACATGCTGACCAAAGGGCACTGCTGATTTCAGTTTGTTTGTTTTTCGCATTAACTGTATTTTATTAACTTCTCTGGCTGGAGCTAAGTTATCTGACTTCAATTTATCCAGAATCCCTGCATTGGGTTTGAAACTAATGTGATACTTCTTCTGTCAGGATGAATTCCTCTATATTTGGTCAACTCTTGCCTAAAATGTAACAGGCTGTTAATGTGTGTGTTCTCTTGAAAATGGAATGTAACGCAGTCATTCAGATTTTGTCCAAATAACAGATTATGTGTTTGTGTGTTAGTGATATCGCAATTAACTTCAGTATAAGAATGATGCCTTAATCTTTAAGAAGGCCAAAGCCCATTATCACAAAATGGAGATTAAGTATTTTGTTGATAGTGTCCCTTCAGTTTTCTACTTAATGGAAAAACGTTTCTTTATAGATCAAACCAGTGGCAGGCCATTGAAAACTTGGTCAAAAGTATATTTTACGAGTGCTTGTTTGTTTTTCCCCCTCAATTTCAGTATTTCTATCAAATGTATTATTGGAAAACGACTTACCTGTTTGCAGTTCACCTAGCACTTTAAGATTTCTGACCTTTGTATTTGTTGATCTTGGACAGAGCCTAGTGTTTGCTAGCAAACAAAAATATTAGCATCTTGTATGCTTTGCACGTGTTTGTTTTACTTTATTTGAAAATAAAATTGCTAAAACTGAAAACTTCACTTGGTTCCATGTGTGTTTATAAAAATCGTGTGTGCAAAAGGTGGTAAGGGGCAAAATGACGCCACCCTGCGGCCGTTTACGAGTCGTAGAAGGGCTAGGTATTTAGATATAGTACACTCACACTACTGTATAACGGTTACAGTATGTGGACAACATAGTGTGATGGGAACCACAGTAAAATTATTCAAATTTAAATTTTATATTAAAAAAGTGAATACAGATTTTGAGTTATCTGATTTAAAACTGAAAATTATTAACTGTCCTCTTGTGCTAGTTTTCAGGTAACACGTCTCATGTTAGTGGGTTGGTGGTGGCCGTTGTTTTAAATCAGCTGTGAAATATATGAAAAAAAATCATCAATTTTTTTTCTCATCTTTGGGTTACCTTGTTATCCACAAAAGATTTATTTTTTTCTATTTTTGATGTGGGCCCATAGGCCTTTTGTCTCTGTCAGTAAACCCCTCAATTTTAATTTTGAAAAATGTTAAAAGGAACATCAAAAGAATTATACAAATAAATCAAGTTTCTTTTGTTAATTGACTATTGGGTATATTTGAACTCATCTGGTAATTATTTTCATTTTTTCAAGCAATATTATTAACTACAATAACATCGAAAGACATTTTAAAGCTTCGGCTTTAGCCTACTCCGTTTGGGTACATGTTTATGTATATTATTATTGTATTGTTCAGCAGTACAGGACTGTCTCAGAATTAGAATATTGTGATAAAGTTCTTTATTTTCTGTAATGCAATTAAAAAAACAAAAATGTCATACATTCTGGATTCATTACACATCAACTGAACTATTTCAAGCCTTTTATTAATTGAATATTGCTGATTTTGGCTTACAGCTGAAGAAAACTCAGGTGTTTTTTGTGCAAAAATTTTGTTGTTCCTTTTTGTTAAATAGTAGTTGATTCTGTTTTTGCACTAAATAAACTTAAATAATGTTAGGCAGTGGTCTGGCGTGGAATGATAGGAAGCCAGAGGCCAACGAGATCGATACCAATTGCCCGAGTAGATATCGGACAGATGGGGTCGATACCGGACTGACAGGATAGAAATCAAAACAGGATATTGAATTTAAACAGGACAAACTAGATGGGAACGAAACTGGAAACTGATATTAAACAACGCGACAGACAGAATTGATATCAAAACAGGATATCGAAATTAAACGGGACAAACTAGACGGGAACGAAACTGGTAACTGATATTAAACAACGCGACAGACAGGGTTGATATCAAAACAGGATATCGAAATTAAACAGGACAAACTAGACGGTAAAGAAACTGGAAACCGATATTAAACAGGACAAAATAAACGGGAACAATACCAAACAGGAAATACCAACAGGAAGCAGGACGGAGTCGAAACCCACGTCTTGCCGGGCAGAGGTTCGTTGACGAACTGATAAAAGAAGAGTGAGAGCACTGAGCTTAAACAGACAGAAAGCCAATCTGTCAACGAGACGCAGCTGGCGCCACACGGGCGGGGCCAATTGGGCGCCATGGCAACCGTGACACATTGATTGTGTTCAGGTCAGTTTAAACCAATAGGTTTTACTTGAAAAACTACTGTAGTCTAAAAGATGTTTGTTTTTTTCAGCTATAAAACTTTAATACAATTATAAAAAAATCAGAACAACTCAAAACACATAATATACATTTTTAAGACCAAATAAAGCAAAAGCCAGGAAGGACCAAGATCAATCACATGTTCCAAAACAAATAACAAAACTAAAATAAAAGTCTCCGTGTGCAAGAACATTGCCTGTGTATGCAAGTATGTGTTAGCGTGTTTGTGAGGCAAAAAGTTACACTTGTAGTGTATTTTTTACAGAGATATTATTTACAGTTCATCCATCATTTAATTAATCAAAATGTATTCGTAAAGAACGTATCAAGCAATTAATTGCTAATCCAAAATGCTGTATAAAAACACAGTGTATGATAAGAAAATAAGATCCCCTCAGTTTTTCAAACCCAGCACTCTGGAATACATCACACAATCTTAAGATGTCACGACCAGCACAAAGGGTAGACCCAATTACGTAACATTTCTCACAAGTTTATTGAAATAAAGAGGAAGGGCAGCGCCGCGATCCGGTGCTCGGTGGACGCGGAAATCAAGCCTCCCACAGAATCGGATCGTGATCCGAATGCGGAAGTAGATCTTCCGGAGCGGGAGATCATGGTGTCGAAGACGGAAAAAAACAAGTCGATAGCCGGGACAGGAGAGCAAAACGTGGTCGGGATCAAAAACGGGTCGTACGCCGGGACGGGAGAGCTGAAAGTGATCGGGGGCTAAAAACAGGTCGTAGCCCGAGACGATCGGGGAAATCAGGAACGGACGGGCGAAAAACGGTGCAAAAAGCGGGACCGACGGGAGTCAGAGTCAAAGTGCTTGCCTTGTAGAAACCGAGGTTCACTGACGGACTGACAACAGGCGAGTGAAAGGACTGGGCTTTAAAAGGACAGGGAACCAATCAGGTAGCCCGCAGCGGCCGGCGCCAAACGAGCGGGCACAGGTGAAACAAATCAGTCATCATGACATAAGAGCTCTCATACTACTCACCCTTAACTCCTTTGACAATTTGGTGACAGAAAGTAGATGAGATTTTAAACTAGGTGAAACTACGTCCAATTAGTGGGGGCGATGGATTTGCTCAAGATACAGACAATTTCAACTCTGGCCATGAGTTCTTTCCTATAGCAAAAAGAAATCCAAAAGAAAGAAAACTGCGGACATAAATATGTAAATAGAAAATAGTTAGAATTTTCAGGAATTGTAATCCATGTGTGTGGGGTATGGCCATTTAGGTCCATTCCAGGGGAGAATTGTAGTATTGGAACATTTATAAGAAGAGTCAGACTTGACTTTCTAACTTTATATTCATTGTTTTAATACATTTTACAACTTTCTTTTAATATCTATCTGACTTGTTTTATTGTTATTTTTAAAATTACTTTTTTTCTGATTCACAATATGACCTTAACACATATGTGACCATTTTAATTAGCACATTTTATAATGCAGTCAGGTCAAGTCATGTTTATATGTATAGCCCTTAATCACAAAGAGTCTCAAAGGGTTGCACAGGCTACCATTACACCATCCCTGATCTGAAACATACACGAAGGGAAGGAAAAACTCAAAAATCTCAGAATGAGGAAATTGAGACATTTTGGGAAGGTCACGGGAATCGATTCAGTTTTAAACCATCATGTTTATTTGTAGAGCCCTTAATCACAAGGAATCTCAAAAGGCTACACAGCACACAGACTATTGCAAACTACAGACAATTATTACATCATCCCCTGATCTAAAACCCACATCAAGGCAAGGAAAAAATTAAAAACCTCAGCATGAGGAAAACATAGAAACCTTGAGGACCACACATGATGTAATCCTCCTTCCAGGATGACCAGGCTGCAATGGATGTTACACGAACAAACAACAAAATTAAAAATAAAATATTAAAGGATGACCAGGTTGCAATGGATGTAGCATTAACAAACATTACACAGATATCATCAACATGAAATATAGGTCATTCATAAGCTATAGAATATAAGTGTGTTTTAAGCCTAGATGTAAACAGTTCCAGTGAGGTTGTAGATCGAATCTCAGAGGGCAGAGCATTCCACAGCACCTGGGCCCGAATGGTGAATGCTCTCGGATCTCTTCGTGGCTCTTGGGATCAATACTAGACTAACAATTTAAGAGGGAACATAGGGGAAAATCAAATCTGAAAAGACATGAGGGAGCAAGTCCGTGCATGATTTTGTATAATACCAACAGAACCTTAAAATCACATCTTAAGCTAACAGGGAGCCAATGCAGCCTAGCTAAAATCGGGGTAATGTGATCAAACTTTGTTGTCCTAGTTAAAAGCCTCGCTGCAGCATTTTGTACTAGCTGCAGGCTCTTGATGCTGGACTTCGGGAGACCAGAGTGTGAGACATTACAGTCATTGAGACGGGAGGTAACAAACGCATATATTATGATCCCCGCATCAGACTGGGACAGCAAAGAGCAGATTTTTGCAATGTTGCGAAGATGGAAAAGGCTGTTCAGTATTATTCTTAACATGTGTTTGGAAGGACAGATCGGGGTCAAATATGACAACTTGATTTTTGACTGAGTCACTCTGGGCGATATTACATTTGTCAATGTTCAGAGCAGTGTTTGAGTACATGTCATGGCACTTAGATGGACCAATAATTAAGATTTCAGTATTTTCAGGGTTGAGGCGCAAGAAGTTAAATGACATCTATCTTTTTCATCTCTGAGGCAGGCCCCCGAATTTCCAAAGTTCAATGGGGCAGATTCTTCCATCAGAAGATATAGTTGAGTGTCATCTACTTAGCATTGAAAACTGATATTATACTTGCTAAGAATATCACTTAAAGGAAGCATGTAAATGCTGAAAAGAAGGGGGCCAAGTACTGAACCCTGTGGAACGCCATAGGTAACACTAAAGGGCTCAGATATCATTTCACCATATTTAACACAATGTATCCTATTTGAGCGGTAGGATCTGAACCATGAGATCAGGTGATGTTATATTTGTAACCTCTGCAGTCCTGAGACATTTTGTGATAAAGAGCTACACAAATAAATGTGACTTGAATCTGTTTCAATGACATTAGTCCTATTGGGGATTTTTTCCCCTCCCTTTATTTTTTAAAAAAATAAACATTCCTGACAAAGTCAAGAAGACATGATTCATTAATCAAATGTAAGAGTTTTTTGTATGCATTTAAAATCCAAAACGGATTGGTGGCAACCCTAAAACAATTATTTCGAACATCAAAATAAAAAACGAACAAAACAATAACTCAACAACAAAATAACGTTACGTAATATGTTCGAAAAGGGGTAGTAAGAAACAAATGCTTATATTACCTACCCCTTCATCTTCCCAACCAAATACTCCAATGATGTAACAACAATTGTAATGATACTAATAATAACAGTTATGATATAAGAATAGCAACAATAACACAAAGTTGACTAGACGCACTATTCCCAATCTCCCGCACCAGTCATATCCCACCCTCCTCATTTCTGTATTCTGCCAGGAATTTTCCTTTGTATCCAAACCTGAACAAGTGAATAGTTGGACACCGTTTGATCTTGTCTTGCAAACCGTTCCAAAGCTCCACACACAGACACACATACTTTTCCTGGTGGTTCTCACCTTTGGGATTATAAATTGACTACAGCCCCTTAAGTTATAATTTCCTTCTTTCCGAATGAATAATTTAGGGATGTTTTCTGGCACTATGTTTTTGTTGACCTTAAATAGCAGTTATGCAGTGAAAAATTTTACTAAATCATCTAATTTTAATAATTTGGACTGCAGGAATAAAACATTAGTATGATCTCGATATCCTACCCTGTGTATGGTTCTAATTTCACGTTTTTGGAGGATAAAAACATACAGGTGTTAAATGATATACACTCTATTTAAAAATGCACTACAGACAATAAGTAAGAAGCTTGCACATAATTTAGCTTATTTCAATCATTTTTTTTCTAATTATTGAAATAAACGTATATTAAAAAATGTGTTCCACTGGGAGATCATTTTTGCTCCTTAAAAGTATTTTTATTTTGGAAAAACAACATGAAAAGCATAGTAAAACTTGAAAAAGAGGTTGAAAAATATTGTAAAATAATAATTACAACCAAAATAACATAATAAGTACCGTACAGTACAGCATTATCCCTGAGCCACGATAACTACAAATGAAAAGGAAAAACCTAATACTGTATTGTCAATTAAGGAAACATGATTAATACATTTGGACTGCAGGAATAAAACATTAGTATGACCTCGATATCCTACCCTGCGTATGGTTCTAATTTCACATTTTTGGAGGATAAAAAGGGGCTGTAGTGAACTTTTGTAATTATTGCCCTAGACTCCTGCACAATATGTTAAGTATGGCAGAACTAGAGAACATTACAATAAATACAATGCAATATAGTTTAAAATTAGAGAGTTAAATCACTGCTTGGTTTGTGCAAGCCAGCAGTTGGAAAAAAATAGAAGAAAACTAAAGTGGGTAATTTTGTGTTTAGTCGGGGTTATCCGTGAGATTTCCTTTGGAAATCGAGTTGACGGTCCCGCGTGTGGACATGACGTCACCATTGTTTACTTTTACCGAAGCCACGCCCCTGTTAGCAACTTGTGGCTAGCCCCGCCGCCAACGAAGCCACTCCGAGGTCCATTATCCCAACACCGCACAGAGTACAACATTGTCTACGCGAACACAAGCGGGTGAGTAAAGGTTCAGAGTCGCTCGTATATTAACCCCGATACCAATTTTGATCTGAACGTCGTATTTTTTGGACCACGGCACCGTTGGTAAAACGAGATGATTCCGTTCGGTTAGCGGCTAGCTTTTGTTGTACATCGTAGAAAACCTCGAGGTCTGAAAACATGTCCGGAACATCTGGAGGAGAAAAGATATATTAATTGATAATAACTGTGGTATAACACACTCATCGAAAATGTTAAGTCGTAGTTCCTTATTCCTCGCGTTGCCTCTAGCTTCACGATCGGGTCCTCACTAGAAACATACTGCAATGGCTGCTCTCGGCGGATGTCGAGTCCATTCATTTCGGTCGAAGATATTGCATAGCAATTGATGGTTAGCAACATCTATTTGACATCTATCCAGACTTTTTTTAAATGCTTCTATTGATGTCATATAGCGAGAGTCACGACTTGTTCTCTTTGTGAAGTAATCCCGGATTTCTCAATGTTTTTCTCTGAGACAGATACGAAACTAACAGGACTGATTACAACGAATGTATCGACCGTGCAATTAAGATGAAAGCGACGCAGAGTCGTTGCAATGCATGACAATGAGTTCTGTGCATTAGAAAGTTGAAGCTAACGCCCCCCCCAAACATCGCACATTAATAAGCCATTGCATTTCCTTAAATAAAAGCTTTCTTTCGTCAATGTCTTTATATTTTTCTTGAGTTCACAATTGCTAAATCATTTTTGGTTTTTGCAAAGATTGCTGTTGTTATGCATGACCAAAGGAAACCCTGAGTTTTGTCAAGCCCTCGTCCTGAAAGCATGAGTAAACAGAATGAAAACTTTGCCTGTTCATGCCGGATACAGCTTGCACTGGCTTTCATTTGCAGGAATCACTTTACTTTTTTTTTCAACCATCTTTGCAATATCCCTTTCATACATTTCATAATGTGTATTCAACACGTCTCTTGCAGAAAATTACCTCTCTTTAATAAGTGGCTGAGGAAAATGGAATCTGTTTCAATGACATCAGTTCCAACAATCTAAATATCTGCAAGTGATATGATTCTGAGCCTAAATGACATTTGTGAACGTGAGCATTGATTTGCATGTTTAAGTTTGTAAACTTTGAAAAAAAAAACTCTCCTTGAGGAAACATAGCCTGTTTCATCTGAGTTTTTTTATCTGTTCAAGTTATCTGTTTGCCCATTTTATTTACTTTTGTTTATACTGTTTAGCTTTCGACTGAAGCACTCCCAAGCTGTACACATAAAAGCCTTCTTGTGCATTGTACTACCTGACACGGACGTTTATCGCACCACCTGGTTAATGGTAAATTGTTCCAGAAGGAAGATATGTTTGCACATAAACACAGACCCAGGGCCCCTGTGTTTACAGTAGCCATGGCAGCACTCGGTTATTCAACAAATAGACCAAGCATGTTCCTCTCACAGTTTCACAGGAGACTGTTTGCAACGTGTACTTTAGCGTGTTTGTTTGTTTTTTTACGTTACGACCTGGACGATGGCTATCAACATAACCAATTTCAGAAAGAGTATTTTATGTTTCTATTAAATGTTTTTTGTTATATTTTTGTAGAATAACTGCTTCTTACATCACATGTGTTACCCTCCTAGATGTATGTGTATTATAAAAGTAAAAAGACTGAAAGCTGTCTAAATAGGATATAATTTTTCAGTATAAATGTATAATGCAGAAAACCTTTGGTAAAACCATGTTTTGACCAATCCCTAAGCGAACTTTTTTTCCAGAAATGGCAAAAAATATATCATCTCTCACTCCCTATTTACAGTAACCCTTGACTTTCAGTGCCTAACACATATGATTTTCTTTCCAATCGAAGCCTTTACATATTTATTTTTGCCTGACTTGCCTGCTCCATATATTCTCACTGCTGTGGTGTGGGTTTTGGTGCCAGAATGGCACACTGAAAGGCCAAGCACCACTACAAGTTTTAATAAGGGGTAAAGAGTTTTAGGCTAAAGGGTTTTTCCTGGTTTTGCATTTTAAAATACATTTGCTCTGCTTAACTATAACTATTGTGCACACAATGGGGAACCAAATTAGAATTTAAATGCAAGATTATGCAAAGAGAATTTGGGTATGGAGGCAATATATGCCGTAGCAGCTCCCGTGTTATTTTCGATTGTTCTCGATTGTTCTCAGCTCAGGGATGCTGCTGGAAATGTGAATTTCCCTTCGGGGATGAACAAAGTATCTATCTATCTATCTATCTATCTATCTATCTAATATATTTCGCCATACGGACATTACGTTGCGGAATTTTTGGAGCAGGGCAGCAGACAGAAAAACATACAGAAAGTCATCAACCTAGCCCATAAAATTATAGGCTGCCCTCTGCCCAGTCTGGAGGTTATTTGGGATCCAGCAACAGAACCAACAACATAATAAAGAACTCCTCTCACCCCAACCAACAGGCTCTTTAAAACGGGGACTACCAGGCTCAGAGACATTTCCTTCCTCTGAGCCATCACCACCCAAAACAAGCAGGTTGTGAAATATATAAATTACTGTTCAAAGGTTTGGGGTCACTTAGAAATGTCCATTCTTTGACGACTGCAAAGTTTGGAGCATCTTTACAGATAAAGTCAAGTAACCTTTATTTGTATAGGCCTTGATGACAAAAAGTCTCAAAGGGCTTCACGGACTATCAATATTAGGAGATACATGATTGAAATGATGAGAAAAAATTACATGAATAATTTATATGCTGTGACATATCAATACAGTATTACAGCAGCAAGATTAAAATCATGCAACACAAATCTTTTGAAGCAACTTTAAAATCAACGTGATGAAACATTTGACCTCCTGAGTTGGCGACGATCGTTTCAAAAACGTTTCCATGACTTTCCACTCGCTGAAATATTTCCTCTTTCTACCCTTCTCGATGTCTCGACTAGACTTTCTATTTTGTAACTCATTTGATTAATAAAAAGTGTGACTTTTCATGGAAAGCACACTATTGTCTGGGTGACTCTAAGCTTTTGAAAAGTACTATATTTCATGCCTATTTATAGAAAAAAATCTTTATTCAAATCTTATTCATTGACTTATTTCAGAGTTTTGTTGCTGATAAATGTTATTTTCTTTGCATTATTTTTGCGATGCAATAACAGTCTCCAAGAATTATCTTGGTAAAACCATTGTCATTTATCCTAACATGCTTTTTATCTTATTTTTCTTTATTGCCGTATATGTTCATCCAGTGGTGCATTGTCTAATCTTGTTGTTAACAATGATCACAATGTTTTTATCAATAACAATAAACACACTTAATTCTACAAGTTTGATTCTGCTTTTAATCCAACAGAAATTATCTAGAATAGATTAATTCTGTCAATTTATGACATTTTTTGAAAGATAAATCATCTTAAGAGACTGAAGGCAATCATTCCCCTCACTCAACATGTGACTAATATTTAACCAGCATTGGTTGGAATTGAAGTTTGACTGGATTGATCATGTTTATTTTTTTTTGAAATACCTACACGAATTTGATTCGTGTCGTCCTCATTCCATTGTGCCACCTTTTTTAATTTAGCTGTGTGCTTTGGCATTATTTGTTTCCTAGGTCAGTGGAGTCCAGATGCACGAGTCTGGGTCAGAACCAACTAGCCACGCCATTCCAGCTGTTAGGACACTGAACGGGAAAAATGCTGAGAATGACAGTCGACTAAGGAGCGGCCATACGCCTCCCCCAGAGTCGCCCAGGGTTGGTTTATTCCTCATCCTTATTCTTACTTTTATGACACAAACACTGTTTGTTCAGACGCTCCGTCTGTTATCTCTGAATTGGAGCATTTCTGACATTTTGAGCGTATTATAAACACCCTGAAGCCCACTGTGCAACATTGGTGTGTGGATTAGAACTTCTTACTTTGCAGGTGTTCTCATATCTCATATTTTTATGGATGGGTGAATAGATGACCAGATGGGTAAATACATTAATAGATGACAGAAAGAGCCATTATATAGAGGTTAACTGCAAAACAATAAAAAATACAAAGTGCAGGATTGCGGAGGGATTAAAACTGATTTTTATCCAGATATGCAGTAAGTACTAGTACTACACACATCTTACATCTTAAACGTATCCTAATCTTCTACACACTGTACCATCGCATCTCTGATTTTTGTGTGATACAATGTTTCACAGTTCTCAGCCTTTTTATGGTCACACACATAATTAAGAGGCGTTACACAGGTAAAAGTATATAAAATATTAACCACAGTGAAGCTCGACATACCTCAATACTTTATGAGTGCACTGTGTAAATTCCGTGGCAGAAAATGCAAAATTGTGTGAGGGTTTTGTTTTGTAAGTAAAGATACAGTACAGCCTTGAACCCCTCACTGTGTTTTATATTTTTGTTAGCACTGAGAGGGGTGCAGAGATTGAGGAAGGGTGGGAGTAGAGAGGGGGATTTTCTCTCTGCTCCGGTTATTTTTTTTCCACATCACTGATGTTAACAAGTCTCAGACAGAAAATTGTGTCGCCATTTATTCATTTGTCGGCTGCCAAGTGTGCTTTGGAACGGAGATGATCCGTCCTCTCATTCAAGTGTGATGCTATTTTCAGTCAACATTTCAAATTTGGCGTCTGTTAGAAAACGTAGCATATTTGTTGTTGTGTGAATAATACTACGGGCCTTTTTTCAGGATCCATATTAGAACTGGGTTTTAGTGCGTTTTGATTGTGCTGTCAGTCATCCCAGAGTTCACAAGACCAGTCTTGCAGGAAAGGATCTGTGTTTACACTCGGCTGCTCACTGGTATGACTCTCAACAATAACAACAACACAAGATGTTTGGACTTGCTGGGTGCCATAGTAACGGGGATTAGGGAAAGGCTGTTGTTGTGTTGATGGTGTCCACAGAAAAACAGAGGGGCCAACCAGCTCAGTCCGTCTGTCTGTGGGATAGACCTGTTTTTTCATGGCTTTTGTGGCCACCTCCACTGCATTGAATCTCATAAGAAAAGCAAAACAAGGAGGCCCTTGACTGTTATTGTTCGCCCCGCACAGCCTCTGTGAAATTCTCCGTCCGTTTGTTTACCCGACTCCAAACAGACTGCCTGGGAGAGAGATGTTTGTTTGTGGTTCAGACCTTAATTAAAATATGAATCCTGCATTCTGTTTTCGTAAACAGGCTCGGCCTGCTTTTTATTCATTATTTAGTCTCTGTGAGATTTTGATGACTTTGTTTATGTTTACTGCAAACATTGCCAGAGCGCTGAGGCTCGACAGGGAGCGGCGTGGGGGTTGGGAAATTGCTGCCTGCTCAGAAGAGGATCTTGTTTTTGCGACACTAGTTGTTGTTGTTGTTGTTGTTATTTTGATGGCGGTCTAATTCCCTAGAGCCATCTGTTGTTGATTGCTTGATTTTGAGTTGAATTGTCTTGATAGATAGCTGTTAGGAAACATTCAAGTGTGCACAGAACTTTTGTGTAGTGAGTGTATGCTGTTGCACACTCATGTGTAGTGCGTTCCATAGAATGTTTGTCAGACCCTTTCACTCCATGGTCATGTTTGCTCCACTAATCAAAGTATAGCAAAATTGTACACAATTACAGCAAAGCTTGAGGGTGGTATATAACACTAATTGTGATTTTACCAAGAATCAAAAGAACTGTTGGTGAATAGGCCTAAAATGAGAAAAAAATACAATAGATGGCTGTGGAAATAAATTCATGTTTGTGCTTGAAACCCACCAAGTGGTATGGCCTCAGTGCCATCAAGCACGGTCAAAGTTTAACTGATACAGTTTGTATTTATGCAGTTGTACACAACACAGTGCCAAAATGACTGCATCGGTTTTCAGAAAAGCACAGTGTTACAAGCAAAGGTGAGGGTGAAGAAGACGAGTGCAAACACTAACAAAACTACTCATGTCTTAAAAGGGATTTTAAAAATATACTTCACTGTACAACACCATTTTCAGAATTCACATTATCCTTAGCACCAATGCTTAGTTTGAATATAGTTTGGACAGATCATTAAAATGTGTTTTTGAACCTATATACCTGTTTTTGCGAAACTTTAATTTTAATGAAGTTGGCAATTAAGAAATATGGTGCGCATTTTGTTTGTTGTTCCCTTTCATATTTGTAAAGCATGTTGAGACACGTGTGACTCCTCACCACCCAACCAACAAGGGCATTCTTATCAAGTGCATTCGTAATATGTTTACTCAACCGTTTCATCGTGTTTTTCTCTCTGTCAGTGTTTTCAGCTCTGTGAGTGACACCACACCCGTTTTTCCTTTGTGCTTTGAGTTTACAAAAACACCCACTGGCCAGCAGTGAAAACTTCCATTTCCTCTGTAAAAGTCCCGTTCTTGTGTTGCTAGACTGTATGTACTGTATCGTATATGGATGCAGTTTCCCTGACTTAATACAGTTCCTTGAATAATGAAATACATTGTGTGTTCACTCAGACAAATTGTGCATACTTTTGGGCATGTTGTGAGTGTACATGAAATTTCACTGAGATCCCATATAGTTTGTAGATATTACTGCATTTGGCACTGGCAACAATGTCCAAATGTCCTAGAGAAAGACAATGTACCCGTGCGTGGCAACAATTACCTAATTGTATATAAATTGATGTAAATGGGTTTATGTGGCTCTTAGTTTGACCACACAGAGAATGTTGTAATTTTACCATTGTTGATAAACTTTTCGTTCATGGTTAGGATTTCTTACTCTGTAAGAGGTAGTGGAACACACCTCAAGTACTTCGTGCTCAGTAAGCTGTTTTGTCTAGCTAACATATTGGAACCGGAAAAAAACAAAAGATACACTGTAACTTCTTTTCCGAAATTTAAACAATAAAATCCTGCGTCTGAAGACCAATATCAATAACCAATATATTTTTATTTATTTATCATATGCAAAATCCAAATATTTTATGAGTATCTTCATTTTTAATTACAATTACAATTAGTATACAGCTTTGGTGTACTTTTTCCCCAAAAGTAATGTTGGCGACTTTGTCAACCAATCAGCTAATACTTTGTTGTTCAATAATAAATATAATGACTAATAGAAACACACAGTCAAGTCATGTTTATTTGTACAGCCCTTTATCACAAGGAGTCTCAAAGGGCTGCACAGACCACAGATTATTGCAAACTGCAGACTACACCATTGATCTAAAACCTACATAAGGGCAGGGAAAAACTCAAAGAAAAAACATAGAACAGGTGATGGTTTCATAATAGTCTGTGGTTTGCAAAAATATGTGGTCTGTGCAGCCTTTTGAGACTCTTTGTGACTAAGGGCTATACAAATAAACATGACTTGACATGTCATAGACACAGTGTGCCGCGCTCAGCTTTAGCCGAACATGATGATGACATCATTATGTTTTATTAGTGATCTGGGACACACGTACACTCTACTACTGAGCATATTTTCATCACTAAAACAATGACGATGCAAAATACTTAATTTAATTGTCAGCGGTTTACAGTTATTGTTTCCACATTTCTTATCCGGAGAGATTACTGGGCTTTGCCTCATAGAAGAATTGCGCTTACCTTTTTAAACGCCATCAACACACGTTATTGATGATCGAGGGCGATTGCAGTGCCATCAACATTTTGGAAGTGCTAACAGACGTTTAGCACTCGAAATTGTTGTACTACTGCACAGCTATTCTTCTCCATGCTGATGAACTTTACGGCAATTATTTTAGGTGACGTTTATGACGAGTAATGAAGGGTATTTATTGTTGGCATGAACGTATGGAGTTGAAATCATGGAATAGGGGATTAGAGACTTTCGATAAGCAACCAAACACCAGATAAGTTTTTTTTTTGCATCACAAAAATATTAGCAGAAAAGTGTCCCTGCTAGCAGGCATCATCAATTACCCAAATATCCACATACGTGATCATTTAATCCCAAAAATCCCGCTACAGATTTCTGTCTGAAAATGGTGAACATGGTATTTGAAGTGTGGCAGCACGGCGTCTCAGTGGTTAGCGTGTATGTGGCACAGTTCTGAGGTCATAAGATCAAGCTTTCCTTTGTGGAGTTTGTATGTTCTCCGCGTGCTTGCATGGGTTTCCTCCGGGCACTCCGGTTTCCTCCCACGTTCCCAAAAACATGCATGTCAGGTTATTTGGTCGGTCCAAATTGTTCCTAGGTGTGAATAAGCGAGTGAGTTGTCTGTCTCGGTGTGCCCTGCGACTGGCTGGCAACCAGTTAAGGGTGTCCCCTGCCCACTGCCCGAAGATAGCTGGGATGGGCTCCAGCACCCCCGCGACCCTACTGAGGATAAGCGGTGCAGATACTGGATGGATGGATGGATGGGTGTATCTTCCGCTAAACAAGGAAGCATTTTGCTCTAATCATGATGTACTTCTCTGCAAATGCGAACTTGGGGCGCCAGTAGCTCAGGAGGTAGAGTGCTCGAGAGGTAGCAGGTTCGATACCCTTTTCCCCCCAGTTAAATAGTTAAGTAAGCAGGTAGGCTCCTTTCATGGTTGTTGCCACTATTGGTGTGTGTGTGTCAATGGGTCAGTGTGAAGCACATTGTAAAGCTCTTTTGGAGGTCTGCAGTGACTTGAAAAGAGCTATATAAATGCAGACATTAACATGCAGGAAGACATTTGTATTCGAATTGGTAGAGTATAATCACTGTTTGTAATCCAATAGACAATATAATAATAATAATGATTTACAATTAACAAGGATGAATAAGCTATGACCAGAGATTGAGGTGTTCCAGAGCATAATAATTCTTTATAATCAAATAAAACATATGATTATTCTTTACAACAAAGAAGGGCAGTGGAGCTGGGGCTGGGTGAAACAACGTCACTTTTAAACATTACACAAGTGTTCGAAAACTAAAATTAAAGTTGGGGTTTGAGATGTTCTTAAAAAAATTAAATTAAATATATTCTCTCTTAAGTTGGTGTTACCAATGCCCAACTGTATTCAAACAGCCTTAATACATTTTTTTACCGCGCCTATCTGCTTTTACTTCACTTTTATCATTGGTGTTTTGGCCACGGAGCGCATTGGGCTGGAGTGAAGGAGGCGGAGGTGATGATGGGGTGGAGGAGTGATTTTCCGCGCGTGCTCGTGGTTTTCTTTTATTCTAGGATGAAAATGGTGAAAGTAAGAAAAGGACTGTTTCAAATACAGTCCAAATGACAACCCAAACCCAGAAACAATGAAAAAGAAGAGTTTATTTGAGGGGATCTAAGAGACGCCATACAAGCAGCTTGAAGGAAGCTGCTATGATGATTTCAGCCGAGAGGTAGAGAGGAGACACAACCTATTTGTGTGCTACTACTCTTATAAAAAATCAAAATATGTTAAAATGAGGAACATAAATGCTTAAGAGTCTTTTGACAAGGTTTTGTCTGCTGATTGAATATTATAGTGTGGTTCCAGGTGACTATTTATCCGGCCTTTTTTTTCTAGAGAGACCATAACTGTGTTTGAAGTATCGCCACGATAATTATCTTGCATCCCTGGGAATAACCTCAGTCAAAGATTTGACTGTGACTCTTTTTTCCTTACATAAAGTCACCTAAAATGTCTGTTTTGAGGTTGTACTTGTGTGTGATGTTTTGTCGGTTTGTGCTGGTTAATAGTTTGTGCTAGTTTGCGATTTAGGAAAGTTGTGTATTTCAAATGAATTTGATTAGCTCATTTTATTTTTTGTTACCAAATAACAAAAACAAAAATGTTTTTAGGTTTGGCGCCCAGGACAGTAGATGTAGTTGTTTAGATTTTACACTAGGTTTAAGTTCTACAAACGTATGTATACGTTATTCAAATCTGTGATAAAGACAATCACCAATACGTTCAGCCTAAAGTAACTTTCACGTCAGTGTGCATTTACGCAGCTATTCCTACTGTAACTGCTTTAGAATATATACTTTAAAGCAGGGGTGTCAAAGTCAAATGGACGGAGGGCCAAATAAAACATTTGGCTACAAGCCGAGGGCCGGACTGTCCAATCTTTACTGAAACCAAGATTTAACCTACTGAAAACACAACAAATATATTACAATATGATTGGATAAATAAAGCAATATTTTCTTATGACTCTGTCAGTCATTTTTAATGTCAGCAGGCACAAAATACAAATGTCCTTTATATAAAAAACTCATAACATATCTCATAACAACAACTCATAACCATTTTCTATCATTCAATCATCTGAAATTATTAAAAAGAAATATTGCCTCGAAATACAATAAAATAAAGTGCAAAAATCTCTTGTTACTTAAAACCAATAGCAATCAACACACTGGACCTCATCTGTCCTGCTCAAATGTACATTGACTTTCCTTTCTGTGCTTTCTCTGGGTTAGTGTGAAAAAAAGGAATTACTGATTAACAAATAATAACAATCAAAAGTCATTTTCTCTGCTAAATAGGAGACAATTTTATCAAAAGACTGTTGTCCACATCAAGATCTATTTTCCATGAAAAGCCGAAAAACAAGAAACACTCCCAGGACAGAGTCGGCAAACAAAAACAACATAGTCAACATAGACAATAAAGCTTTAAAATTCCCGAGGGGAACAACAAAAAACAAGACCTTCTTTATGTGCATATTTAACTTTTAAACTTGAACGGAGTAAAAACTTCAAATGTGTAATTGCACAGGAAACATTACTGTATTATTACTGTATTTACATACATTTATATACAGTACTGTATTACTACAACTCTACATTACTTGTTTGAGGCGTGTGTTTTGTTTCATGATGCCGTCTAATATTATACTCTTTCATCACCGCCACACTTTCTCCACATAGCAGACACACAGGTTTTCCAGCTACCTCCATGAACATGTACTCCAACTCCCACCTTGTTTGAAAGCCCCGGTTTTCAGTGTCCACCTTCCGTTTAGCCATTGTTGATGGGTATCTGTGGGCTAATTTTTGCTGTTATGCTAATGACTGCTGCTGATCGACTGCTGAATAAATCAAACCGCCTCCTGCTTTGCTCCCGCTCGGCGCGTCCCCGTTGCATTGTGGGAAATGTAGTATTCATGCGTACTGCGGGCTGCTGGCTTGCAGCGGCCTGCGGGCCGGATCTAATAATATATTGATATCGTCACGCGGGCCAGGTAAAACCCTCTCGCGGGCCTAATGTGGCCCGCGGGCCTTGACTCTGACATATGTGCTTTAAAGGGACCGTGCTGTATTGTGTCGTGAAAAACATTTTTCTTCTCATTTTTTTGCCCAGCCTCATCACAAGGTTTTTGTTTTCTTTGGGTACTCTTTGCAGTAAGATGAGGGACAAATATGTCGACTCCCTCTACGTGAAGATTGTATTATGTCAAATAAAAGCAAATTTCTCTAACTATGAGTGTTTTAAGAAAATACACGTTTGTATGATAGTACATGTAGTTTTTTTTTGTTTTGAATAGAGGTTTTACTTTTAGAATAGAATAGAATATACTTTTATTGTCATTCTTTGTAACAATGCACACAGAACGAAATGTCGAACACCTGACCCGTACAGTTAAACTGTAGCGAGCAAAGAGGTGCTAAATAATACATACCGTCCCTTTTATGGACGAAGCATACACACCAATATAGTATATACAACAAATTCTGACATCAAAAACATGTAAATTCCCTAGACAAATCGTTTTCTTTCTGTATTGTACATTTCTATAATATCCCTGTTTGCTGTTATCGACAGATTCATTAATGAGGATTGTTTGATTCCAAAATTATCAGACAGAAAGCTAAAGTTTGAGTAGTAATCAATACCAACACCACATACGAATACCATAAATTCACGGTTCACAGATCCCTTAACCGCTAGGGTCTTAGGGGCACGGCTTCCGATGGTGTGTCTTGGACAAGTACAACCTGGTGGTGCCCATCCCTTTCCGGGCGTTTTTTTTTTGGGTGGTAGGGGTTTGCTTCCCTACTTAAAACAGATTGTACTGGTTTCCTTGGTTACCAGTAGCAAGTGAAGCCTCATGATCTGACTAGAATACAGCACATACTTCACCTGGTTCCCGTTTTTTTACGATGAAAAGCGTCATACTGCTCTTCAGAGTAAGTTGGATCTTGGCATTGACTGGCAGCGGCGTGTGACAATACTGAAACCAGATCCTGAATCACTCGGGAAAATCAATTTTGTTACGAAATTTCAAGTATTGCATCATTCCATACGGATTGCATCACTTTACATTAAATTCCCTTCCTAATGTAAAAATCACCTTTTTAAAAGAAAACAATTTAAATCCCAAGATAATATTATTTCTTATATTGCATTTATTCATGACTATTTACTAGTCCTATCTCTTGTATTTGCCTTATTGTTAAACAACCACTAATGTGGCTACCATCAAAAGCCGCTAGATTTGGTTACCTCAGCAGGTACTGATACTATACCTAAAGGCTGGTGTATACATTAATACCTGGTATCTGCCTTCCCCATCCCAAGACAATAACATGAAACATGTTTAAACGCTTTTAAATTCTGGTAAAAAGTTATCCAAATATTAGTATATTTTTAAATATATTTTGGTAAATATATATGTAAAGTAAACGATTTTCTAACAGCAATATGTTCTGTTGGCCTATACCAGTGTGATCATTGTATTTTATGTTTGTAGAATAAGAATTACCGTAAGTTACGGACTATAGAGCGCACCTGATTATAAGCGGCACCCACCACATTTTAAGAGGATAACCGCTTTTGTACTATACAAGGCGCACCTGTATATAAGCCGCATGCACCCACATTAAAACATGTAACACAATCACAAATTTAACCCAAACCCGACTTTGAGTGCCGCGATTGTAACTGAATATAAAGTACACAGTCCAAAAACCACAGCCGGCAAAATGAACGGAAAATGATACCGGTACTTAAGGTTTGATGCAGACCTGCAGAGTCCGGGTACCCGTTGAAACTAATCCAAGGAGAAAAAAAAGTATATTTCCAAAGGTAAGGGTGGGAAAAATAAATATCCACTATTGTCCGCTGCGATTACAAACACGTCTCACCTTTACTCCACTTAGCGTCAGCCCCCGTTGTTTTCGCCCCTTTTTTTTGATTCGCCCGTGGAAAACATCGGAATAAGTCTCTAAAATAAATACATTACAAAAATATACAGTTGCAAATACATATTATACATGGTTACACATATTTACAAAAAAAGGCGGTACACCGAGAGAGTTTTCATAGCTTTAATAATAATATTATAACTTTCATCTCAAACCGTGCCTGTGAAGGGTAGCAAAACGCTACTAGCAACACGCAAGCAACACAGTAAACGGCTATGTTAAAAAAAACATACCGTACTTGTAGTAATCACGGTAAACCGTCCTCATCTTACCCCTTATAACTGACGTCATCAAAGTCGTCTTCCCCAGTATGGGAAAGAGAATATGTCATATAGACGTTGTCCCACAAGCTAAGAAGTTGCAGTCTTCCTCGGCGCATATATTCCACCGGTCTAAATCTTACCTTTTGTACTCGAGCGCCGCTGGCGGCTGTTAGAAAAATTACATAAATTGGCCGCTTCACTGAATAAGCCGCAGGGTTGAACGTTTGGGAAAAAAGTAGCGGCTTATAGTCCGGAATTTACGTTACAAAGAAATATCCACCTACAATTATCCATCTCTGGGCGTGTCCTTTTTGAGTTATTGTCAAGTAATGATAACATTTATGTTACAACGCAGCGCATCTAATAATGGTTAATGCCTTTGCTTGTAAATGCTTGAACAGTAAGTTTTTTTTAGGATCCTCTGTAAAATACTTTGCATTTATTTGCATCAGAGACTGGTTTTAAATGTACTGTACCTTGAGGTAAAGTACTGTGAAAAAGTATGTGCTCCCTTTCTGTTTTTTTTTTTTTTCCGTATTTATCACTCACAAAGGTTTCATATCATCAAACCAATTTTAATATTACACAGAAACAACCCAAGGAAACATGAACCCACAAAACTGTGAAAACATATTTGTGTTGTTGCCAAATGAAACTGTATATATATACATATACATTTATACCTTGTGTATTAAAGTGTTTTTTTTTTCTTTTCAAAATGCTGCTACTTAATGTTATTGCACTATTTCTACAATGCACTCTTCTTCATTCATATTCTTTTTCCTCCCCTTATCTAATTTTACCATCAGTCGGCTCCCGTACACAGTCGTAAGACTGTGCACAGTATATAATGTGACAATAGTTATTCCCAACCAATGTTTCACAAAACCTGTTGTTTGGGGTGACTAAATCCCCCAATTCCAACCCCTAGTGCCATGCAGGTAGAAGAAATTGGAAAAAAGTGATCAAAATTTATCAGTCTGGAAAAGGTCACAAAGCCATTTCCAAACCTGGAGTGCATTATCGGGGACCCCTCTCACCCCCATCATGGACTGTTCACTCTGCTAGCCTCTGGGAAGAGGTACTGCAGTGTGCGGTGCAGGACCACCAGGTTCCGCAGTAGTCTAGTCCCCCTGGCCATTAGACTGTTAAATGGTCAATCTAACATATAGTTAACCTAAACCTAAACGGCTGCTAATCTGACTTTTTGCACTACTGGCAGTTCTTTATAGCTTGCCATTCCTTGCACATTTGCTCTCTGCACTATTGTACTCACAGCGTTATTGTTACAGTGTAATGTTACTGTTTACCTGACTTGTTAACCTGAATGCCCATTTTGCACATCTGGTTAGCTACTCCTCTTGCACTATCGGCACTATGGTAAAATACTATACGTAGCCATAATACAATACAACTTTTACTTATATCTGTACATTCGAGGAAACTGTGCGGGTCAGATGTATCGACATTTCGTTCTGTATACACGTGTACTAGAATGACAATAAAGTAGATCTGAATCTGAATCTGAATCTGAATCCAGTTAACCACTATCAGAGTCATTATCCACAAATAGCGACCACTGAGAACAGTGGCAAACCATCCCAGGAGTGGTGGGTGACCAACTAAGATTACTTCAAGAACAATATTTTATGCCAAGCATTGTGAATTGCTTATGAAATGCTCCACAAGTGAGTTATTATTATTATCGCATTTTTTTCTGGCAGCCATTTATGGGAACATTGCCCCGGCGTGCTATTGTCCTCTTCTAGAGATGTAGCCTGTTCATGCCCAGTGTTATATCTGTCCCAGGTCCCAGCATCGTCATCGATGACGACCGCGGCAACCGATGCTCCGCAGCAACTACAGCAGGCGGCGCAGCAGCAAGTCCTGAGCCCTCAACAAATCCAAGCTCTGTTCCAGCAGCAGAAAGCCCTCATGCTGCACCAGGTACTGTGTCTGGAGGGCATTTTTCCAGAGGCATTGTCTTTACCCCAACCATGTTTTGATCTGCAGCAACAAATTCAAGAGGTCTTCAAAAATCAGCAAGAGCAGTTAAATATGCAGCTGCTTCAACAGAAGAATGCAGGGATCGTTAGCCAGGAGGTAGGTTTACATCTTTGTACCTGCTATGATATGGGAGGGACCTCATATTTTTGTACTGTCAGATTATTATTTTTTAGTCCCAGAAAAGTAAAACTTGTCATGTTATTGTGGCTTCTTAAAGTTTTTGATGAATTTTTCATGAGTTTTTGGCTCACGTGATCATTCAAAATAGTGACAAACTCAAAGTCAGATAGTGTCACGGTTGCCATGGCGCCCAATTGGCCCCGCCTGTGTGGCGCCTGCTGTGGCTCATTAACAGATTGGCTTTCCGTCTTTTGGTGTGGAATGATAGGAAGCCAGAGGCCGACAAGATCGATACCAATTGCCCGAGCAGATATCGGACAGGGGTCGGGGTCGATACCGGACAGGACGGGACAGACAGGATTGATATCAAAACAGTATATCGAAATTAAACAGAACAAACTATATGGGAACGAAACTGAAAACCGATATTAAACAAGAGTCAATAAACGGACAGTAGATGTAGGACAGGAAATACCAACAGGAAACAGGACCGAGTCGAAACCCATGTTTTGCGGAGCAGAAGTTCGTTGACGGACTGACAAAGGAAGAATGAGAGCACTGAGCTTAAGTAGACGGAAAGCCAATCTGTCAACGAGCCGCAGCTGACGCCACACGGGCGAGGCCAATTGAGCCCCAGTAAGATTTTTGTTCTTTCTTTCATAGTTGCAGTATAATAATCGTACGCAGACGTCCCATAGCAAAAAAAAAAAAGGCACACAGACTTTCCTGACGCCAGGAAAGATGACATGCAAATTGCATCTTTTTCATAAGTGGCATTACATGACAATATTGAGCACAGAAGAGCAAAGTTTCATCGTGTGCTTGCGATTTCATTTGGACAACATTTTGCTCCTTTTAAAAAGTTCCTGCTGCCCCTTGACTGCTACAGGAAATTACCAGAACGTCTTGCTTTCAAGGGGCACTTTGCCAAAAGTGTGGATGCGGGAAATGTTGGCTTTCATTCCAAAAGTGTCTGTCCTGAATGCAGACAATTATAAGAGTATTTCGGACTACATGAGTGGATTCTGTAAGAGTTCTGGTAAACCACAAAGAAATAAATGACATAATCGTAGTAGCTAAACTCACAAACTAACTTTACCAAGTCCAGCATCCCTTCCCATAAGGGCCATCAGGCTCTTGTGCCATCATCCAGAAATTGGTTCTAAATTTTAAGATGACTCAAGCACATAACAGTCGCGGGTCACATTGTAGATGTCAATGCCTTCTTTATGAGAGAGATATATCATTGAATCGTGAAAGTACAGGTTCCAAAAAGAACCAACAATAGGCAAAATCCATGAAGTAGAAATCTTTTTTTACTATTATACAATTAAATACTTAATTATACATAGAAGGAGTGTCTGAAACTCATGACAAAAAGTTACCGGACACCAGGGCAGACAACTCTCAAAAGTTGCCTGCCCAGCCATAAAGTTGCCCCACCCATTTTTCCCAACTTGAAACACAATAAGACGACTCATCGCAAAAGAAAAAAAAAACATTGTTGCAAAGTATTAAGGATTGATAATTAGAATATATAACAGAACAACACTTTAAAATTAAGTTTGTCATAAATCTACTTATAACATTCATTGCATGTATATGACATGGGTGTTTTCCATCTGCCATCAGTATGTAGCTGTATTTACCGTATTTTCCGCACTATAAGGCGCACCGGGTTATAGGGCGCACCCCGAAAAAATAGTTTTTGGTCCTATTTTTGACATACATAAGACGCACCGGATTATAAGGCGCTACAATGGGAACGTCGACAAAACAGTCAGATAGTTCAGTCAAACTTATTACCCCTTTAACATTCCGAAAGCTTGCAAAGACGCAAATACGCGTCGAGAACACGTGCGGATGCGGTGTCCGTACGATGTCACTCAAATGCATCGTTCCATCATTCGGAAGGTTAAAGTCTTGGGATTCAAGAAATGCCAACCATTCCTTAGTTTCTATTTTCTTTTTCGCTCGCAACTTTACTGTATATATGACATTAAACACTTGGAATTGAGTTTAATTTAAAAATAGACACTCCATTCCATCCATTTTCTGCACCGCTTATCACAGAAACATCGAGTTCAGTCTGAAACAAGATACAGGGATAATATATATAGCCAGAGTAGCTCACCGAAGTCGTTGTGTTCATAATAATGTGCAGCCGTGGTCCTCTTATATCGGTGCGTTTAGTAAATCCAGGAGAATAAAATATTTACAAATACAAAATAGTAAAAAAATGCTTTCTGTATGCCGTCAGCCACGTGCTTTACGCATTCATCTTTTGCGGCCAATTGCAGGCTTTGTTTTGCCGTTTAAGCCAATGCCAGCCTGTAAATGATAAAAAGGATCCGCCCCTTGACCTCCGAATAACTTTAGCCAATAGTGATCCATTCAAATGATGATTGACACATTGGTTAGCCAATGAAACGCCAGTAAATAAATCCCAGCATTCACCGCGGACTACTTGGCGTTGGGGGGAAATCTAGTCGGCGGCTGCAAGTTAGTTGCAAGACTTTGCGAATTAAATTTGTTCCATAAATAAGGTGCACTGTATTATAAGGCGCATGGTCAGCTTTTGAAAAAAATAAAGGCTTTTAGGTGCGCCTTATAGTGCGGAAAATGCGGTACTCATCTTTATTCATGCCTTGTTTGCGTTGCGTCATCTGCTACAAGCCACATGAACTCCTCTTTCCATGATGCTTTTAATGTACGTTTACGTTTTGTAGCGTCGTAAATTTGGTTAGCTTCTTTTGAATATTTCTTCTGGGGTTGAGGTTTTGCCTTGATTCCTCAAAACTTATCAATTTTTCTTGTGTTCTCTATTTACTTTGGAAAATGGATGCTGGCTTCGTATTGGCTGCCGAGTATGCAAATTGCTAAACGAACCAAAATTTCTAAACCAAGCGAAGATTTTGAAATCGGAAGAAAGTAAACGTTTTATTTGAAAAAACAAAAAACGTTCGTGTTTTTCGTGGGGGAAAAAAAAAGTTGTCGGCCACCCGGGCGGAGACGTTTTGTAAGTTGTAGGCCCGACGTTTAAGATGCGTATATCAGACACTGATTGAAGACAAAGAACAAACTCTTTACTGACCCAATCATTTGTTTCATAAATTAAGCGCAGTATACTGTACATGTAAACACATATATTTTTTACCAATAATTACTCTTAAGGATAGTTTAGCCTATCAGAAAAGAGAACACAATGCAACATGAAAATCCACACAGCGAGACCGAGAAAGGGTAACCACGTTATAGCGCAGGATTACTGTTAAGACAAGTGTTTAAGGGACACATGTGCTTTAATTTTAAGGCTTTTCACAAGGAACTATGAGCATTAATAGGATGCTATTTTACATTTGATGCTAAGACGAAGCCTTTAAACTCTGATGTAAGATGCTTAAGGGACAAAAGCATCTCCCACGCAAAGAACTAGCTGCATTCTGCACTTACTACTACAATAACCACACACCCTGTCTATATCAGTGTTTCTCAACATTTTTCTTTTTTTAAGGCATACATGCTTTAATTAAAATATTTTGAGGCTCAAAGTTCATCCAAAATGTTTAGAAATGATTTCTCTGTATTTCTGTGCCAGTTTCATGTTTCCATGAAATGAAATGAAATGATCTGCATTTATATAGCGCTTTTCGAGTCAATGACTTCCCAAAGCGCTTTACAATGTGCTCCACATTTCCCAATAGCGGCCTTGCAGCCATGTAAGGCGCTAACCTGCTTATTTGGGGTATTAGGGGTTCAGTGTCTTACCCAAGGACACTTCGACCTGTAACACGGACGAGCCGGGAATTGAACTGGGATCCCTTGAATAAAAGTTCAAATAAATTGTCCGCCACTGGAACTACAAATGTTTTACTATGTTTTGACACATGCCGCCCCCCCTCCTTTTAACTATACTTTGTTTTTACTATACATACTGTATGTATTGTTTGTTTGCTTTATTCTTGTTTTATTCTTGTTTTACATTCTGTGTACAAAGACCTTGGGAGTTTTACGTTTTTACTTTTTTAATAAGAAATTATCATTAAAATCAGCAAACATGTGCAATATTCTTGCTTCATTTAATTTATTTTACTGTTTTTTATTTTGAGGTGCAACAACTTTCTTAAACAAAATGGTTTATTAGGTATATTTCCCCGTTCTACCTCATAAGTTGATAAAGACTTAATAAAATTTTAAAAAAAGAATAGTAATCTGCTGCCACCTACTGATTTGGATGAACGTTAGTTACTCGGTTGATCATTGAATGAAAGAAATTATACTGAACAAAGATAATATAGGTAAATTTCCTGCTGCACACTAGGCAAGGTCTCGCTGCAAACTAGCATGCCCCAGCACACTGGTTGAAAAACTTATGTCTAGTTAAAAGACTAGCTCACCTTTTTCATTCAAGTTCTGTATCGGGTTTTTCAAACAAATTTCACGTAATAATTACTGTCTTAGGGCAGCATGGCGTCGCAGTGGTTAGCGCGTGTACGGCATAGTTCTGAGGTCATGAGATCGAACCCCCTGTTTGGAGTTTGTATGTTCTCCCCGTGCTTGCGTGGGTTTCTTCCTGGCACTCTGGTTTCCTCCCACATTCCAAAAACATGCTTGTCATGTTAATTGGCCAGTCAGAATTGTCCCTAGGTGTGAATGAGCGAGCGAATTGTCTGTCCCTGTGTGCCCTGCGACTGGCTGGCAACCCGTTCAGGGTGTCCCCTGCCCACTGCCCGAAGATAGCTGGGATGGGCTCCTGCACCTCCGCGACCCGACTGAGGATAAGCGGTGCAAATAATGAATGAATGAATTACTGTCTAATACCCTATTCCATGCATGGCTGAGAAAACACACTTCAGTTCTACATATAGACGTATGCATCCATCCTTTTTCACTAGATGGGAGAAAGTTTTATTTTGAGATTGACCTGGTTGATTGGAACAAAACACCCCATTAAGGGGACATTTGTGTATTTTTTTTACGCTTCCTATTGGTAAAAAAAAACATAATTCATTCAAAAAAACTATTCATACGAATAGTGGGCAAAAATACATCAACTATCTTATAAACCAGCATTTTTTGATACCTATAGGTTGAGAAATGTGTATTTGACATACCATGGTTATAATATAATTATAATAGTCAATGTCAACAATTAAAAACAGAATAAACTTGTCATTGTTTAGTCCATGACGGACATTTTTTTTACCTTACAGTTTTAGTTTTTAACAATTTTCCAAACAACATAAAAAAACTCATAAAAGACAGCAAAAGAGAAGGTGGGAGAGGATTCGTTCTAAGTTAGAGGATTATGTAAAATGAGATAGAATTAAAAGTATTCACTATAAAATAATAAATACATATTATTTAACTCCATTAAAGCTTTTCAGAATGGAACTGCTGAAAAATGATTTATGTAGGTAGTGTATTAACAAGAAAGGTACGCTAATACATGCCTTGTAGAAATGTTACAAAAATTCTCCCTTTTGGGAAAATGGTTGAAATGTATTCTCCCAAAATCCCTTAGACTGCCTTCTTGAAGACAGAACTGTGGTGCCCCACTTGGACACATCTTCTTTCAAAATACTTAATTCAATTGCTCCTAAAGGGAATTGCTGACTAGACAGTATCAATATTTGATTCTTGACATTTTTTGACGTTTATTTGAGTGGAAAAGCTCTGTTAGCCGGCTTCCACTTTAATTTTTCAACACAGCAGTGCTGGTTTTGAACATACACACGATGTAAAGATGCAAAATCACTATTGTGAGCTCGCTGGTACTTATTTGAAAGTGACTGAACCCTTGTGTCTCAGCTTACAGCCCAGCAGATCGCCATCCAGCAGCAGCTCCTTCAGGTGCAGCAGACGCATTTGCTAAACCTGCAGAGGCAAGGCCTGCTTTCCGTGCTGCCTTCCAGCGTCGCCGGTACGTGAGCAATCTAGCGCCGCCTGCTGAAGGTCACACAAACGGACCATAATCATGCAAATTTTCCTCGTCTCAGGCTGTGAAAATGGCAGCGGTGGGTTAGCGACAGGCGGGGACTCTAGTTCGTCATCCAATCACCAGTCTGCCTCCAACGGCCATCCCGCTCTCCAGAAGAGGAAGGAAAGGTACTTTCCTGTGCAAGATGTACTCTTTTATACATCCTGTTCTACTGTGGCCTTGTACTTTGTTTGGCTCTACATCCAACGATGCATCACTAACGTTTGTCGTGTGTTCTGGCTTGTTTCAGCGGTTCGCTGGATGACATCGTATCGGGGGGCCACGCTCTCTACGGGAACGGCATGTGCAAGTGGCCTGGGTGTGAGACGGTCTTTGGAGACTTTCAGGCATTTCTTAAGTGAGTTTTTCCAGCGCTCATTTGACCATCTGGCCGACAATGGTTTTGTTTTTTTACTGTTTATAACAAAATCAAAGATAGGTATATTTCAGAATACATCCTGGCTATCTCTTTCTGTGTTATGTTATACTTTTATTTTCCTGCTGTAAAGAAACGCATGGGATTTTTGGCCTTGCCAGTTCTTCTCACTTTTGGGCCAATATTGGCATTTTTTAATACTCGAATGGCTGATAATAAATAAGTGGAAAGCTGTTGTTTTTTTTCTTTCTTTTATTGTTGACATTTTACACTGCGGGCAGCACGCCGGAGCAGTGGTTAGCGCGTGTGTGGCACAGCTCTGAGGTCATGAGATCAAACCTCCTGTGTGGAGTTTGCATGTTCTCCCCGTGCATGCGTGGGTTTCCTCCGAGCACTATGGTTTCCTCCCACATTCCAAAAACATGCATGTCAGGATAATTGGCCGGTCCAAATTGTCCCTAGGTGTGAATGAGCAAGCGAATTGTCTGTCCCTGTGTGCCATGCGACTGGCTGGCAACCAGTTCAGGGTGTCCCCTGTCCACTGTTTGAAGATAGCTGGGATGAGCTCCAGTACCCCCGCGACCCTACTGAGGATAAGCGGTGCGGATAATGGAGGGTTACTTTAACTGGATTACTTTCAATTACTTTTGGATTACTCCAATACCAAATATGCTAATAAAAGAAAAAATAAACTAAATATGAATAAAATGATGACTCACAATGCGTGGTAAGCTTTCTCTCCTGGCTTTGATCTCTTTGATCTCAGGCAAAACTAACATAAAATGCGACAGAAACAAAATGAAAATAAATCCAAACAGCTTGCCAACATCATTTTTGCCGTTCCATGTATTCCGTTACTCCCCAAGCCTGCACAAAATTTAGTAATTTTAGTCATATTTAGTTTCTTTTGTCTTTTATTAGCATATTTGGTATTGGAGTAATCCAAAAGTAATTGAAAGTAATCAAGTTAAAGTAACCCTACCCAACCCTGAATATCATTAACTGCCTTTCATTGTTCCTTGTGGATTTCAAATTATAATGAGCTGAGTGCCCTAAGTTTCTTTCTCAGTATGCACACATTCTAAAAGTCAAAGTTGAAATGAAATGATCATTAGAAAGTAAATAAACCTATTTGAATCCCAGAAGTGGCTTTGAATCTGCCCAAAACCTTTTCTGCAAGAAGAAACAATTTGCTAGCTTACATGTTTGGATTTCACTCAAACCTAAGTTTATTATTAATAACCCACTATATATTTGATTATGCAACAGTCTTAGCACAATAAAGTTTTTTGCACAAAAATAACATGTGAAAAATACATGCATTCAGCTGTATTTATTCCTTGGTACATAGTATTGTTGTGATTATTTGTAGATATTGTTGCATTAAATTAGTTAATTTAATAAGACAGTCATGAAATATGGGAGGCACGGCGGATGAGTGGTTAGCGCGACCGTGGCGAAGTTCTGAGGTCATGAGATTGAATGCTCTTGTTCAAAGTTTGCATGTTCTCCCCGTGCTTGAGTGGGTTTCCTCCGGGCACTCCGTTTTCCTCCCACATTTCAAAAACATACATTGTCCCTAGGTGTGAATGAGCGAGTGAGTTATCTGTCTCTGTGTGCCCTGTGTTTTGCTGTTCCAGAATCAAATGGTAATTATTCGTCCTCCAGGCTGTTTTAGTCTTCACCTTAGTTTTTTTTTAATATTTGCGTTGACAATAATAACATAGCCACCCAGTCCTGTTTATTAATATTCTGCATAGGTGAGGATGTTTTATAATTTTCTTAAATTGTGCAAATCTCGCTCCAGTCCTAAATCAGTTCCTTTTTCTTTTTTTTTTTGGGACGTGATTTTGTCATTCATGTGCAGTTGCTATATTTGCTTCTATTAAACACTTCTGTTAATCATGCTCTCAAATATTTTTGTCTGCAGGCATTTGAACAGTGAGCACACACTGGACGACAAAAGCACCGCACAGTGCCGGGTGCAGATGCAAGTGGTTCAGCAGCTGGAACTACAGGTCAGTTTGGACCAGTGCTTCTTAAGTATTTTCTGTCGTGCACCCTCCTTGGAAGAAGAAATCCTCTCGACCCCTGAAAACTAGCTTTACAGGTCCTTCTAAAAAAATAGCATATTGTGATCAAATTCATTTTCTAAAGTATAATAATAAAAATTAAACTTTTCATCTATTTTAGATTAATTGCACAGCAACTAAAAGTAAAATAGGTATTTTACTGATTTAATCTTAAAAAATTAGCATATCATGAAGCAGCACGGCGGCGCGGTGGTTAGCGCGTGTGCGGCACAATTCTGAGGTCATGGGTTCAAATCCAGCTACCAACCTTCCTGTGCGGAGTTTGCAGGTTCTTCCCTTGCTTGCGTGGGTTTCCTCCGGGCACTCCGGTTTCCTCCCACATTCCGAAAACATGCATGTCAGGTCATTTTCCCGGTCAAAATTGTCCCTAGGTTTGAATGAGCGAGCGAATTGTCTGTCCCTGTGTGCCCTGCGACTAGCTGGCAACCAGTTCAGGGTGTCCCCTGCCCACTGCCTGGAGATGGCTGGGAAGGGCTCCAGCACAACCGCGACCCTACTGAGGATACGCGGTACAGATAATGGATGGATGGATGAATAGGTGCTCTAAACAAGCTACTGACCTAATTATCTAAGTTTGAATGAGTTAACTCTACACACCTGCAATGAATCCTGAGGCTGTTTAAAACTCCCAGCCTGGTTCATTATTCAAAACCGCAATCATGGGTAAGAATGTTGACTGCTGTCTAGAAGGCCACCATTGACCCCCTCAAACAAGAGGGTAAGACACAAAAAGAAATCTCTGAGCGAAAAAGCTGTTCCCAGAGTGCTGTATCAAGGCAACTGAGTGGGAAGAAAAAAGTGTGGCAGAAAACGCTGCACAACCAGAAGGGCTGATCCTGAGGAGAATTGTGGATAACCACCGATTCCAGACCTTGGGGGACCTGAAGAATTAGTGGGCTGAGTTTGGAGTAGAAGCATCCAGAGCCACAGTGCTCAGGTGTGTGCAGGAAATGGGCTACATGAGTCAATCCACTTTAGAAACAGAAACCGTGGTAGAAACGGCTGACCTGGGTGAAAGAGAAGCAACACTGGACTGTTGCTTAGTAGAGCAAAGTACTTTTTTGGGGGAAAGCAAATTTTGCATGTCTTTCGGATATCAAGGTGCCAGAGTCTGGAAGAAAATTGGGGAGAAGGAAACGCCAAAATGCCTGAAGTCTGGTGTCAAGTACCCACAGTCAGTGACGGTCTGGGGCGCAATGCTAGCTTCTGGTATTGGTGCACTGAGTTTAATCAAAAGCAGGGTCAATGCAGCTTGCGATCGGGAGATTTCCGAGCACTTCATGCTTTTGTCTTCTGAAAATCTTTATGGAGGTGAAGATTTTATTTTCCAACATGACCTGGCATCTGCTCACAGTGCCAAAACCACAGGTAAATCATTTACTGACCATGGTGTTACTGTGCTCAATTGGCCTGCCAACTCCCCTGAACTGAACCCCATAGAGAATCTGGAGAGGAAGTTGAGAGAAACTAGACCCAACACTGTGGATGAGCTCAAGGCCGCTATTGAAGCGTCCCTGGGCCTCCATAACACCTCAGTAGTGGCACAGGTTACCTCCATGCCACGCCGCATTGAAGCTGATGATTCTGCAAAAGGATCCCCAAGTAGGAAGTGAAATATTGAACATAATTATTTGAAGGTTGATTATTTATTTATTTTTTCAAAATAAAAACACTTTTTTTTAATTGGTCGGATGAAATATGCTACTTTTTTGAGATAGGAATTTGGGTTTTTCATGAGCTGTATGCCAAAATAAATGCTATTAAAACAATAAAAGACTTAAAATATTTCAGTTGGTGTGCAATTAATCTAAAATATACAAAAGATTCTTTTCATCATTACACTTTGGATAATAATGAACTTTTTGACAGTATGCAATTTTTTAAGACCCATATATTCCAATATGGTCAGATAAAAAATAGATGGATAGATCAGTGGTATTGGTTTAGATCAGTGTTCTGCAACCTTTTCTATACCGCAGACCGGTTTAATGTCTGACAATATTCTTGCGGTCCATCCCAATAATAACATTATTAATAATGATAACAATATTAGTAATAATGATAGGCCAAAATCCACTGTGTATTGACTTGGTCAATATGGATGTAGATGACATAGGAAAAGACATTAAATTTGTCATAATCTCATCATCAAACTATTTTTACTTACGGTAAGAGCTAGGGTTGCATTAGAAAAATACAATTGAATTAAACTAATTTATTTTATAGAACAAAATGCATATCGTTCATTTTGATACTAAAGTTTTTCCCGTTATTTAGGATCTACAATTAGTATTGTCACATGTTGTTGCCCTTTAATGCGGAAGTCCAGCTCATCTCTGAAGAATGGGATGACGCTTTACACTGAAATACAAAGGTGACCAGATGATGAAGGTGCTGTATCTGAGTCAGATCAGCAGGCTTTTTTTGCTATTGGTAAACATGGAAACCAGTACTATCTGTTTCCCGTGGTGGAGCAAACGTCTAACACAAAAACTGCCTGGAGAGGAATGGGCACCGCCAGGCTGTACTTTCAAAAAACACGCCACAGGAAGTGGTGCCCCTACGACCCAGGTGAATAAGGGATCCATGAACCAACGTTGTTTTGACAGAACTCTTTCCCATTATGCTCCATCACAACGTTGTACATTGTGGCACCGTGAGTAAAATTAGAATGATGATGAGATAAAATTGAATTTTTCCTATGTAATCTATAATCCAAATGGCCTAGTGGTTTGGATTCAGCGCTTGCATTGTCGCAACCCGGGTTCGTTTTCCACTGCATCCAACTATGAGAGAAAATGATCAGCAGTAAGACGATTAATCAATCATTTCTATAATTCGAATCACTGTGAAGCCTGTGCATACTCAAACTACACTTTGAGGTTTTGTTGGGTATAAAAAAACGTGTGTAAAATAAATATGGTGTAAGGCAACTTTTATATTTTTTTCTGTGTGGTTTAGTACTGAATGACCCACTGCTCGATACCGGTCCGCGGCCCTGAGGTTGCCGACCTCTGGATTAGATCATTAGTCTAGTGTAATTTGAAAAAAAAAATCAATCCAAGTAAACTTTGCAAAATAAGCTGAGAAAGTAGTGACACAATATAAATTGTCTACCAGCTGCAACACTGTTGTTGTCACACCATGCTTGGAACCAGAAGTGGCGTCCTCAAACGTGCTAACACACCTGCAGGTGTGCCAGAAAAGAACCCGCTGCCTTTTTGTTTGTCAACTTAACACCTCTCTATTCCCATACTCTTTGAACTCAGCTAAAGAAAGACAAAGAGCGACTTCAAGCCATGATGGCTCATCTGAAGTCGTCCGAGCCCAAAGCTGCTACTCAGCCCGTGAGTTTTCGGCCACTACCGCTTCAAATTTCATCGCTTTACCGTTTCACCGTTTGTTTTTCCTCTGCAGGCGAACCTTGTGCCTAACATGTCCTTCTCCCAGGCAACTCCCCCCAAGGGTCCCCATATGAGCTTGTCCCAGAGTGCCACGGCGCCATCCACTCCTTTGACGCCACTGTCCGAATCCCCATCGGTTCTCACTCCCAGTGGGAGCTTCAACACCACGCCGGTTCGCAGGCGCTATAGCCGCTCTGTCAGCCAAGGTGAGTGGACGCCACAAAGAGGTTATGATGGAATAGCGCAGGGGTCGGGAACCTATGGCTCGCGTGCCGTATATGGCTCTTTCTATGAGTACTTGTGGCTCAGAGACAAATTTGATTGCATCTCGTTCAAAATTTAAGGCATTAATCCTGTTTTTTTTTCCCATACAAAGCTGTATTTCAAAGCAGTACTTCGCAGAATGTATAGGGCACGTTTTTCACTACAATTGTCACACCAAAAATAAAAAACCTCGTTTTGGCTGTACGCTAAAGAATCCTATATATGAAAGCTCACTATAATATCTGTGTTCAGTGTTCAGATACCGTATGATGAATCCACAGAACAAACTGTAAATACGCAGAAAAACCGGAAAGAGAACTTAGTTATTTGATTGGGTGAGTGGGATAGATGGCTGTAGTTATGCAAAAAGTGCAAGCACTCCCTCCCATCTCTCGCCCACGCCGTCTGCGCCAAAGGTAAGCACATCAGGCTCCCTGTTTGCAGAATGTTGTGATGTTTTTACAAAATAACTGCTCGCATCTGGTTTTGAAACCAATATGTATGAAAAAAAAGGTTTAAAATGGGTTAAACCGATCTTGAGTAATTGCAGGAAAGAGACAAGTTTAAATTGGTATGTTTGTTGATTTTAGGACACGGGCTCTGGCATTATTCTCTTTTCATAATTTTTATCAAATCATCAAAAATAAATGCTGAAGACTAAGCTTTTGTCTGGGGCGCGGGTTTAGCAATTTAGTAAATTTGTCTCATAATACATGGTGTGGCTCTTTCCCAAAATAAAATTAATATATTTTGCTTTTATGGCTCTTTGAGTCAAAAAGGTTCCCGACCCCTGGAATAGCGGAATAGAATCGGATGGGGATAAGGATAAGATGGTCTTTATTGATAGCACCAATGTGAACATTATTTTCAATGAGATTAGACACGGCACTCAAGGATAAAAAAGATGAACATGTAATTAAGGGAAAAATGAGACTAATGAATGTCAGGATAAATAGGCAAAAACTTTTACAAGGTAGTGCTTGGAGACTAGCCTAAATTGTAAATGCAATTTCTTTCAAAATGCATTTTAATCTATATAGTCAGGGTTGGGTAGGGTTACTTTAACTTGATTACTTTCAATTACTTTTGGATTACTCCAATACCAAATATGCTAATAAAAGTCGAAAGAAATTAAATATGAATAAAGTTGTGACTCAAAACACGTGGTAAGCTTTCTCTCCTGGCTTTGATCTCCGGCAAAACGAACATAAAATGCGACAGAAACAAAATGAAAATAAATCCAAACAGCTTGCCAACATCATTTTTGCCGTTCCATGTGTTCCGTTACTCCCCAAGCCTGCACAAAATTTAGTAATTTTATTCATATTTAGTTGCATATTTGGTATTGGAGTAATCGAAAAGTAATCAAGTTAAAGTAACCCTACCCAACCCTGCATATAGTACAGGAGAGTTTTTTTAGTACTCTCTCTGGCATATTTCTACCTTTGGCATGGGAGTGCATCTACATCAACATTTCATAAAATAATATGGTCTATAAAGATAAAGTTGAGTTTAACTTACTTTTGGAAGATGAGCTTCAACTGTTAGGCGACTTCCTCCTCCGTGGTAAAAAAAGGCCCAAAAAAAGCGTTCCGACCATTTTCTTAACCGCATCAAGCTTTCTTATTCCACTTTAATTTCAAAAGAAACAGCACGTGATATTAAACAATAAAAACTTAAATAAAAAGTTCTTAGCGCGCTAGAGATACATTACACGTAGTATGTTTACACACAAACTAGGAAGTGGAAGCCGGATTTCTTTTTCAAGGTGGATGTTGGGTGACCCCTCACAGCGCCACCACATGCAGGAAGCGGCGGAAAGAAGCACTATAGTAATGTCCTGTACTCACAATACAAAATCTAACTTACAGCAAGGCCCGGATATTTTTCGACATCCCGAAAAAAAACGATTATTTTTTTTGTAAATTTTCATTATAGTTGCAGACAACTAAAATGTCAAACTTTGAATAAAAAAAAACACTTGATTCTAGATTTTATAAAAGTACACCAGCATTTCAAAGCTGAAGTTACATATCTGCACTTTACCTAATTGCAGTATTTAATTACATTTTCACTCCTTTTGGTGAACTTCATTTGTAAACTACATCGGATCACATGATAAGAAGGAAGAGGCTCACAGGTGGGGTGCAGTCTCTCACATTATTAGATATTTAAATAGCCAGATTTTACACAAGGAAATAAAATGCATACAAACTTGTTAGTAATATTAAGTCATGTTTATTTGTATACCCTTTAATCACAAAAAGACTCAAAGAGCTCTACAGACTATTAACAACTATCATTACACCAAAGCAGCATTAAAATCACTCATAAGTGAGTCAACAGAACCTTTAAATAAAGAAAACTATGCAATTACCCCTGGTAAAAGATCCAAGACGGCAGAAGATGTGCTAGGGCAAGTCTTGCGACCGCTAAATCCTCTGATTTCTTTCATACATTTAGTCATCCCTTAAATGTTACTAAATAGTAATCATATATAACGTTAGTATATGGTAACACCGTGACATTTGAGGTATAAACATTTACGCAAGCGCTACTGTTGGTCGTAACTCACACCGTTCACGTGCACACACAGACTTCAAAGTACAAAAACTTCTGCATCTGTCGCCTGACCTCTTCCTCGCGTCACATCTTAAAGGGTCCATGCGTGAACACAGGCAACAGCAACAAACGTAACAACACATTACAGTATCAATTAGAGACTGAACTGTAACAGCGATCCAAGTGGGGAATCCACGTGAATGTTAAAGTCCCCCGTAATTATTATTTTGTCTGCATAGGTTACTAGGTCAGAAAACAGTTCAGAAAATTCATCTAAGAAAACCGAGTATGGTCCCGGGGCGCAATAATCACTTCGAAATACGCATTGTTCACGAAGTGTTCGGAAATAAAAAAAAATCAATTAATCAAATGCTCATTATTGTATGGACAATTTAGAGTGTTCCGTGCTTTTTTTATGGTGCATTAATGCCATCTGCTGGAGGATTGCAGTCACAGCAGGTTTAATGTGCGTTTTCTGAGAACCACTTTTGACTTAAAAATGCTACTATGAAGAATGGTTAAAAATCCGAAATGTGATTTTCAAATATTTGGCAGCTGGGAGCATTCGTCCTCAATAGGTTAATGCAGGGGTCCACAACAAGAGGCTCTTTGGCGCTCCCTAGTGGCACCCTGGCGCTTTTTGAAAAATGTTATGGTTTGGATTTGTAATGGAAAATGATATGGTTTCTCTCGGAAGACAAACATGACACAAATATTCTTAACGTTTTCCCATGAATATGTATGTGTTTTCTTCCTTATAAGGCTGACATAAAGGTTTTCATTTTTGCAGCTCCAAACATATGGCTCTTAACATTTCGGATGATCCCCCGATTAAATGTTATGTATATTGCATGTTTCTTAGGCGACAATGCACCTCAATCACCTGTGTGAAATAAAGAAATGCCAATTTATAAACGTCGCCATGGTAACCCACCAGAAAATAAGGCATGGTGAGGCCCAGAGAAACATGTGAGGAAAAACAACTAAACGATGTTCAGCCCTCTTAAGTTAATCATTATATAGTTGTTATTCTGTTTTTTGACAATAAGACATTGTATTTGTTTCTGTGATATAAAAAGGGGGGGAATCATAAGTACCGGTACATTATTCTTTTTTTTTACTATCTTATCTGCAAAGAAGTTTGCAGAGGATGCCAGGGTGGTTTGTTATTTTATTATACTGTACCCAGCTGTGAATTAATTTGGCCCGCCATTTGTTGTTTTGACTGTTATTTTTCACAATTGTTTGTTATTTTGACTAGCATGCGCTGTTTACATCATTGTCGCTATTGCACAATCATGTTCTTTTATTTCCACACCACTCAGGGATAACCAGTTATTGTAACCTAGGAGAATTACCGTAAATTCTGGACTATAGAGCGCACCTAATTATAAGCCGCACCCACCACATTTTAAGAGGAAAACCGATTTTGTACTTACACAAGCCGCACCTGTATATAAGCCGCATGCGCCCACAGTAAAACATCCAACGCAATCACAAATTAGCCCCAACCCGGCTTTGATTGTAACTGAATATAAAGTACACAGTCTAATAACCACAGCCGGCAAAATGAACAGAAAATGATACCGGTACTTAAAGTTTGATGCAAACCTGCAGAGTCCGGGTACCCGTTGAAATTAATCCAAGGAAAAAATGTCTATATTTCCAAAAGTAAGGGTGGGAAAAATATATGTCCACTATTGTCCGCCGCAACAACAGGTCTCACTCACCTTTACCCCACTTACCGTCAGCCCGCGTTTGCTCCGCCCCTCTTTTTTAATTCGCAAAACATATCAGAATAAGTGTCTCAAATAAATACATTAAAAAAATATACAGGTGCAAATACATATTATACATCGGTTACACATATTTACAAAGAAAGACGGTACACCGAGTTTTCAAAGCTTTAATTTTAATATAACTTTCATCCCAAACCTGCCTGTGAAGGGTAGCAAAACGCTTCTAGCAACACGCTCGCAACACAGGAAACGGGTCTGTTAAAAAAAACACACCTTGCTTGTAGAAACCACGGTAAGCCGTCCTCATCTTCCTCCTTATAACTGACGTCATCAAAGTCATCTTCCCCAGTATGGGAAAGAGACTTTGTCATATAGATGTCGTCCCACGCTCCCTTATTTAAAAACACGCTAGCAACACGTTCACAATGTGAAGTTTACGTGCAGTAGCTCTGTTTCCTTCTTTATCGGACTGCTCGTTTGCTTTTAGCTTGAAAGCTACGTTATGTGCCTTTCTTTTTGCAATCTGCATGATGAGGATATGTCTACGCTAATTTAATTTGTGCACAAGCTAAGGAGTTGCAGTCTTCCTCGGCGCATATATTCCACCGGTCTAAGTCTTACTTTTGTACTCGAGCGCCGCTGGCGGCTGTTAGAAAAATGACATCACTGAATAAGTGCAGGGTTGAAGGTTTGGGAAAAAAGTAACGTCTTATAGTCCGGAATTTACGGTAATAAAAACAAAGGCTCGGGTAGGACCTATTAGAACAGGTTGGAATTTATTATCTGACGAGGTACAGTCCTCTCCTGTTCTCCTTGCAAGTTCCAAATCTATTGAAGTCTTCTCTCCTTATTTTGAGTGTCAACTAGTCTATAACTTACCAAGCCGAAAAGGAATGTAATATATGTGTGTTTGTCCAGATATTGTCGATAATAAGGAGTTCTACCTGAGCACAGAAGTCCGACCGCCATTCACATACGCGTCACTCATTCGACAGGTAAAAGAAATCTCAATTCTCTTATCAAACTTCCCTTCATTCACCAAATGTCCTTCATCTCTGTCAGGCAATATATGAGTCACCGCGGAACCAGTTGACTCTAAATGAAATCTACAACTGGTTTACAAGAAACTTTGCCTATTTTCGACGTAACGCGGCCACATGGAAGGTACGGAAATCGGGTCGCGTCGACTGAGCGTGTGTTTTAACGTGTGATTTATACGAATTGGTCCAGAACGCCGTCAGACACAACTTGAGCCTCCATAAGTGCTTCGTACGGCTGGAGAATGTGAAAGGAGCCGTGTGGACGGTGGACGAGATCGAGTTCCACAGAAGAAGGCCCCAAAAGGCAGCCGCTAATGGGTGAGTCGGCTAATGCCTTGTTGACGCCACGCATTCTCAGACAATCCCAAAGTTTTTGGAAGGTTTGGCGTCAAGGGCAGATAATCGTTTCCCAGTGAGTCATAACTTTTGTTTTTTTTCTTCACAATGACAGACCTCTCCCAAAAAACCGACCGAGTTTGGCCGGATCAGCTTTCAAGGTAAGTTCTGGGGACAAATACTGAAAATGCTTCCTTTGCCCATATAATTGTGACTAGGCCTCAGCAATTCATCATCCATCCATTATCTGCACCTTCAGCAGTACATTGACCTTTAAAACGTTTTTTGCTTGTTTTTTTTATGATTTTTTTTTTTATTAAGAAGGTTTCCAAAACTAAACATTCAATTGCTGGATACATTTTTCTGTACTTGTTTTTTTTTTTAAAGAAAGATGCGACGATATAAGTACAGTTAACGCTTCAGAGCTTTGTTCTTTCCAAAAATGATAACGAAGTACCTTTGTCATCGTCGGGGCAGAGAGGGATGACGTTTTGTGCATGTATTCGATCGTCATGCGATCACTTCACTGGAAACATGGGGGCTGAGAATTTCTTGCAGTAAAATGTTATAATGCAAGGAAAGTGCCCTTGCGTTTATGGAAAGCATTGTTTGGATATTGGCATGAAATATGACATAAAAGTTCTGCCTATGATATGCAAATATGATATGTCTGGATTTATATAGCGCTTTTTAAGTCACTGAATACCTCCCAAAGCACTCTACAATGTGCTTCACACTTACCCATTCACACACACTCACATATCAATTTCAGCATTATGGACTCAGTGTCTTTCCCAAGGACAATTTGACATATAACACAGAACCGGGAATCAAATCTGTGACCTCGTGATCCCAAGACGAGCGCTTTACCTCCTGAGCTACTGCTGCCCCCAAGAGACGCAGGGTTTTGCAATAGGGAAGTTTTCATGGAGACAAGCATTTTCAAGAAACGTAGCAATGTTCAACTGTTGTATACTAAGCGAAAGTAGAAGTTCGAAACAAACTTTTTTTTCGAATGCTATACAGTGGAACCTCGGTTCTCGACCATAATCCGTTCCAGAACCCTGTTCGAAAACCGATTTGTTCGATCACCAAAATCATTTTTCCCATTAAAAACAATGTAAATCGTTTTAATCCGTTCCAACACCCTGAATGTTTACCTTGAATGTTTAACGTAAACATAAAGTTATCCCAGGCTAATCGTACGTCCGCGTTATCGTAATCTTCAGTACGAAAGATTACGCTAACATGAACGTGTAAAAATTAAAAAAAAAGGATAAATAAAATAATGATGATAGGATTTCTTACCTTTGTGGTGGTCAGCAGAAGGCGCAGGTGGACGGCCGTTGCTTGCTTATAGCACTCACTCCCTTAGCCACATCACTAGATTTCACAGCCTCCTTATTCCTTAGTATCTTACTGATCGTAGATTTAGCCATGCTGTATTCCCTAGCAAGATCAGACACTCGCACACCTCCTTCATATTTTGCTATTATTTCTTTCTTAAATGCAATAGTTGTACGCACTACTTTTCTTTTTTCACCTGTAGCAACTTTGCTGCTTGCACTGACTTTCTTCGGAGGCATAATAAGGGGTTAAAACACCCGTACGCCGCTCAGCATCGCACCCTAACGTACGCACTCACACATTACCGGTGTTCGAACGCCGATTCTTTTGACCGAACAGCGAAGCAAGAATTTCTAAAAAATTTGGGTCGGACTCCGATTTGATCGAACTGAGAGGCGTTCGAAAACCGCGGTTCCACTGTATAAGGGTTCAAGCTTTCTTTGTATGTGTTCTATGCTTATAGTGCTACAGAACAAGGTTTTCTGTAGGCCTTCAAAAATAGGTGAAAATTGCAAAAATTGTCCGTCACCGGAACTCTTCATTTGAAAGAAACATCTGGAGTTGAATGATTAAATGTTGCTTAAATTTGCTCTTGAAGAAGGTGTCTGAACCCTGCAAAATGTTTCCCCATCCCTGTTTTTTTTTTCAGATGGGAAGTTTAGACTGCAGCTCCTTCTACAATCCTGGAGCAATCGGCAGCATCCCCTTGCATTCCCTTCCCCACATTCTCCAAGAACAGATGAACGGCGCCCTCGCAAACGGATCCGGCTATCAAAGCGATAGCAGCGCCACGCAATCGCCGCCGCAAGCTTTGTACGCGCCACACGTGCCACGCAATATTCCGTGATCAAACGCACCTAAACGTCCTTCTTCCTTCCAAGCAGCATCAAAGAGGAGCAGGAAGACGAGGAAATCTGCGAAAATTACCCGTACGAATCTCCGGAGAGCACGTACGAGCACGGCCACAGCCCGGAGACGAACCGCGAGGACGAATCCGGCGCCAGCCCCGAAACGCTTCGCCTGGACCGCGTGCCCTCGCTCTGACCTCCCGGCCTGACAGCTCCGAAAACACAAATTCCAAAAGCTTCTACATAACCAAACACACTCTCGTTGTTCTTTTCTTATTTATCAGTATTTTTGTTCTCTTTTAATCTAGTTTTGAAATCTGTACAGTCAAGTGAGATCTCACATGTGAAACTGTCTTTTCATGGTTGATATTTTTTTAAACATGAGCATGGGGAGCAGAGACGCCAAAGGAAAGGGAACATTGATAGGGAGCACTTCAAAATAAGAAAAAATGAATCAGTTGATTTTTATCTTAGCGGTTATACGATGCATTTGTAGAGAGATGATTCCTGATATGTTCACTGCCTCCGTAAGGATATCATCGGGTGATTTCGAAACAGAATGTCTTTATACGTGTCGGTATTTTTCACCCTCACCACAAACACTGCTGAATTTTTTTCAAATTGAGCATGTAAGAGTAGACGCTATAGATTTACCTTTTACTGTAGACCAATTCTATGAAGAATAAATTCATCCTGTTAACCGTGTCTATGCTGCATTTCTTTTAAATGTTTACGAATAAAAAGTACATTTGCTGTGTTATAGCCACATTTGATTTTGTTAAACAAACCGTGTTTGTTAAAGGGGTTACCAACTTCACCAGGCGACTACCAGTGTCTGAAACTCATGACAAAAAGGGCAGACAACTCTAAAAAGTTGCCTGCCCCATTTTTCACAACTTGAAACACAATAAGACGACTAATCGCAAAAAAACCATTGTTGCAAAGTATTGAGGAGTGAGTGAATAACAGAACAACACTTTAAAATGTGTAAACATACATTACAACAATGTATGTTGTAATGTATGTTTACGTTTTGTAGCGTCATTAATTTTGTTAGCTTCTTTTGAATCTTTCTCCTGCGTCTGAGGTTTTGCCTTGATTACTCAACACTTATCCATTTTTCTTGTGTTCTGTCTACTTTGGAAATTGATATGCAATTGCACGACCTGATAACGCTCAGGAAAGTCCGGAAGCACAAAGTCATTCGATGCAGGCTTCTGATTAGCTGCCGAGTATGCAGACTGCCAAAGGAACTGAAATTCCGAAATTTCCAAACCGAACGAAGATTTCGAAATTGGAATAAAGCAAACGTTTGATTTGAAAAAAAAATCTTTCGGTGTTTTTTTTTTTTCCTCTTGAAAAAGTTGGCTGCCACCCGGGTGGAGACGTTTTGTAAGATGTACGCCCGACGTAAAAGATGCATGCGTTATGTCAGACAGTGCTACTACATTTCTAAAAAAACGTATTACCACGTTGTTACTATATTAGTCCCATGTTGTAATTATTCGAAGTTATGTCAACCCTTAAAACACTTTATCAGTTAAAATGTACTTGAAAATCGCAATGACCCATCACTCGTAAGCTATTTACAAAACCTTCCCACAGACTACTCAGGTGATCCTGGGGGCTATCTGGTGCCCACCAGGTGAATTATTTACACCTTTCGCACAGGTGCTAGAAAATGCTTGAATTTTAATGTTGTCTTTTCAAAGATTGAAAAGTGCTTGAATTTTGGGTGAGGTCTTTGTAAATGCTGGAAATTGTTGCCATGTTTCTCAACAACTCTGCCTAAAATGACGCTGAGACTGCTTTTAGGTGGCTTCTCTTTGCCATCGCATTTCTTCTTCCCCCTTGTTTGACATCAGTTGGCATTTGTTTGACATTTTACTATGAAGCGTCATCGCACTAGAGGACATGTGCATACTACACCGTGTGATGCGGCAGGGGTAAACCAGTGAAAGCTGTCGGGCCCTGCTGTTGAACAGAAGAGTTGTGTTGTGTCATCCTGATCCGAGTGACGTGGCCGCTTTCTTGTGTCCCGTTTCATCTGGAGGGACAAGAGCATGACCGACTTGGGTGTCGAGGTGCTTAACTTGTTTGGGTGTTTGGGCATTTGGTTTGGCCACGGTCCAAAATCTTTCGGTTTTTTTTTTTGCTATTTTTTTCCTTTTTTTTTTAAATTTTCTTTGTTTTTGTAGACGTGTTTGTCTTGCTGTCGGCGACCCTTCTAAAGGGATAAGACCAAGATAGATAGAGAGATAGGAATACGGTTGTACTTTTTTACAGTACGTTTTCTTTTTTTAACTTGATATTTATATTTTAAAATTTGGACTGAGATGCTAGCTTTGGGGCTTGTTTAAAATCAGTGTGTTGAAAAAATGCCCTTTTGTTTCAGTGTCTTCAGATTGTGAGTGATATTGAACATCCCTCCTATTTTTTCCTTTCAAAATAAAAGATAAGTCATTGTTAAAACAAAGAACAATGAAATGTAGTGGGACCTTTTTCTTTCCTGTTCTTTTGTTTGTGCGAGCTTCTGATTGGTCAGTCAATGATAGATGAGGAGGAGTAGAATCAATAAGAGAGAGCTCAACCTCAAACTGGTGAAAATTGCACTCAACTGGAGTCACTAGCGGCAAAAACAGGTAATTAAGAATTATAAATCAAAGTAGATTATTACAGCTTCAAAAATATTGCCCCATTGCAGGAAAACAACTATTTTAATTATTATGTTTCCTTATATGACAAATGGGAAAAAAAGCTATAATAAGTCAAATTATTCCCCAATTCATGTGGCAATATTGGAGATGCTGTGGATGGATTTAAGATAGGGATAAAGTCTTAGCATGATAATGACTGATATTTACTGTATGATCATGTAGGTAATGCTGAATTTCTAATGTTTTCTTTGCAGAAGATGACAACTCCTTCCCTGATGGATATTGAGATTGATTTTATCGGGCTTCAAGAAAAAGCCATTAACGGATGCGATGGTATGTTGCATCGTTTGCTTTATAATTTGACCGAAAAAAGCTTGTATTTTTATTTTATTATACACAATAACAGCGAGTTTCTATGGACTGACTGAACCAACGGTGTCTAAAATATGGCCCAGGGGGCATCTGCAACCCACCCAACATTTTTCCGTCTTCAGAAGTGTAGAGTAAATTGCTTTATATTCAGGGTTGGGTAGGGTTACTTTAACTGGATTACTTTCAATTACTTTTGGATCACTTCAATACCAAATATGCTAATAAAAGACAAAAGAAACTAAATATGAATAAAATTATGACTCACAACACGTGGTAAGCTTTCTCTCCTGGCTTTGATCTCTTTGATCTCCGGCAAAACTAACACAAAATGCTACAGAAACAAAATGAAAATAAATCCAAACAGCTTGCCAACATCATTTTTGCCGTTTCATGTATTCCGTTACTCCCCAAGCCTGCACAAAATGTATTCATTTTATTCCTATTTAGTTTCTTTTGTCTTTTATTAGCATATTTGGTATTGGAGTAATCCAAAAGTAATTGAAAGTAATCCAGTTAAAGTAACCCTACCCAACCCTGTTTATATTATATGTATTCAATTTAGAATCTAATTCTGTGTTTACCTATTCTGCCAGCAGGTAGTGCTAACGGTTTCCCATTCGAATTAATTCAAAATAGCCTACTATTGTCTCTTGTATGCATCATGAAGAAAGAAATACTCTAAACATATTTTAATTGAAGCTTTAAATGATTGATTTTACCGTTCATCGATAGGGATAATGATTGATCAGTCCAGAAAGAAAATAGTAGTGACACACAAAAAAATAATGCACGTGTTTGATACTAACAAACTATTTTTTTTTACCTGACAAGGAAAAATTGAAACACATTAAAGTATGAAAAGAACATTGTTGACACAAGCCCAAGTAGTCTTCAAAAACGGAACCGGGAAAGAAATTCGATAGCAATAATGAAATCATTGATCCAAAAACCCGCGGTTATGATAATCAACTCATATAAGTGATCATGAATTCTTTTCATTACATGTCAGAAGTAAAATATTATTTGATCCTGCACCAAACAGTTTTTTGTGAAATCTTTTGTCGGCTTTCTGAAGAGACAAAGCAGCAGTCTGTGCAATCTTTTAATACAATGCATATTATTAGTAGGCTGGATGGAAATGCCCCATGCCCCATTTCCAGGGGGTGGGCGTATGGAAATGGAATTTCCCATCCCTTTCCTTTCAATCCCTTTTCCTTGGCGGCAGTGGCTCAGGAGGTAGAGCGCTCGTCCTGGGATCAAGAGATTGCAGTTTGAATCCCGGCTCCTCCGTGTTACATGTCGAAGTGTCCTTGGGTAAGACAGTGACCCCCTTATACCCCCAATATGCAGGTTAGGGCCTTACATGGCTGCACGGCCGCTATTGGGAAATGTGAAGCACACTGTAAAGCGCTTTGGGAAGTCTTGACTTGAAAAGCGCTATATAAATGCAGATCATTTCATTTCATAGATAGATAGATAGATAGATAGATACTTTATTCATCCCTGTAAGGAAATTCACATTTCCAGCAATATTCTTGTGTTAAAAAATAAATAAACAAGAGATATAGGACACAAAAATACCCAATATAACATGTAGAATAAAAGGCATTCGAATAATGTTCCAAAAAATAGACACTGTCATAAAAATAAAGCATATTATGCAAATGTGAGGACGCCAGCCTTCTGAAAAGGTACAGTCGGCTTTGTCCTTTCCTGCACAGAGCTTCTGTGTTGGCAGTCCAGTTTATTATCCAGCTACACACCCAGGTATTTGTAGGTCTGGGCAAACTCTACACATTCTTCAAAGGTATTGTTTCCTAGCCCTCAACAAATAATGGAAGGTGGAAGAAAGATAAGCAAGACCAAGTGATTTGGCGAAAGCGCAGGTAATAGAATTAAGCCTTAATGATGTTCATTTCAGAGAGCCTGCCTACTTCTGCAGGGCGTGAAGCTCACACAGGTTGCCATGACTCCAACGTCTTGCAAGTACGTTCAGAAAGTTTGAAGAACATTAGCAGCAGCAGCAGCAGTAGCAGGTCAAGTTCATCAGATGACTCATACCAGCCCGTCACTGATGGTTTGTTGTAAAATATCAAAATTATTGACAATCTGAAAAAAGCAAGCTCTGTAGTGTCACCTGATTTTCTCCTCCAGAGGACTGCGCAGAACTCCTGCTGGCTTGTCTGTACTGCCGCTTCAATGAGTTCTTACACCGTCTGCTGAAGATGCTTGGTAGGAATGCCAGCCATCAGTTTCCCTCAGCAGATAATGGAAGTGAGTCCAGTGAGAAGGAAAATCAAGGATGGGAGTGTGGGACCTGCGACCTGGGAGTAGACTCTGACATCTGCGGCTCCTGCCAGGATTCAGCAGAGCTTATGGAGCTGGCCATGGAGATTTCGGAAGTGTGCTATCGCTGAGAACAGCTCAAAACACAAGCAAAAAGTCCTTTAAAGCAATGATTAGCAACCAAAGGGTTTGTTTTGGTACCAGGCTGCTCAGAAATAAATAAAAGTTGGGTTATTTCAGAACAAAAAGTAGCCAATTCTTCACTTATATGTGCACATATAAAACTAAATTTGGATGCATGTCACACACAAGGATTCTAGTGATAAATCACCATATTTGAGCAATATTGATCACTAGTTTCCCGCTCGTCCCGGCTCCCTGATTTGTTCCGATCTCTGACCACGCTCCGTCTACCGTCCTGGCTGGCCGGCTTGTTCCAATCTCCGACCACGCTTTGTTTGCAACAAGATGTCACTCCCGCTAGGCGAGGCTCACGTTATGTAAAACAAATGTGAATTTCTCGTCCTCCGAGCATTATTAAAAATGCACGTTTAAATTATACTTCATGTATTTTTGCTTATTATTTGAATCAATATATTTTTTTCAATGGATAAGGTTTCTTTTACAACTGAGCGGCACTACATAATACATACAGTATTGTGACTTTAACTTTATTGGTTTAAGAGAAAAATTAAACAAAATGTAAAGATTTTATGAACCTCAAACATTTCAGTTGTCTTGCTTGGGGTTTACTAAGCGAATGGTATTTTCATCGTGGAAGAGGGATTACAACTTGTGAGCCGGCTTCTCAAGGTTTCCTTTTTCCTCGTGCTGAGTTTTCCCTTGACGGACTGACCAGGAAGGGATCGGAAGCAAGTCAGGCAGCCGGAACGAGCGAATGGAGCGTGGTCGGAGATCGGAAGCAAGTCGGGAAGCCAGGACGGGAGACGGAGCGTGGTCGGAGATCGGAACAAGTTGGGTACCCGGAGACGACCGGGAAGCAAGGGACAGGAGATTGATACAGGAAGCAGGGGAAGGAGACGAGCAGGATATAGGAACAGGTCGGGAACAGAATGGGAGCCAGAGTCAAAAATGCTTGCCTTGCATGTGTGGAGGTTTGCTGATGGACTGACAAGGAGTGAACAAGAATGACATGCTTAAATAGGAGGATGACTAATTAGGGAGCGAGTGGCAGCTGGGGCTGAAAGAGGGACCGCAGGTGAGGGCAATTGACAAATCATGACACAGTGCAATGAGACTAACCACACAATTTCAGGTCTTAGTATATTTTTAATCGTTACATGCCAGACAAGTTACCAGTAGTTGCAATAGATTCTCAGAAAACAAGCAAGACCCAGCATTCATAAGAGGCACACTCCAAAACTGTGCATTTGGGCAAACAGTTCAAAGGGGTGTGTTAAAAAAAATAGCAGTGTGGCAACCAATCTCTGAGTTCATCAGTTTTAGGGAAGAAATAAAACAAAAACGGGTGATAATCGGGTGGCACCTATTTAAAGATGATGAAGCCAGCGCAGGTTAAACATGCATTTAAAGAAAAATGGGTCGTTCGAGAGAATGCTACGAAGAATGGCGTTCTTTGATTAAAACGTTATAAGTTATAAAGAGGTGAAAAGAATGTTGGCTGTTCAGCTAAAATGATCTCCAATGCCTTGGAAAAAACAGACGACAACTTCTAACATGGACCAGAGAATAACCAGAATGGCAAAAGCTCGGCCAATGATCACCTCCGGGACAATTAAACATAGTCTGCAGTTACCTGTAAGTACTGTGAGTGGAGCAAATTTATTTTCAAGAATCCCACGCAAAGTTCCTTTGTTAAAAAAAAAGGCACGTGCATAAGAGGTTACGATTACCCAAAGAACACATCAACTGGCCAAAAGAAAAATGAAGGAATATTTTGTGGGGTGATGAAAGTAAAATTGTCCTTTTTGAGTCCAGGGTCCACAGACCTATGTAGGATGACCCTCAAACTCTGAATTCAAACCTCAGTACACATTGAAGACAGTGAAGCATGGTGGTGCAAGTATCATGGTCTGGATATGTTTCTTCTTCTCTGGTGTTAGGCCAATTTATTGCATACCAGAGATCATTGATCAGTTTACACACCAGTAAACGAGCAAAGTCTTGGTTCCAAACTGCTAAAATCAATGTCATGGAGTGGCCAGCTCAATCCTCAGACCTCAATCCAATCGAGTACTTGTGGGGTGAAATCAAACGTGGTCTTTGTGAAGCAAAACCAAGGAATGTTAATTAATTGTGGAATGTTTTTAAGCAATCAAATAGTGAAATAACAACTGAAAGGTGCCACAAGTTGGTTGACTCATGCCACACAGAAGTGAAGCAGTTATTTAAAAAATGTGGACATGCAACTAAATATTAGGATTGCCAAATCCTATTTTTGGGAAATACAAAATAGTTTTGAGTTTTTACTTCTAGTTTTTTGAACACACCCTTTTGATCTATTTGCCCAATTGTACAGCCTTCGGAGTGTGCCTAGTATGACTGCTGGTTCTTGTTTGTTTTCAGAGAATTTTACTGCACCTACTGGTAACTTGTTTGGTATGTAAAAATACAAAATATACTAAAACCTAAGACGTTCTGGTAAGTCACATTGTACTGCTTTTACTTTGAACAGCACTATATTGTCAAATTATAATTGACTTTGTTTTATTGCATGACTGTATGGATTATGGTCTAAGGTATATGACAGTTTATTGATTACATCAAGTGACACGTTTACATTTGATTTAAAAATAACATCTCTTCTTCATCTGATACACATCGATGGTTTTCTTTTCTTCTTTTTTAACGCAAAAAGTTCGTAAAGCAGCTTGACATTCTCCCTAAACAACAGTCAACGTGTGAAATAGCGCCACCAGCAGGGAAACAGGTACCACCACAAGGCACTTAAAGCACAACGACGTCATCGCAAAACATGTGAAAAGATCATGCTATTAGCGCTGCTAAGCTAATGCATCATGTTCAAAAAAGGGCAGCAATCTGCAGTCCGACACATCCTCATACAGGTTTTGTTTTCCTGTTTTTGCATAGACGCAGTTAAAAACGCTAAAATTTGATTAAAATAGTTTTTCCAGTGTTTTGATTTCCCGGTATGCTTCATTCAAGGTATATTTACACTCGCCTTGTAGTCTTTTACAAAAGTACAGTACATTCGAGGCTATTTGGTGGAAGTTTAAGAATTGGATGGGAGATAGTCCAAATATTTTCTAGAACAATAAAACTTTCATCTGTTATACCAGGGGTGTCAAACTCGTTTTAGCTGGGGGCCACAAATGCTATAAAAAAATCTCACGGGGCCGGACTAGTAAGAGAAAGAGAGAGGGAGAAAAAGAGAGAGAATGAGAGGGACGGTAAGAGAGAGCGATAAACAGAGAGAACAAGGGAGATAGAGTAACAGTGAGAGAAAAGGAGAGAGCAGAATAGAGAAATGAATGGAGAAGAAGGGGGAAATGAATCTATATAGAAAAAGAAAGTGAAAAAAGAGAAAGATAAAAAGAATAAGAGAAGTGAAACGATAGAAAAAAAAGAGTCAGCAGTAGAAAAAGAGACAAAGTGAGGTGAGAATGAGAGGTCGAAAAAGGGAAAGAGGGTGAGAAAGAAAGAGAAAAATAGAAAGAAAGATAATTAAAGTGTAAATTAGAGAGAGAAAATAGAAAGAGAGTAAGACACAGAAAAATAAAAGGTTAGAGAGTGATTGAGAAATATAGAAAAGAGAAAAAGAGAGAGAAAGAGAGAGTGAACAGGAGAAAGAAAAAGAGAGAGAAATAAATAAAAAAGAAGTGAGAAATGGAGAAATACTACCACAATTGTTTTGCAAGTGTTAACTGGCTTAGGTGACATCCAGTTGATATTTAAAATTATATTTAAAACTATGGCTCATTTTCCTCTTGCGTTTCTTTCATTGTTGTCTTGCGGGCCAGAGTTAAACCATTGGTGGGCCTGATCTAGCCCGCGGGCCGCCTGTTTGACACCTGTATGTTATACTATGTACATTTTGAAGCTAACATTATCCTTTAGCATATTCACCCAAGTCTTTTAATTGCCAGTAACCATATTTAAAAGAACAGTGTGTGTTATTTGACCACTAGATGTCGTTGTATAGTGTTATGTATAGTGTTGTTTAACTGAAGATCATGCTGAAAAACACAAAGAAGAAGACAAACTACGGAGACTGAAAGTGATTGAACTGCACCAATTTAGGGGATTTTTTCTCTTTCTGTTACGTGTACTCAGCACCCTCACAAAAAAAAAATGGCCTACAATACTAGAAAAACATTAATGCGGTTTGTTCACTTTGAGTCTTCCTAGTTTGTATTCTTCCTTGTGCTTTGTAGACCTCGTTTTTGGTTGCACGACAAGCTGAGATACTTTTTGTTACTGATTGGCTCGAAGGTCTACCAGCTTGATGTGCATTTCTAAAATGATGATTTATCATGTTATTACTATGTTATTACCAAGCTGTAGTTATTAGAAGTTGAGTTCAAATAGGCTCAGTCAAACACAAAAACATTAAGATGGTTAGAGATAAAATTTCCTGGAAAATCATAATGATCCATCACTCGTGAGCTATTTTCAGAACCTGTCCGCAGGCAACTCATGTGTTCTTCGTGGGTTGAAGACCCTTGCACTACACAATAGAGAAATATCTAGTAGTTCAAATATTACACAGAGTCATTTTATATTTATAAAACTAGTACCTAAAATTATTTTAATTATTTAGTCGTAAAGGGGTACCAATAGATATTGTGGGTGACAATAGCTTAATGTAAGGACATACTAAAATATCTTATTTATTTTGTATTTATAACTTATAATTTGCCTCATTTAAATTCTAGTAAGGGCAGCACGGCGGCGCAGTGGTTAGCGCATGTGCGGCACAGTTCATGTCTTGGGAACCTCCTGCGTGGGTTCAAATCCAGCTCCAGACTTCCTGTGCGGAGTTTGTATGTTCTCCCCGTGCTTGCGTGGGTTTTCTCCGGGCACTCCGGTTTCCTCCCACGTTCCAAAAACATGCATTTCAGGTGAATTGTCCGGTCCAAATTGTCCCTAGGTGTAAATGAGCGAGTGAGTTGTCTGTCCCTGTGTGCCCTGCGATTGGCTGGCAACCAGTTCAGGGTGTCCCCTGCCCACTGCCCGATGATTGCTGGGATGGGCTCCAGCACCCCCACGACTCTACTGAAGGTATAAGCGGTGTAGCTGATGAGATGAGAAATTCTAGTAAATTATGTATGTAGTTGACAGACTGTGTGGTTGAATCAGTTTAGAGTTTTATTCAAAGTAAAAAACAAACAAACCTGGGTCGTATTGCAGTCTGTCATGAACCAGAACAGGATCAGGACCCAAATGCGTGACGTTTCTCACACAAGCCTTTTATTTTACGTCAGGCACATTACGTTAGGCAGCAGACTGGCGTCGAATGACAGGAAGCCAGAGGCCGACGAAATCGATACCAATTGCCCGAGCAGATATCGGACAAATGGGGTCGATACTGGACAGGACGGGACAGACAGGATTGAAAATAGAACAGGATATCGAAATTAAACAGGACAAACTAGAGGGGAACGAAAACTGGAGAGAATAATAAACAGGACAAAAATAAACTGGAACAATACCGGACAGGAAATACCAACAGGAAACAGGACCGAGTCAAAAACCCAGGTTTTGCAGGGCAGAGGTTTGTTGACGGACTGACAAAGGAAGAGTGAGATCACTGAGCTTAAATAAACGGAAAGCCAATCTGTCAACGAGCCCCAGCTGACGCCACACGGGCGGGGCCAATTAGGCGCCGTGGCAACCGTGACACTAAAAGGCTAAATTACATCAGAGGGTAAATTTGTGAACAAAATCCTTTTAATTGTCTTAAATCTGCAATGATTATTTCATCAAGTAGAATCTTTTCAGTCGAACAAGAAGAAGAGCAGAGGATGTGAATCACAATTCTGACGTCACAATAAGGCATCGGACCGTTCGAGTTCTAAGACACAAGGAGTGTAAAGCACTACAATAATAATACAATCATTATTATTAAATCTTTTTTCTTTCTATTATTGCAACTTCGATTTGAAAAGCGGTGTTTTCTCACCACAGAATTTACTTTCGGGAACCACTGCTTAGCATTTCATTGGATCCTTTGGAATCACCACTTTATTCATCCTTTACCCTAAATGTATGAATACATGCTATTTTTCATGCATACACTACCATTCAAAGGTTTGAGGTTATCCAGACAATTTTGTGTTTTCCAAGAAAGAGTCACACTTTTTTTTTAATCAAATGAGTTGTTCAATGTCTGTGGTCTTTTGCCCATATTTATCTCTTCCTTTAGGGTCATTTATGGGTTTTTGGATATTTCGCGATATTTATGTATTTGATTTTATTATCATTGGATTGCTACAAACGGAATTTAACCTGTGCCCGTTCCAGTGTTGGGTAGGGTTACTTTAACTTGATTACTTTCAATTACTTTTGGATTACTCCAATACCAAGTATGCTAATAAAAGACAAAAGAAACTAAATATGAATAAAATTACAAAATTTTGTGCTGGCTTGGAGAGTAACGGAACACATGGAACAGCAAAAATGATGTTGGCAAGCTGTTTGGATTTATTTTCATTTGGTTTCTGTCCCATTTTATGTGAGTTTTGCCGGAGATCAAAGAGATCAAAGCCAGGAGAGAAAGCTTACCACGTGTTGTGAGTTATAATTTTATTCATATTTAGTTTCTTTTGTCTTTTATTAGCATATTTGGTATTGGAGTAATCCAAAAGTAATTGAAAGTAATCAAGTTAAAGTAACCCTACCCAACCCTGGCCCGTTCTTTTGGCGCCAGCCGCTGCGGGCTATCGGCTCCCTGTGGCTTTTTAAACCCGGTCCTGTCACTCTCGTTTTGTCGGTCCGTATGCGAACCTTTGTGTATACAAGGCAAGCCTTTTTCAACCCTGACTCCCACCTGTCCCTTTTTTGCTCCTGTTTGTCTCCGGCTACGACCTGTTTGATCCCAACCACGTCTGCTCTCCGGTCCCGTCCCCGGCTTACGAACCATTTTTGTTCCCGACTGCGTCTACTCTCTAGTCCTGGCTTACGACTCGTTTCAGACCCCGACCACGCCTTGTTCTCCCAATCCCAGCTACCGACCCGTTTTTCCGTCCCTGACACCGCCATCGCTCGCTACGGAAGATCCTACTTTTGTGTTCGGATCACAATCCGAGTACGAGAGGGACTTACTTCCAGTGCCCTGCTAACACCGGATCGTGGATGCAGCCCTTCCTCTTTCCTTCAATAAAACTTGTGGTAAACGTTACGCAATTGGGTCCTGTTTCCGTTCTGGTCCTGACAGACAATACATTATCTTAATGTAAATCTACAGACTCTAATGTCCTATTCCTTTCGCTTGGTTGTCTTTCTTCCCTGGTTAGAGCCTGCTTTTGCTGTTCCCTGAAGGGAGTAGTACCCACCATTGTAAGATATCTTCAGTTTCTTGGCAAATCGAAACATGGAACAGGGCTCATTTCTTAGAAGAAAAACAGACTAGAGTTTCATATGAATTTTTTTCTTTTCTGGCCATTCTAAAAGTTGAATCAAACCCACAAATATGATGCTCCAGATACTTGACTATCTTGAAAGAAGGCCGGTTTTATAGCTTTTCTAACCAGTTAAATGTTTTCAGCTGTGCTAACATTATTGCGCAAGGGTTTCCAAATCATCCGTTAGCCCTCTAACACAATTAGGAAACACAATGCACTATTAGTACACTGGAGTGCCAGTTGCCGAAAATGGGCCTGTAAACACCAACGTAGATTTTGCATAAAAAAGCAGACATTTGCAGCTTAAACTGTCATGGTTGCCATGGCACCCAATTGGCCCTGCCCTTGTGGCGCCAGCTGCGGCTTGTTGACAGATTGGCTTCCCTGCTATTTAAACCCAATCCTGTCAGTCTCCTTTTGTCAGTCCGTCTGCGAATTTCCGTGTATACTAGGCTAGCCTTTTTTTGACACTGACACACGCCTGTCTCTTTTTTGCTCCTGTTTGTCTCCGGCTACGACCTGTTTGCATCCTGACCACGTCTGCTCTCCCGTCCCGGCTTACGACCCCTTTTGGCTCCCGACTATGTCTACTCTCCCGTTCTGGCTTACGACTCGTTTCCGACCCCGATCACGTCTTGCTCTCCCAGTTCCGGCTACCGACTAGTTTTCCGCCATCGCTCGCTAAGGAAGATCCCACTTTCGTGTTCGGATCACAATCCGAGTACGAGAGGGACTTGCTTCCCGCGCCCAGCGAACACCGGATCGTGGGCGCAGCCCTTCCTCTCTCTTTCAATAAAACTTGTAGTAAACATCACGCAAGTGGGTCCTGTTTCCGTTCTTGTCCTGACAAAAACAATCATTCACTATTTCCGGGTGAGTTTCTTATTAGTTTAATGTTATATTCATGGAAATAAATGGTGCTATTCCTTCAAAAAGTAAAGAAGGCCCCAAACTTTTGAATGGTAGTGTCGCTGACAGACTGTTGGGATGAATTTGTTGTGAGTTTCTTTTTTAATTAAAAAAAAACCTTGGGTAGTAGGCTGATCATGTAACCCTACATCGGAGGGGGAATGAGTAAATCTCCAACAATGAATCCATCAAGAAGCTCCGCGGTGGAAGAAGACAAAGATTCTGACGTCACAATAAGGCATCGGACTGTTCAAGTTCTAAGACACAAAAGGAGTTGTAAAGCACTACAGCAATAAATAATTTTCTTTCTATTATTGCTACTTTGATTCAAAAGGCTGTGTTTTCTCACCACAACATTTACTATGTGTAACCATTATTGAGAATGTTCTTGGATTCTTTGGAATCACCTCATAAATTAGCGTCTTCCCCAGGGATGTCAAACACAATTTGGCTGTGGGGCCAGATTCAGACTTTCTGTTCTCAGGCGGAACTGATTGGTAAAATAATGCCAACTTAAAATTTTAAGCTTACTGTAGTTTTTCAGTATTGTGCTTGATCATTCAGCCTACTTTGGTAGCCTACCCTATATATTATATTCATGACCATTGTTTTCCAAAGCATAATAACAATTTATTCACAAACAATAATTAAATGAATTTCATGTTTGGCACTAAATGTGTTAGCTGGTTTATGTTAAGAGTTGAGTTAACACAATAACTATCGCACCATGCTACACAAATTCAAATGTGGGCTATGAAATATGGTTTTTCCTTAATTGTACTGGTTTTAGAATAGCATGGGCATAACATTAGAAAGTATTTATTCTAAGAATCAGAACTTTCTAGAGAAATGACGGAGTGACTTGCTTTTTTTTGGAGATCATCCATTCGGCCATATGTTTGACATGCCTGGTCTGCCCAAAATGTAACAATACACGTTTTTTTTGACATATAAAACTGAACTTATTGTCATTAAACTTTTGATTAAAGCGAGTAGACTCTGAATCTAGACTTGTAATCAAGGTGGTGGGCTTTCAAAGACGCAATATACAAAAAAAAAGTCAATAAAAGACAAGGTGTAAAAAAAACAAAACAATGAATTTCATGTTTGGCACTAAATGTGTTAGCTGGTTTATGTTAACAGTTGAGTTAACACAATTTTACACCTGAACCATCACACCATGCTACACAAATTCAAATGGGGGCTATGAAATATGTGTTTTCCTTAATTGTACTGGTTTTAGAATAGCATGGGCATAGATTTAGACTGCATCAAATCAAACTAGCCGGCTAGACCTACTAAATCTGAGAATATATCCTTTACTTCCCTCTCGTGGCCAGAAAGAAAGTATTTGGTTTGCATTTACTCTAAAAATCAGAACTTTCTAGAGAAATGACCGAGTGACTTGCTTTTTTTGGAGATCATCCATTCGGCCATATGTTTGACATGCCTGGTCTGCCCAAAATGTATAAATACACGTTTTTTTGACATATAAAACTGTACTTATTGTCATTAAACTTTTGATTAAAGCGAGTAGACTTTGAATCTAGACTTGTAATCAAGGTGGTGGGCTTTCAAAGACGCAATATACAAAAAAAAAGCCAAAAAAGACAAGGTGTAAAAAAACAAAAACAAAAAAAACATTACTTTCAGCAGCAACCCAAGGTGTTGCAGCACAAACGAGACTGTCTTCCAGTAGAGGGCGCTAACATCCCTGCTCGCTGTCATCCATGCTGATGCTACTCTTGCGACTGCTGTCCTTGGAAGCGTCCGGTGAGACGGACGAGAGCAAAGGGTCCACGCCTCGCACGGGCGACACACTGTCCTCCATGAGGATGTCGTTGAGTTTGGAGGCCGGCCTGCCTCGAACGCCGTAGTGGCCGTCCGAGAAATCGGGGTGAGCCTCGCTTCGTTCGGAGGCGCCGGGGGATTCCGGGGTGCAGGCGGGATGGTGATGGTGGTGCGGGTGCGGGTGGAGTGTGTACAGGTCCTGGTGGCAGTCCTCCAGGGCTGGCTCCTGCTTGATCCTGCGCCCTGACAGCTCACTGTGGCACAGGGTCGAGGACGTGATGGCCAGACCGTGAGCTCTCGCTTGCATTTCTAACTCCTGCAGGCACACAAACACACCAACTAGCATCACTGTAAGGTCAGGGTAGGGAAACAAATTTTGGTGTCTCCTCTTAAGTATGAAAACGTAACAATAACGTCAATACCTAATAATGACCTATGATCAGTGTTCCCTCTAAGCTGCACGCGTGCACAATTGCACACTGCTCGCACATTCTCAGCGCACAAGAAAATATAGCCAGCGCACAAAAATCAGGGCTCAAAATTACTAATTAAGAAGCGACTTAAGTCAAAGTTACAGTGCATGAAGGTAAAAATACACAGGTTCCCCTGACGTTGTGTCCTAAATGAGGTATTTTGAAGTCGAACGAAGTTGAGTAAAGTTAGCAGAGTATGTCGAGAACCGGCTTCTTCGGCTCGGCTCACTAAAAAGGAACCGGCTCTTTCGGGTCCTAAACGGCTCTTCAGGTTGTTTTTGCTTCTTTAATCCCAACATGACCAAATATTAGGTAAAATTATGCACAAATTGACTTATAAGAAGGGGGAATAGAACAAAAAAGAAAAAAATACCAAAATGAAAAAGTAGTGAAAAGCTGAGAAAAAAGAAACAAAAGGAAGAGAAAAAAAAGAAGGATTTTTTTTTATAAAAAAGGCAGAAAAAAAGAAAATAAAGAAATGTAGGAAAAAAGTAAATAGAGAACAAAAAGAAAAAAGTACCCGCTCGGAAAAAATAAACACAATGAGATTATTTTTAAAGGAATAAAAAAAGTGAAAAAAAAAAACCACCGAAAAAAGAATAAAAAGTTTGTGTTGCATTCAAATAATTTCCAATTACTGTATATCAAGTGAATCTTGTTGACAAAATTGTACTTCCACTAAAAAATGTGATTAAGTACAGTTCTGTATCTTACAAGCGACTAAATAAGCACCCAAAAATGTTAATATTATGTGACAAAATATATCAGGAAATGAAAAGAAATGGATATCTTGTGAAAGAATTGTAAGAACAATGACGTTTGTAGGCCGTACAACCTTTGCAATAGTACATGAGTCAATTCATTCAAAAGAGAAAAATAATTTTGCATTGCCGGAAACTCAGCAAAATGTAACTTGATGTCAAGTTTTGGACATGTTTGATAATGAATTATCTTGCCACACTTGGGATTATGGTGGCTCACTGTTGTTTCAAGCGTTGCTCACCGACTTTGTGTGAACGCTCAGACCCATGGAAAATTAGAGGGAATATTGCCTATGATGTCACAGTCTTCGGCCCGATAGGAAAGATATAACCAATAATTGGTAACCCTCTGCCACACTAAAATAATCAATTAGGCGAAACTATTTGTTAGAAAGATTCAAAGCATTTATGATATTTGTCCTACTCGTGGGCATTTGTTAATGTCGATTGATTTCATATTGACTGCTGCGCTGGTTGATTGAGATTGACTGCTGCTGATGGAGTCCGTAAACGAGTGTCTTACTCCCGGCACAATGATTTAATTTTCTTAGACATTTCCACGCTGATTCTGCCAAAATCGCGATATAACTCCGTAAGGACAGTCATCCATTCATGCGTGTCACTAATTAGATGATGAGGGATTTGGCTACCACAATCATTGAATTTCTTCACTTTGACATTTAGAGCACTTGACAGAAATTGTGATACTTTGTTTTAATCAAACAGTCAGATTCCCTTGGTTTGCACCAGTCCTGCTCAGTGCCGGCTGATACGAACCGCGGGCCTTGTATTTAAAGCTGCTGTGTTTAAAATGTAGGAAAAAAGTAGCAGCTTGTACTCCGGAGTTTACGGTATTTGACCACTAAATGTCGATTTACGGTGTAGTGAAACTGAAAACAGGTGCTTAAAAGCACAAGGAAGAATACAAACTACCGATACTCAAAGTGACCAAAACCCACTATTTTACAGGGTTTTTTAAATTTTTGTGTACCCCTAGCAGCAAGATGACGGACAATAATGTCAGCTCTCCTTAGGTGGTGCTAACATTATTTAAAATAAATGATATTTTTGAGTATGCGATTATTTAAAAAAACTATATGTTTATAGTTGATTTGTTTTTGCTTATTCCTAAATTAAAATTAGTTTTTTTGAATGAATGAAGTTCTAACCGATAGGAGGCACTAAATAATACACTCCTTCCCTTTTTCAAGATATTGTGAGAACTGATACAAGAACAATACAGTAGTTTATCCTTCACAGTCTTGCTGCTTCACAGATTTTCATCATTCGTTGTGTTCTGCATTCTGATTTCATATTCAGTCAGTCACCTATTTAGGTATTCGTAAAAATAAATACAGTAAATTAATATTTACAGGTACAGTACACAGTACTCTTATCTCCTAAATTATGGTTGGGATAGTAATTTGGCTTTAATGTATAACACGATATTTAAATGCATAATAGTTGTAAAAGATGTTTCTACTTCAGGGATTTGACCTATCACAGGTTCTTTTTGGAACGTCAACCTGGCGATAAACAAGGTTTCACTGTATCTAGTATCAGTATAACCCATTCATTATAAAAACAATTTGAAATGTTTGTGTGAGGTCCCAGTATGTAGACACCCACCAGAGGGCTTAAGGGGACAAACTACCAGATTTGGCGCACCCCTGGCTTATTAAAACTGCCACATTTAAGGACAGCACGGACAGATCCCCAGCGTCAGATCATTTGACATTTATGCCCATCAGCTTAGTAAGACTTTGTATTTATCCTAGCCTTGAAGTTTTGGCCTGTGTGTCTGCGTTTGGATGTTCTCTGCCAAACACAAGTTTGTGAAATTGGTTAATATAATAAATCATATGAAGGGTCTGAGTTTTGAAGACACTCACAAGCATAACAGAGGAACAAAGTGAAAGGAATTTCCGCTATGATTTGAGTGTACAGTAAATGAACAAATCGAAGAGTGTTGCGGCACTCCTTGTTGTTTCCGTGACAGTACATTTCATGTAAATTTCCGTGTTTGGTTATGAAAGTTATGAAAATGGCTGACATTCATTTTCTGCAACGATTATCTCGATTAGATGCCAGCCGATTGATGGTTGACACAATTAGGGACAGACCATCATTCATTCACACTTGATTTCTAAGTGAATCCTTGTACGGTTGTAGACACAGCTGTAATTGAAGGCCTTAGGGTGGACCACAGTACAGTATCACTAGTTCTGCCCAACCTCATTTTAGTTTGAAGTAAAAAAGAAAACACAACAAAAAGCTGTATGTTGAAGTTTGCCATACCTGAATCCTCAGCATAAGATGTCGATTGGCGTTTTCGAGCTTCCTCTGGCAGTTCTCCAGCTCTTTGGCCCTTTGTTGCTCACGTTGCAGCTTCCTGATGTAGTCCACGGAGGCTTTGAGGATGGTGCCCTTGTTCCAGCGCATATCCCTAAGAAATAAGCAACAGCCTCAGATTAGCTATCTTTCGCAGTATAATGAAACGATACAACTGCAGTGTTGTCAGAATGTCCGAGACTTTGACGCAGTAGCATTGTAGTAACAGCTGTGAGGGACAAAATGGGAAATGTTGCGGTTGCAGTGGCCTCTTTTTGTCCACTCTGTTACCTCAGCTTATCAGTAAAACAGTCTTTGTTAGGTTTTACAATCTGAACAAAAACAAGCATAGTTTTACAAGGAAAAAAAGCCTATTTAGTGCCAGTTGAGTGCTAGGTGTGGGTTTGAGTGTGTGTGTCGTTGGGTTTTTGTGTGTTGCAGCTCTGGGTTGGGAAAACTAACATGGTGGTCGATTACGTCAAATATATAGTTTAGTACAATAATCCCCTCCTTTGTCGCGAGGGTTATGTTCCAAAAATAACCAGGGATACGGGAAATCCACGAATTACAACCCTTTTTTTTTATTTCACATTTAAATACTGTTATACACAGAAACTGAAGAACAAGCCCCTTTTTACAAGCCCAAACATTCGTTTGCCAAATAAATTTAACGTATACTGAACCGACAAAAATATATGGATTTATTTTTGACAAATGCTTACCATATTACAGACTGTTTAGGTGATGAAAATCTGTGAAGAAGCGGGACAGTGAAAGGAGAACTTTGTTATAGTGAGGGATTACTGTATTTGATAGTATTATACAGAAGGATCGTAACAATGCTAAAATGACGAACTTGGTATTAATGCCTAGCTTAGTACTCAATAGCATTTTTTGATTATTTGAGGATTTTAGAGCATTATGTTGAGTTTCAAAAGGAATACTAACATGAAAACTGAATGTCAGATAAATTACCACTAAAGTAGAGGGGGAGAGGGGACTGGGGATCCTCTCCTCTCTATCTCTACTCCTTGAGAGACAGCAAGGCAAAGAAAGGGGGGAGGGGGAACCGAAAGCTCTCGCAAACCCGAGTTATCGGGTCACGAAATGTGAGAGGATGTGAAAGTAAAGAGACTGAGTGGAAGAAAGAAGAGATCGAAAGGGTGATGACTTAAAGGAAGGTTGATGTGTTAGCCTTGAGTGAAACAAAGATAAATTCATTAATCAAATGTGAATATTTCAAAGAATGTAAGTATAACAACAAAGAACTTTTATTTATTCCTTATTACACCTTTAAATCAGACTTAAGATGACAGTAATTCTGTAAATCAAAGTATTAATTCAGTACAATTGGAATACAGTCGAATAAAAGACCAAGTACTGGCTGTCTTTGTGTAATTAGAACAGTATTTCCCCACCAATCTTGTCCATCAAAAATGTTAAACACTTAATTCCCGGGACCATTTTAATGTGTTTCTAAAACTTTCTTAAAACTTAAAAAGCCCCAGTGTGTAGTATTTGACCACTAGAAGCATTTTATCGTTTAATATGAACGACAACCAGTGCCAAGCGCACAGCATAGCAGCAAGATGCTAGACCAACATGGCGGCGACCTCTACGTAGGGATTCCACTATGTAAGAAAAACACATTTCTCAACCTATTATTTTTTAAATAAAAATTAAGATTGGTATAATGGTTGATGTATTTCTGCCCTAGTATTAAAATCAATGTTTTTTACTGAATAAGAGTTTTTTTGTACCACTAGGGGGCACTAAATATTACACACTGTCCCTTTACACTATTATTTACAATATTATATTCCCTAAATTAACACTACAATGATTTAATACGAGGTAATCCATTTTAATTAATAATTTTGCTGTTAGTTAGAATTTTAAGGTATTTGTAACCTGTGCTTTTCTAAAAAATAAATAAAACAATACTCAATAAGCACAAATGTGCTGCCAGTGGTACAAGAAAGTCTAACTGCTTTTTTTCAGTTTTTTCTTTTGTAAAATGGGAAAATTCTAAAAAGTATTATTCCTGAAATAAAAAAATAAAAAAAACACAAAAATGTTTAGACCATGGCTAACCCAAATGCCCAAACAAGTTGAGCACCTCGGCATCCAAGTTGGTCATGCTTTCGTCCCTCCAGAAGAAACAGGACACAAGAAAGCGAACATGTCACTCGGGTCAGGGTGACACAACACACTCTTCTGTTCAACAGCAGGGCCCGACAGCTTTCACTGGTTTACCGCTGCCGCATCATATGGGTGCCCTTCCCATCCCGTAGAACGTGGCCAAACATCTCAATATCCTCTCACAACACCTCTGCACTCATTCCTATCACCAACAAGAGGTCTAGCTTCCATTATATTTAGACCTCTTTCTTGCAGAGCACTCATAACACTATACATCCACGTCAATCCCGGCCATCTCTACTCCCTAAGAGACAGCAATCGTAGCGACCATATTTGTGATATTTAGGGCGCACTGGGTTATATGACACACGTTCAAATTTCTGGCCAATTTAGGGTTTTTAGGTGCACCTTATAGTCTGGAAAATATGGTACAGTGGAACCTCGGTTTTCGAACGCCTCTCAGTTCGAACAAATTGGAGTCCGACCAAAAATTTCGAGAAATTCTTGCTTCGCTGTTCGGTCAGAAAATCGGAGTTCGAACGCCGGTAATGCGTGAGTGCGTACGCTAGGGTGCGATGCTGAGTGGCGTACGGGTGTTTTAGCCCCTTATTATGCCTCCGAAGAAAGTCAGTGCAAGCAGCAAAGTTGCTACAGGTGAAAAACGAAAAGTAGTGCGTACAACTATTGCATTGAAGAAAGAAATAATAGCCAAATATGAAGGAGGTGTGCGAGCGCCTTCTGCTGACCACCACAAAGGTAAGAAATCCTATTCATAAGATTACGATAATGAGAACGTACGATAAGCCTGGGTTAGCTTTAAGTTTACGTTAAACATTCAGGGTGTTGGAACGGAGCCCAACATTGAGGGTGTTGGAACCGAGCCCCCTTTCCAATGAACCGCTCACCACTTGTTGTGGAGACCCGGGTGCTAAATGACTTGTAAACGATCGGATTTTTTCATTTTTACACGTTCATGTTAGCGTAATCTTTCGTACGGAAGATTACGATAACGCGAACGTACGATTAGCCTCGGTTAGCTTTATGTTTACGTTAAACATTCAAGGTAAACATTCAGGGTGTTGGAACGGATTAAAACGATTTACATTATTTTTAATGGGAAAAATGATTTCGGTGATCGAACAAATCGGTTTTCGAACAGGGTTCTAGAAGGAATTATGGTCGAGAACCGAGGTTCCACTGTATTCAAGTGAATAACTTGTTTGACAAGAGGCTGCATTTTCACGAATGTGTGCCTGGAGGCCTGAGGAAAAACGAAAAAACTTACGGGTCATTGGACTTTGGAATTAAAGTTCCCAGCTCCTTAATTCGATCATTTATGTTAAACCGTCTTCTTCTCTCGACTACAGGAAAGAAAGACGATGGCAATGAATAACATAATCAAACAATGTTTGATTAATTTGCCTCACGTGGGAGCAGTACTTACTCAAGTTATGGTTGTCCTTCTTCTGTCTCTCCTTGGCTAGAGCCCTGACCTCAGCTGTGGGGTTAACAAAAAGAGATCAGCGCACATCCGCGACCAAGGTTTAATGTCACACGTACCGACTGGAAAGCCTTCAGGCCTCTGATAGTTGTCGAATTTGCCGCATGACCCGGACTTGTCCAACATGTGCATCACGGCCGGAGATTGTGACGCTGATATTATGTGCGGCACACGATTTACAAAAGAAGCAGAAACACGAAAAGCGTCATTACAAACAATTCGTTTCATTGATTCCAATGACAATCTGCCATCTTTCATTGTGAAGAATGACTATTCGGCATGGACATATGACAAAACTTTGCAGAATTTTCATGGTCAACTGTTCAGAATAATCACCCGAGTATTCCGTTTTGATATTGGGTAGGTTGGCAGGGCAGGAGTTGCTGATGGGCGGGCCTTGCTGAGGCATACCTTGATTTCCATACATGTCCATGAGGTTGGCAGGCACTGGGATCTGATAAGTACAAGAAGGTGAGTGGGAAGCTTAGTTCCGACAAGACTTCAAAAGCAAGATTGTCAAACATATGGCCCGCAGACCGGATACAGCCCATTGCATGATTTGATTCAAATTTATTTATAAGAAACGAGTTACGGACGCTCCTTTACTTCCGAACATTTGAGTAAAGAACAACAGTACATAGGAAAAAAATTTCGTAATGTCGAAAAATATCCGTACATTGCTGTAAGTTAGATTTAGTATTGTGCAAATTTTCCGAGTACAGGATAATACTGTAGTGCTTTGTTCCGCCGCAACAGAGAGCTCACCCAGCATCCACCGCCTTCCTTTTCCTGTCACAGTCCCAGTTTGTGAGTAAACATACTGTACTGTATCTAAAACGCGTTAAGAACATTGATATTTCTATTGTTTAATATCACGCTTATCCATTAAATATGTTTGGTGTAAAGTGTAAAGAAGAGGCGAGCTGTTTCATTTGAAATAAAAGTGGAATAAGAAAGCTTGATGGGGTTGAGCAAATGGATTAGATCGCTTTTTTTTCGTCCACTTATTACCACGGAGGAGGAAGTTGCCTAACTTTTGAAGCGCATCCCCCAAAAGTAAGTTAAATTCAACTTTATTTATCTTTATAGAGCATATTATTTTATGAAATGTTTATTTTTTTAGTACAGAACAATACGGGTTACCCATACCAGGCTTGAACATACTTAAATAAACCCTAAACAAATATTCCATACAAAATATAGCACTGAAGCAACTTACGAACAAATTCAACTTACGAACAAATTCAACTTACGAACTATCGTCCGGAACGTATCCCGTTCATATGTAGGGGAGCGTCTGTACTAGGTTATTTCTAGCAAAAGTGATGATTATTTTTAATTAATGCAAACTAAATTATGGCAGCAACTAGCAATTTTTTTAATAATCGATTAATCAGTTGATTATTTTATCAATGAATACGATTTTTACAAACACAATTTTAATGTCCTCCTCCTCATTCAAATATTAAAGTTTTATACAGATACAAATATAGTGCACAAAAGAGCCAAATTTTCTGTAGTTTAAAACAATAAAATATTGTGTCAAATAGCTTTAAAGTGGGGTCCGTAGTTTGAGGTGTCTTTAAAAAGTTTAAAATTAAGTATTTCTCTATTAAGTATGTGTTAACACTTCCCAACTGAGTTCAAATAGCCATTATATGTTTTTCAATAACGCCTACCTGCTTTTACCATACTAAAACCCTTAGTTTTCCCGACAAAGGGGATATTACGCTGGAGGAAATGAGGCGGGGGGCTATAGGGGGGATGAAACACATTTCACGCACATGTTCGAGGTTTACTTTCATTCTAGGATAAAATGGTGAAAATAAGAAAAGGGCTGTTTAAACACAATCAAAATACCAACCCATATTCGAGCTCTTCTAAGAATTTCACATACTTGCAAGTGCAACAAAAGGACCTTGACAGAGGCTGCAATCAAGAGTTCAGCCAAGAAATGGCATCGGGAAGTACAATAATTTAAAGTCACGGACACCATCTTTATCAATAAACCAAAAAACATACAAATCTATGTTATGCCTTACAAATATGTAAGATACTTTTTTTTTTATAAAAATGGATCTCTGCCGGAACAAAGTTCTAATACAAGTTTGTCGTCAGATCAAATGGAGGACATCGCACAGCAAAATGTGTTCTTGAGTCTCCCTCTGCTGGATCAAAGTGAAACAACAAGCATCGTTCGTCGACGTCAACACAAAATTTAATGTACTCTTGTATGCATTGAAGTAAGTCAAGTCAATTCACATTTTTTTGTATAGCCCTTAATCACAAAATGCCTCAAAGCACTGAGCAGGCCACAATGACACCATGAAAATGCTGTGTGGCACATAAATTGTGCTACACAACAAATTGATGATGAAATTCAACGCTGCTAATAATCTATTTTAATTGATATTATTGATTTGTTGTTGCAGCGCTAAACTGAACGCTCTTTCCGGCTGCTAAAGGGCAGTGTTGAGTTTCTATAGCGTCATGAGTTGGTTTAGGTGTAAACTGCTTTCATTTAAATGTTAAAATGAACCAGTTAACACATTTGATGCCAAACATGAGCATCTTTTTTCCTCATTGTGATTATAATATGTAGGGAAGTTTGTGATAAAACATAATACTAAAAAACTAAAGCTAATAATTCGGAGTTGACATTCTTTTATTGACCCGGCCTGCATCCGAAAAGAAGGTCTGGATCCGACCCCGGGCCAAGCTAAGTCTGACATCCGTGCTCAAAAGTCTTGTGAAGCATGTACCGTGTTGGCCATTTGAAGTCCGGGGTCCATCAGCCCGAGGATATCGTCGCTGTAACTGGACTCGAGGCTGATAATGTCGTCGATGACATCATCCATCTATAGCGAAAAAAGGATGTTGTTAAGCACAAACTCATATGGAAACAACTGTTTAGAAATGGCCGTTAATTTGGAAGGGACGGGAACAAGCGCGGGAACCTCTTTCTCGCAGTTGGAGTTCAGGGTCAGTAAGGCCATAGGGCTGTTGGGGGCGCTGTTGCCCGGCCCTGGCGGCATGCCCCCGTGGTCAGAGGACTGGTTGGGGCAGGGCAAGCTCAGTACCTGTGAGCCGAGCTTTCCCAGGTATTGCTTGACCTGCTGCTGCTGGGAGCGCTGGATGTGGTACTTGGTCGGGTTCTCCAGATGAGTCTGCACCTGTTGGGGATCGACACAACACCATAGACAACAGTTTAGATGCAATACTCACCTGAAATAAGGTGGCTGGACAAGAAAAAGGACATATGTGGATAAGTTCCTAGAAAGTTGTTTTATGTATCGGCACACCCATCCTTTTTTAAGTGTTCTTTTTTTCTTGTCTTCATTTATTACATTGAATAGTAAATGGTTTAACTCAATAGAGTGTTAGATGCTTGGGGCAACATCAGTTTAGTGTACAAAGCAATTTGGTTAACACTTAGCATAATACAGACGCTGCCCTACTTACGACCATTCGACTTACGTAAAACGGTCGATACGAACATTTTTTGGGGGATGTCGAAAAATATCCGGACATTGCTGTAAGTTAGATTTGTATTGTGTGCACATTTTCCAAGTACAGGACATTACTGTAGTGCTTCTTTCTGACACTACCGGCGTGTGGCGCTGTGAGAGGTCACCCAACATCTACCCTGAAAAAGAAATGCGTTTTCTACTTCCTAGTTTGTGTGTAAACATACTACGTGTACTGTATCTCTCTCGCGCTAAGAACTTTGACGTTGTTATTGTTTAATATCTCGTGCATCCATTCGATATGGTTGGTATAAAGTTTAAACAAGAGGCGAGCTGTTTCTTTTGAAATGAAAATGGAATAAAAAAGCTTGATGCGGTTGAAAAAATGGCGGGAACGCTTTTTTTCGGCCACTTTTTACTACGGAGGAGGAACTCTTGAAGCGCATCTTCTGAAAGTAAGTTAAACTTAACCTGATTTTTATAGAGCTTAATATTTTATGAAATGTTTATTTTTTAGTACAAAACAATAAAGTTTACTTATACAAGCCTTAAACAAACTTGTATGAACCTTAAACATACAAAATATAGCACTGAAGCAACTTACGAACAAATTCAACTTACGAAGAATCTTTCGTAAGTAGGGCAGTGTCTCTAATAACAGTAACCGTTTATGCAAGAAATATAAAAACACACGTAGTAAAATAAATTAAGGTTACATTTGTTTTTTGTTTATTATTCATTTGTTATTTTTATGGGTGGGGTGCTATGCTTTGGTTACGATTCAATTGTATCGCGATACTAAGGTGATGATTTGATTTATATCATGATTCTCAGTCATTGCGATTCCACAACTATTCCGATTTGATTTAACTGTTCATTGTGATTTGATTTGCTTTCCTTAAAAACAAGCAACTTAAATCATACACTTCTGGGACAATAAACCATGAATGATGTTCAAATTATGCACATCAGTCAGTCCGGAAGCTGACATTTATTTCAACTGAGACAATGAGAACATAACATGTACACTGTGCAACAGGCTGACTGCCACACAATGTCATGTCACTGAAACACAAATGTGGTCCTTTAATTATCCTGTTTACCGTTAACACTGTGAGGTGATAAGATAAAATAGGGCCTCTAAAAGAAACAGCACAAGATTATCAAATTAAAATCCTTTAAATTAAAAAAAAAAAAATTAAACCCTGTGCTGCAGGTAAACATTGCTGTCCGAGGTGATGCTTTAAGGTATTTAGGTATTTGGGATTTAAAATGTATGGCCGCTGGCCTTAGTTCTCGTTGCTCGCTTTCTTCCTCCATTCTCCACTTCCGTTTGTCAAAAAATATATTCCAGGGAGAAAAGTTGATTTTAAAAATCTCCAAATTCCAAATCATGATATATACATGAATTGATATTTTATCTCACCCCCTCGTTATTTTGATTTATTCATTTTACAACCATCCATCCATTATCTGCACCGCTTATCCTCAGTAGGGTCGCGGGGGTGCTGGAGCCCATCCCAGCTATCCTCGAACTGATTGCCGGCCAGTCGCAGGGCACACAGGGACAGACAATTTGCTCGCTCAATCACACCTAGGGACAATTTGGACCGGTCAATTAACCTATCATGCATGTTTTTGGAATGTGAGAGGAAACTGGGGTGAACGGAGGAAACCCACGCAAGCACAGGGAGAACATGCAAACTCCACACAGGAGATTCCATCTCATGACCTCAGAGCTGTGCCGCACAAATGCTAACCGCTGCCCCGCCGTGCTGCCTTCATTTGACATTTATATATGTATCATTAAAACACAAAAACAAAACATGTTCCGTTTTAATTTAGTTACAATATTTTTGAATGATGAATATTGAATTTCATGAAAATCATTAATAATTAAGAATTTAAGATAAAAGTATTGTACATGAAATAATACAATCAGCAAGAAATAATCATTGCAATTCATCACCACCATTCAATAATCAATTATTTGAATTACATTTAATAATTATGTAAAGTTTTGTATAATAGGATATGTATAATGATAAAAAATAATGATAATCATAATACTACTACTACTAGTACTTATAATCATGACAAAGATAATAATTGCCATGGTAACAATAGTGATACTAATATTCTATATCAAATATTTGATACCTCCAAAGAAGATCACAGAATGCCAGTTTGTTATTTTGACCTTTATTGTGCACTGTTGTTTGTTGTTTCGACTATTAGGCACTGTTTATATCATTGTGGGCCAGTCATGTTGCTGGTCTTTGATATTCAAACCCTTTAGGGCTGATCTGCTTTTGTAACCTACAAGATTAAATAGAAAAAAAAGGAATAAAGGGAAGTCTTTTAGAACCGATTGGAATTTATTATCTGGTGTTTGGTCTCTGTACCCAGTCATAACTGAAAATTGTAAATCCATTGATGTCTTCTCTTTTTATTTATCTATAAATCATTTTGAACTTCAAACGTATCATATCTTAAGAATAATAGTAATAATGTGGCTCAACCCCGAGTCCTTCCCCGATGATACATTGCATCGTGGATTGCAACCAAAAGCTTGTAAGCATAGGTGAGGTCTGGAATGTAAATATGCTGACCGGGATTGCAAAGTTTTAATGAGATATTGGAGATAGCAATGAGATTGGCAACTAACAGCACAGAAGGCCCTCTTCTGAAATTCTGGCTGCATGCAAGTGACTTTTATAAAACGAGACAAGTTTGAAAATCAGGGCTTTGCAAGCAAGGGTAGTTGAAAGCACTCTGAAGGGAACTTGAAATATGGAAAAGGAAAAAAAGGAGCATCAATGGAAGATTACAGCACATAAGAATATTGCAGATCCTTCGTGTTGCAATGGTGAGGGCATACTTGAGTGAAATCACCTTTCCCAGGTGCAAATCAATGCAAACAGGTTAAGAAACAATATGTTGATGTCCTGCACCAGTAGAACCCAGCAACAACTACTTGGGAAATAAGTGCCAAAAGCTCTGCCCCTAATTATAACCCAAGTCTAGCAATTTGTTCCTGGAAAAGGTGTCCATTCATTCTAAGCAATTTACTCTTTTTTTATTATCAGCCTTTATTTGCCTCATATGTCATGGGGCTTCAAAAGTTTAACTCATGAAACAGACTCTGACCTATGTGATTTCAAAATCTTCCAAGTAGGGTAAACCGGGTGAAGCAGTGAGGGAAGTATTTATCTCAATGTATTACGACATTGCTCTGAAATAATTACTGATACCAAAGTGTTCCTAATTGAGTGTAGCAAACTAGTGTAGTGAGGTTACAGTGTTTTTCTTTATTTCAATGCATTAGTGCTGGCAGGAAGTTGGTCAGGTAAGTAACCACGAAAAGGCCAAGAAACTATATCCAAAAAGTCATTTTAACCAGAAAGCAAAGGATGCGAAGTCAAGGCAAATGCTTGTTAATGTACATTATGTGCAGGGCATGAACAAAACAGAACTGATCAGTTCAGCGTGCTATGTAGACTGATGTTAGCACCAATGCTAATGCAAACCAACAAACTAATGGTGATCCAAGTGATAATTGTTATTATTACAAACTAGTATGGAACGGTGTTTTTAAAAATCAACTAAATATGGATATTTTGGCAAAAGAGTGCTGAGGAGCTGGCGGTAACTTGTCCCGCTATATGCCCCCTTCCACACATTCACAAGCAAAATATGTTTTAATATATTCAAGAGCACACAGTTTTGTTAAATTTAACACTCATCAAAGTCACCGAAGACACTGGACATATAAACAACCAAATACTGTCAATAAAGATTAAAACAAACATACCTCATAAGGCTGATATCCAAGCATCTCAAGCATTATGCACACCGATTTACAACGTCCGGTCCAAGAACCACAATCTTCAATTTTAGAACTTAACTAAGATCTACACTACGACATACACTCACTGTTTTATTTCTCAGTACTGAGACGGTTGCGGTGGAAGCCAGTGCCGGTCTGTTTTTAAATGCTGAGGGGAGGAAAAATCCTTCATTAGTTATGCGCGTTAGAGAATGCTGGCGGACACAATGAGCCTTTTCAAATTTACTTGTTTCATGTAAAAACTGAAGTTATGCCTTTATGGCGTATCACTTGATGTGAGGATGCTGCAGTCACAGTGAGCCCCTTTGTTTGGTGAGGGCCACCTCTTTCGCTGGAAGCTGCCTCAGGCTTTTACTTGGCCTCATCCAGTTGTTTAACCCTGTGGAGACGTGGCAAGCCAGGACACTGTTTGTCCACTTCATCCTCAATGCCCATTTTCTACTATTTTGCATCTGTAATAACTAAATCATTTAGTTAGGGATCTTTTTGTACACCCAACTATCATTTGAGATTTATTTCGCCTAGAGTGGACCATGTTTCGAGTACAGACCCAATACCGCCTAGTCATATTTTTTGCAAGGTGCTGAATACTTAATACACGATGCTAGAAAAATCAATTAACTGTTTCTCATCAATTGATTTCCTTCTACTTGAACCTTAATTAGGACTTGTGCTTCAACGACTGTCACAAGGGTACAGCGGGGCTCCTCTTCATGCTGGGCTACAGTATAATTGTCGCGGTGCTCATGTGAGATGCGTTAAAACGCGTCCCGCAGGTAGTTCTCACCTTGGGCAGCAAATTGCCATTACAGGGTTATAAAAATGACAACACTAAGAGGATGGACGAGGGAGGGTGAGGGGAGGTCCTGAGATATTTACAGCTTATCAGAGGAACTTAACCCTCAAGTTGTCCTCATTTTAAAGACAGTTTTTGTACTTTCTTATGCAGCTTACAAGGAAATGTGAATAAAAAATATATTTCTACTGTTATGATCAATCTGGGAATACTCATAAAACTTAAATGAAAATATCATACAGGGAATATTTCTGGGTTTTTAATAAAAGTTACGGGTTATTTTGACCCAAGGACAATAGTAAAGTTCAATGATCTTTGTGGAAACAAATAGGATTAACTCCCCAGTAAAATCAACTAAATGGAATTTTGCTAACTTTAATAACTTTATTTATATATCTGGTACACTAAAATCAGACAGCAAATCTCTCAAAAAGGAAGAGGCTAGGAGTCATGTTGCATGGCCAAACATATTCCAACATTCAATCGGCTAAATATTGTTTGTTGAGGACTAATCAAGATTACCATATTGTAGATGGCACCTACATTTACATGCACACATACAAACAACACATTGATTATGAAATCAATCCAAATATAAATTCAAATTGTGTTCCACATGTAGCTGATAAGTTTTTAAAGTCAGACTACAATAGTTAAGAGCAATAGTTTCTTAGTTTACTGCATATCTCAAGTATTTTATAAATGCTAAGTCATCTCAAAAACTGCTGTGAACATTGACAAATGTCACATCAAACAGAGTGACTCAGTCAAAAATTTAGGTGTCATATTTGACCCTGATCTATCCTTTGAAACGCATGTAAAGAAAATTACTAGAACCGCTTTCTTCCATCTTTGTAACATTGCTAAAATTCGTTCTATACTGTCTCAGTCGGATGCGGAAATTATAATTCATGCGTTTGTTACCTCCCGTCTCGATTACTGTAATGCACTACTCTCTGGTCTCCCGATTTTGGCTAACCTGCATTGGCTCCCAGTTAGCCTTAGATGTGATTTCAAGGTTCTCTTAGTATTATACAAAATCATACATGGACTTGCTCCCTCTTATCTTTCAGATCTGATTTCCCCCTATGTCCCGGTCCGAAGCCTACGTTCTGAAAGTGCCGGTCTTCTGGTGATCCCAAGAGCAAAGAAGTGTTCTGCTGGTTCGAGAGCATTCTCCATCCGGGCACCGGTGCTGTGGAATGTTCTTCCCCCTGAGATCCGATCTGCAACCTCAGTGGAAATGTTTAAATCTAAGCTTAAAACTCACTTCTACTCTATAGCATATGAATAACCTACTCTTCTCGTCGACTCCAGAGCAGGGGAATGTATAATAATATTCTGAAAAATAGTCTGTGTAATATAGTGTAATAATCTGTGAAGCCCTTTGAGACTCTTCGTGATTTAGGGCTAAACAAATAAAAATGACTTGACTTGACTTGTATAAAATACATTTCAATGTACTATATTAAAAGACTTGTATGTATTATTTTCAGGATGTAATGTAATGCAATGTAACTTTGTGAGTGTAGTAAATAAGTATGCAACAACCAAGGTTGTAAGGAATGGTAGGACATGAAAGCAATTCCCACAGATGAACAGGGGATTTTGAAGTTGGTAAAGATACATTATTTGCTGTTTAATGAGAGCTACAAACATTTCTGGCAACAATTAATACAACTTCAAAAGGTAAATTCAAATTTAAAGTGTAATTTATTCTCCAAAGAAAAAAGAATTGGGACAAGTCTTGCTAAGTTTTAGGTTCCTTCTTCGGACTATCAAATAAAATGGACAGCAATGCCTAGTGTATTATTTTGACATAGTCTCTTGCAAAAAAAAAATACTGTCGGGTGGCTTGACTTCGTCATGCTAAATGAACTGCAATAGGCTGCGCATCCAAAGGCACAATGGTGCGAATATTTCAGCGCAGCGATAGCCCGCTATGTTCACCTCGACTTGTTGGCACCATGGAAATCAGCTCTTTGACCATTGCACTACATAGTAGTCGTAGTACCCTTACGATACCAAACTGTATTACGATACCAATATGTATGTAACATCCTACATGCCGACATTTCTTGTGTAAATATTGTGTAAATCATAACTATAACGTTATCCTCCTTGTTTTATAACCTTATCTGCTCTTTTTCTTTATCTTCATGGCTTTTTTTACCTCACTGTGAATATGTGAAACTGGAGTCTCATGCCCAATTTCGTTGTCACGATATGTTAACCCATTTTGTAACAATGACAATAAAGGTATATTCTATTCTATCTATTCTATTCTAAAACAACGCACCTGACTCAATATAGAAATGAATCAAATCGTTTCAATATGTCAATGAAATTTGTAACAAGGGATCAAATTAGACAAAAACTACTCATCAACTTTGAAATGAACCTATGCAACCTAATATACTCTGTAAGGGTATTAGTTTAATTTCAAGAGGAAATGGAACTCAATACATAGCTTATCATTCAAACTGAGCTGTAAATATGTAAATGTAAATCTATTACAAAACACTAGCCTGCCCTGAATTTAAACCGGTTGTATTCAGTTTCAAAGAAATTTTAGGATTGCTTCATTTGACCCAAAAGCCACTATTTCGATCGTAAATTTTGTCAAAATTTTAGTTTTTCAACACTTTAAAACCAGTTATTCAGGCAAACTAGCTTTCCTCATACTTCTGAGTCTTGCCTGAACCAACTGCTTACAACTGCATTTTGCTCTTCTTCACACATCAGTTGGGCAGTTACAAACAAGTAAACAAAAAATGCATAAATAGTCCATTCAGTAGGCCAAATTTCACATTCATGTTCTGGTTTCAAAGTCATTAAATCCCTCGTTCCAAAGTGCCATAAAATTAGGAGAAAATTATTGTTCGTAAATAGGGTTGGGTAGGGTTACTTTAACTGGATTACTTTTAATTACTTTTGGATTACTCCAATACCAAATATGCTAATAAAAGACAAAAGAAACTAAATATGAATAAAATTATGACTCACAACACGTGGTAAGCTTTCTCTCCTGGCTTTGATCTCTGGCAAAACTAACATAAAATGCGACAGACACAAAATGAAAACGAATCCAAACAGCTTGCCAACATCATTTTTGCCGTTCCTTGTATTCCGTTACTCCCCAAGCCTGCACAAAATTTAGTGATTTTATTCATATTTAGTTTCTTTTGTCTTTTATTAGCATATTCGGTATTGGAGTAATCCAAAAGTAATTGAAAGTAATCAAGTTAAAGTAACCCTACCCAACCCTGTCCGCAAGAGACATAAAAAGAAAAGTGTGGTTCAATTTTTGAATTTGTTTGTAATGTAGGGAGGGGTATGGTGTTGATTCTTGACCAGCGTGGCGTGTAATATGCCTTGAAATAAATGATCACCTAAATCTGTCAATTTTGATGTTGTCTATTTACCCTTTGATTGACTACAGACAAGACCAAAGTACCTTTTACCAAAAAACAGCCTGACAAGGCCCAAGTTTTCTGATATGCCACCCAAAACAAATTAGATAGATAGATAGATAGATAGATAGATAGATAGATAGATAGATAGATAGATAGATAGATAGATAGATAGATAGATAGATAGATAGATAGATAGATAGATAGATAGATAGATAGATAGATAGATAGATAGATAGATAGATAGATAGATAGATAGATAGATAGATAGATAGATAGATAGATAGATACTTTATTCATCCCCGCAGGGAAATTCACAAAAAATCCAATTCTGTGGAGATGCCGGGTACTTAACTAAGTCGATTAATTGACTTTTATATTACTATTAGCATGAAAGATAACACTCAAATGTGTGTAGCTAAACTGAGGTCACTAATAAAAAAGAGACAGTTTTGTCGTTTGTTGATTTCAAAGAAACGTACATCACCAACAGATGAACTTTTATAAACAAAGTACATAGAGTACCACAACAGGGAGGAGTTGGGGACGTAAAATGTCAAGGACAGACATTGTGTATTGGCCACAAACTAAACCTTTAATTCAAACTTAATCTTACAAAAAAGCTCCTCACCAGTCGTAAAAAATGAAGAAGAAGGTTTTACAACAACTTTCAAAAGGCTTTACATTATTACCACAGAGTTACTTTGGTGTTGTGAATTTGTTTATTTCCGGATTAGTCTTAGATTAGCAAATTAAAGAGGTGTTTTATACCATTTTAAGCATGCTCTTATTTTTTTTTAATTGAAGTAAATATCGTTCAGCCACATTGCCGCAGAGAACAAACTGTCAACATCATCTTATTTACAACCCGAACAGAATGCGACATGAATCCCTTTTGATTTGAGGTTTTCAAGCTTATTTTCGTCCTCAAAGTTGATTCAACTTATCAAGTACGCTTAAGAAAAAAATGCTAACAAGGTTGAATTGGAGGTCCTCTTAAAAACTTGCAGAATTAAACTGGAAGGTCACTTTTTTGTCGATATATATATTGCAGCTTTTGTTAAAATTATGTGGATTGAGGAGAAACAAAGGGCTCTGTCATGACTCAGGAAGAGAAAAAAAGTAGAATTTACAGAGGCCCTGTAAAATATTTACAAATCTCATTCGCTGCAGGCAATATCAAAGGAAGCCTAAGACTTCCCGGAGCATCAGGTTTTAAATGCCACTAAATGTATTCTGTGAAACGCACACTACCAACTTACTGCATCTTCTCTCACAACCAACAAAAAAGCTTGTTGTGTTTTAGAAGGCTATGAAGCCTCAAACATCCCCTCAGGGTGTCAGCAACACAAAATATTTAGAATCAGAAACAAGCACAAAGCATGCTGTTGTACTTTGGACAGGGCGTGTGTTATTTTTTAACTCATATGCTTTTGGCCATTCCGTGATGTTCCTGCAGGATGCTCAAACAAGACAGAACCATTAGCAGAAGAATAGACCACTTTGTCTGATTGCCAAATGTTAAGAAGCTCTGTGGGTGTTACTATAATAACTACATCTGACTGGGAAAATCAGTAATAATTAATGCAAAAGTTTATTCTTCAGGAAAGGAAATATTTGATTGACGTTCTTCTCAACTGTTGCCGCCCTTGGAACAACATATCTGTATTTTTGCAAAGTAACGAGCCTCTTACAGATGTTCAGAATAAATTAATCCTACTGTTTGAAAATCGGTTCGGAAAACATTTGTAATACAATTGTATTCCCAACATTACACTTGTTTTATTTTTAATACAAAATCACAGCACATTGAAAACCTTAGTGTGAATATGCTCTTCGAATGAAAATGAATGAACTATTTCACACAGAGGGATAAAGTCCCATTTCAATGTAAGACAGCACACATTTTGGCTAGGAGCAAGAAAATTCAATACCCATCCAAAAAAAGATGGACAATTTTCCTTTCGTAATTCTGAGTAATTGACCTCCGATTCAAGCTAATGAGTCAATATTTGCATAAGATGTAACACTTGGCAACTTTGGAGAGTACTTATTATTTCATTATCTACAGCACAAATCCAGTAGTTCATGTCAAGAACCTGAACAGAAGAACCCAAATGTGTGACGTTTCTCACACAAGCTTTTATTTTACGGGAAATGGCGCAGTCATACACGTTAACACAAAACGACAGTGATTCAGTGATCGCTGAGCGAAAGAAGAAAGACAGAAGTCTGGCGTGCAACAACAGAAAGCAAGGGACCGACGAGCTTGATACCGGTTACATGAGCCTATACCGGACAGATGATGTCAATACCGGACAGAACGGGATTGAAAGGATTGATCACGGATATAGGACAATGGAGTCCGATATTAAACAGGACGAGATAGACGGGAACGATACCAGACACTGGAGACTGGAGACCGATATTAAACAGGATGAGATAGACGGGAACGATACCCGATACTGGAGATTGTAGCAAGGTATCAGACAGGAGGAGACAGACAGGCACGATACCAGACACTGGAGACCGAAATCAAAACATGACGAAACAGACTAGATCGATACCGGACAGGATACACAAACGGGATACCGGGCCGAGTCAAAACCCACGTCTTGCAGGTGCAAAGGTTCATTGACGGACTGACACAGGGTGAGTGAGAGTAATGAGCTTAAAGAGAAGGGAAGCCAATCTGTCAACGAGCCACAGCTGGCGCCAATTGGGACACATGGCAACAGTGACCGTTCATATTTCCTTCTATGTGCTTAAGTAAGGCAGACCTAATATCTATCTATCTGTCTGTCTGTCTATCTATCTACGAGTTGGTGTTGGCCTAATCAACTTTTGGGAGGTCATCAAAATCTGTCTAAACCACCCACTGTAATTTTGATAAATGATATCTGTGAAAAACAAAGCAAAACCGAGAGATACCTTTAAAGAAAGACTGGAATCTTAACAATATGTTATGTAGTTTTCCTCTAAAAACAAAGTCAACATTGATTTTGACTTCCTGTTCCATATTGTAAAATGGCCACTGTTCGGCAGCTTATACTATAAAAAGATTATTAATTAATGTCAGCCAAATGCTATTTCTTATTTTAAATTCACACAAACACTGAATCTTAAGTCTCAAGTTGAAGTTTTTGAGTTTTTCCTTGCCCTCATGTAGGTTTTAGATCAGGGGATGGTGTAATAATAGTCTGTGGTTTGCAATAATCTGTGGTCTGTGTAGCCCTTTGAGACTCTTTGTGGTTAAGGGCTATACAAATAAATATGACTTGACTTAAATCCTCAATTATTTTTTGACTCACCTTCCTAACCCCTTATTTAGCTTTGACGCTAAATGTATGCACAGCAGTTTTAGTCGAAGCAAGTTAAGGTGTCAACTATCATTGGTTTGTTTACACATCAAGTTGGCTGCGATTGCAACTGGTTTCGTTTAACTGTACTGTACGGTATTATCTTTTCAGCTCTCCTTAGCACATTTACGGTACTGGTGACGGGGATGGACTGAGTCAAACAGCAACCAGAAGGTCACCTGTTTGATTCCTGCTCTGCCCAATTCATTTGTTGGTGAGTCGAATAAGCACGACTGATCATATGTAGAAATAAAGGTGTAAATTAATAAAGACCAACAAATATTTACTATAGAATTTTTTTTTTTTTTTAAATAACGGAATACGTTAATATGTGACATAAATGGAATCTATTCATTTATTGATGCATTTTATCGTGTATTTATTTCAGGATTTATTCTGTCATGTATTTTGGGGGTATTTTGTCATTTATTTTGTGGTGTATTTTGTCAAATTTTATTGAAATGAGTAGGCGACCCAGTGGCCGGAGCTTTTCCCTTATGGTTAATCAGTGATGACATTAATATGTGCAGTTGTGGATCAACCAATAGGTGAAAAGCTCACCCCCTCATTTGAATAACATTTTGTTGACAAAATACACAACAAAGCAAAAGACAAAATACATGACAAAATGCATAATTATATAGACAAAATCACATTTATGTAATCTATTTAGGTATTAAGGGATTGATAGGGTGACATGCATTTCTAGAATAACATGTTATTACTATGTTGTTACTTTGTTGTTACTATGTTATCACCAGGTTGTAATTATTTGAGGGTAAATAGGCTAAGGCAACCACTAAACACCATGCCAGTTAGAAGTCAAATTTCCTATTAAACCACAATGAGCCTTGATATAGTTTAAAAACTCGTCCACGGGCTACTCGGATTGTCTTAGGGGACTACCAGGTGCACGCGGGCACCACGTTGGAGAACCCCTGCTTTATATGCTACCCTGAACAATAATATGAATGTAACCTGAAAGCTTCCTGATAAGTACTTTATACCACATGTGCGGTCCCTTCTCAAGGTTTCTTCATTTCCTTCATGTTGAGGTTTTTTTGAGTTTTTCCTTGCCCTCATGTTGGTTCCAGATCAGGGGATGGTGTAATAATAGTCTGTGTAATAACCTGTGAAGCCCTTTGAGACTCTTTGTAATTAAGGGCTATACAAATAAAAATGACTTGACTTGACACCAATATTTTTAATCAATCTTCAATTAGCGCTCGATGGGCCAAATGTGGCCCTGAACCAACCTACAGGTGGCCCAGCCTTTGATCCAGCCCACCCAAATTGTATTGATTTTTTAAAGTTTTGGTTAGCATGATCCAAACAATCCCTACAATGTTTGACCCTTTGAACGCAGCACTCCTCGTATTCTAACTGCAGTCTTTGCACATTGTTTTGACCTGTGGCTAATCGTGTTAACAGGAATAAGTCCAAAACACTGGAATATGTACCTTTCAACTTTGAGACTTTATCAAGACTTGTACCTATCCAAGACTTAAAATTGTACCAATACAAGTTTTTGAAATGCTCCTACATGAACTAAAGAAGTTTGATCACATTAACGGATGAAAATTGGCTACCTTGTTAACAGGGAGACATGCATGGCCCAGCTAAATTACTTAATTCGAAAATGTGGTCAAAATCATGTCAAAGTGGAATAGTCTTCCTTTAGATCACCAAGGTGAATAGACACGATTCTCTTTGTTTTATTACTTACATGAATAGATTCAGTCATCCGAGGACATGTTATTATTGTTGCTTCACACCTATGCACATTTCCTTACAGCTTTGGATCACTGGTCCCCAAACTACGGCCCGCCTCCACATTCCGTCCGGCCCCCTGAACAACACCAGTAAGCATTTTGACACACTTTTTTTTTTAAACACAAATTGTGGTTGCTCGTTTTTGATTGTGACAGGATTAGTACCCATGTTGCCACAGGGGAAAGTGTTGAATTCTTACCACTGGATTACCAGTGATATAGGTGAATCTCATTATCACACTATCTTGTCAAGGTACCAGAAATGAATGTTGATTTCATTGTGAGTTCCACATTTTACAATGACAATAACACGTGAAACACACGACAAAAAAAATATCCTTGCTGTACCACTGATTGTACTGTGCACTGATAACTAAGCTCAACTCCTTAAGACTGTGCATGTCACGTTCCATGGATTTTTTTCTGTGTGAAGAAGAGTGTTATTTAGGTATTATTTATTTCATGAATAGTGTTATTATTCAATTTCTGAGTTTTGTTCTGTGAGGACCCAGATAGGGTTATTTGGTGATTATTTATTATATTAATAGTATTATTATTTAGGATCTGACTTTTGTTCTGTGAACAACCCAAAAGGGTTATTTGATTGTTCCTTTCTGCAAAACAATACATTTTTACATTTATGCACTTCTGCAATTCTCACATTTTTTCTGCTACAAACTGACCCTGGCCCCCCATCAGAGAAGTGAAAAGTGGCCATAACAGGAAAATGTCTGGGAACCCCTGCTTTAGATCATTACCAATAGTGATGCACAGTTTTTTTTGTTCTCGGTAAGACAAAAAGGTCACGAGTTAACGATTGTATAAGAGAAAAAATACTTTTTTCTTTTTCGGCGTACCATAAATCAATAGGACAAAAGAAAAATCGAGAAATCATATTTAACCCTTTTAGGAAGTTATCCTACAAACATTTCAAAGTATTTTTTCTTTACTTAAATATGCAGTGGAATGAAAGTGGCATGGGCTAATTACAAGCATTCTTCACTGAATTAGTGTTCAGTGTGTGGCAAGGCTGTGCTCTCTTTTGTCTTGATCCCTAAACTGATCCCTTGCTTATACCCCAAGAGGTCATAGGTCACTTGGTTAATTAGGGGTCCAATCAGTCTTTAGATAAACTCATCAGAGCTTAATGTTTGCACTATTTGAGGTCCAGCAGCTCTGCCTGGTACCCCTGATCTTTGCGCGCACTCGACTAATCTAACCACAGACAGGGGGAGTAGGTTGACCCAGCTCAACAGCGCCAAGCTGGAACGGCCTTTTCATTTGATAACTTCAGTCAGCGAAGAATGTCTGTAAGCTCTTGCCGAACCAGAAAAATACCTCCAACGCCAAGTATTGTACACAAGGTGAGGGTTTGAGGAGGGGACGCCCGAAAGCTCTCAAAGCGCGGCAGATTACCGTATTTGCGTACTACGAGGCGCACCCGCAAAAAGTAGTCTTTGGTGAATTTGTTTTCATATATAGAGCGCAACGGACGATGAAGCGCATGTAATTAAAACTACAGTAAGGGATAGGGTTGCAGAAAAAATAAAAAAGGTACCGTATTTGGTAATTGATATATCGTTATACTGTAGGTCAGTGATTTTCAACCACTGTGGCACACAAGTGTGCCGTGAGAGATCGTCAGGTGTGCCGTGAGAAATTATCCAATGTCACTTTTTGAAATTTAAAATTTTATAAAACATTTATGAATCCTTTTCTGCAAATATTATGTCATTGTCAAGTTTCTGCGCTGCACTTTTTGAAATTTAAAATTTTATAAAACATTTATGAATCCTTTTTCTGCAAATATTATGTCATTGTCGAGTTTCTGCTCTGTAAAAACTGGGGGTATTATACATTATATTGTAATTAAACATACTGTTCAGTGTCATTTTATAACATTTATGGTTAGTAGTGTGCTGCAAAATTTTTCCAATGTAAAAAATGGGCCCTGGCTCAAAAAAGGTTGAAAAACTCTGCTGTAGGTAACTGGTCACAATTGCTTAACAACTGATGCAACCCAAATTGCGCTGGTAAGGGTGGGCCGATCAATACAAAAATCGATATTGTTGATACTTTGCGAGCACTTGGATAGGATCGATACTATTGTCTTAAGACCAATACGGTCTTTTCATTTTACCCATCACTATAAGTATGTAGTGTCGTAAGCTTATACATTTAATATAACTTTCACATTTCATCCAATTGTGGTTTCACTTTCGAATGATTTTGCTTTCAAAATATTGTGGAATAAAATATACAGTATTTCCTGGACTATAAGGTGCACCCGATTATAAAATACACCTTCCAAAATACCCACTTGTGAAATATTGTTTTCTTATCGAAAATATGGGATTAAAACAGCATAAAAAATATAGTTCATAGAATATAAATATTCCGGAATCTGGTATTTCCCGCTGTATGAACGTGCACAAAATTAGAATGCACACTTTCGAGTCCCTGGAAAATACGGTATTTTAGTTGTCTTGATAATATTGTTATACAGTATTTGTATTTGTGTTACATTGCAGTTTTTTGTGTGACATGGTGGAAAAGTGGTTAGCGTGTCCGCAGCACAGTTCTGAGGTCATGGGTTACAATCCAGCTACCAGACTTTCTGTGCAGTTTGCATGTTCTCCCATATTCCAGAAAGATGCATGTCAGGTTAATTGGCTGTTCCAAATTGTCCCTGTGTGCCCTGCGACTGGCTGGCAACCGGTTCAGGATGTCCCCTGCCCACTGCCAGAAGATAGCTGAGATGGGCTCCAGCACCCCCGCGACCCTAATGAGGATAAGCGGTGCAGATAATGGACAGATGCTGCTTTTTTGGTTTGACTCTTTTCAATTTTGTTCTGAAACAGTTGTCATGTAAGTATTTTATTTTTTATAATGATAAGAGTTTGTACATTCTATTGTTTACACTATTTGCACTTTGAATTCATTTTCAAAATACTGTGACATGGAAGATATTATATCCATCATGTTGACCTTATATATTTGTATTTTGATTTGTTTTTTCTGAAACAGTTGTGATACGAATATTTGTATATGTTTATACTGTTAAACTTCGCATTGGAGTTATTTAATTAAAAAGTAGACCAGATTCTGAACTGAATGGAGAGAAAGGCATTGTGGTAAGTAATTTGGTCATCCTGAAAGATATAAACACATGGCTACAGGTATTCATGTCACTTACAATGCTTTGTTTAAGTTGAGAAAATGTGAAACAAAATTTTATACCAATTTGTAATCACGTTCTGTCACGTTCTATCATTTATCTAACATATCTGGTACCATGACAAAAAAAAAATGTAATAATAATGGTTTTAATGTGTTGTCTTTATGCCAAGTGGTCTAGTACTCTCCCCCCTGCGATCAAGGTTTGATTCCTATTGCCCCTAATGTTGTGCAATTGTGAACAGCCAATGACGTTTCTAATGGCCTGGTGGTTAGGATTTGGTGCTCTTATTATTGTCATCCAGTTCGATCCTTGCCACCATTGTTAAGCTATTTTCGCCATTGGTAAAATTCATTCAATGATCAACAAATGCACAAATAAGGTAACGCATTTCTAAAATTGTCTGCAAATTAGGCGCATGTACAAATTCCGCCCAATTTTGGGTTTTTGGGTGCGCCTTTATGTGGAAAATACAGTAGTTTGATGCAGCATGAGAAAACCAAAGTCTGTGGCCCTTACACTGTATTTGGGAGCACCGTGACAGGCCCATGCCACACACATCCAAGGGTGATGAAAGTGTGGCTGAGCAAGCAACCATGAAATCTCTCAATGTGCTGTGGATGGATTTAGTTCAACAAAGATTACTCAATAGCTGCCAGAGTATGGACCTTTAACGACACGTTAAATGTGAGATAATAATACAAGTTTCATCTATTTTATAATCACTGTGTTCTTGTAAAGCAATCTATTTAGGTCTGTTCCATAGTATGCCTAATGCAGCAGTTTAGATCAGTGGTTCTCAACTGGTGTGACTTGAGGACCCACCATTCCACCTAATGACAAGCTGCAGACCAAATCAAGAAAAAATTGCCACTCCTCACATTTAGATAGATAGATAGATAGATAGATAGATACTTTATTCATCCCCGAAGGGAAATTCACTTTTCCAGCATCATCCCTGAGTTAAAGCAAGGATGGAATATTCTGGAATATATCTTTTTTCAAAAAACCAAATGACCAGCTAAACCAAGTACCATATAAATACTCGCATATAAGCCTATATTGCAAATAAGCAAATCAGTACAACTGCCTTTAAAATAGTCTTACTGCTAAAGTTTGTACTGTTATTGTACTTTCAAGCAGCACTTCAATAGCAGACGCTCGGACACCTCGTTCATATTTCGTAATCATTTCCTACTTTGACATGATCGTCACTGTTTTTCAATTTTCCTTATCATTAACCTTTTTGGGGTCCATTATTATGATCAGAAAAGGGAAATAAAACAAACATAATCACAATAAAATGAGATGTAGTCCCTCTCAAACACAATTGTGACAAAACCGATTGACTGAACAGCAAGAAGAGATCAAGCAGGGCATTATCGCCATCTAGTGTCATTGACCCTTGTTTTTTTTTCTTCTTTTTAGCATTATTTTGCCAAGGCAAAGGTGCGTGACCCACTGAAGACAGGGGTCCGCGATCCACTTTTGGGTCCGGACCCACAAGTTGAGAAACAGTTCTTTAGATGACTTCTGAATGATGTCTTCATTTTCCAAAGTCCTCACACAGCCACAAGTCTAAAGACTGCGTAGTAAATTAGTAGCAACCATGATCTCAATCGATGGCAATGAAGAGTTTACGATATTCTTAAAGGTCTTTTACTATGAGGAATAGTATTAAAAAACAAAACATACAAAAATGCAGAAGTATAACATCTTTTTATCCTCAAAGAAAACGATCACTTTTAAAACAGAAGTAACTTAACCAAGTGCCTCCGAGAAAGAAAAAAACAACTGTAAGAGTTCAATTTAAGAAAAGACTTCCACTACCGCAATCACGCCGTCGATATTTACGAGACAAGATGGGCAAAAAGAAAACTTACCAAACAACGGTGTCAAAAAGCGCACTCGATTGCTACAGCTTCAACCTGTAGAGAAAAACCTTAAGGATCTACTGGCCCTCGCACTGCCAGGGAATCAAAGCTATGAAAAGATGTGAATGTAGCTGAGCAAATAGGATTAAAGATGGCTAAATCCAAATGGCTGGAAGCACAGCATGCATTAAAGAGGAATTCTCTCGGGAAAGATAATCCCCATATACACATTCTAACACACTTCACTCACCCCAGCTTTTTTTTTTTTTTTTTTACACACTCATAGTAATTCCGTTATTGCCTGAATGTCCACACACCACAGTCAATACAGTCTATAAATACACGGCTCTGTAGCAATGACACACACTGATTCCAGAGAGGAAATACAGTGGTCAACTTCTTACTAGCTTAATTCATTCCAGGACTGTGCTCGTAGCTCGAATCGCTCGAGTAACGAGCAGAGTTTCCCAATGTCAAAAAATGAAAACTGGCCTGTTCCCAAAGACCTGAGGTCCGTTTGCAAGGAAGGGCGACATAGATTGCATAACTGTCAGTTGGTACCAGCTCGATAGCCTAGATGGTAGTGCGCCCGCTACCTAAGACTTACAACATTGGTACTCATTGCCTCCCTGCTTGGCGCTCGGCATTAAGGGTTGGAATTGGGGGGTTTGGTCACCTAATGACTCACAACACAGCAGTTGGGTCTAAAATGGCGGGGCCTGTTTGGCTGCGGCTGCATCGGCTTGCTACAGTTTAACTGTACGGGTCAGGTGTAGCGACATTTCGTTCATTGTGCATGGTTACAAAGAATGACAATAAAAGTAAACTCTATTCTTCTTCTTCTCCGTATTCTTTACTGTCATGATTACCCAAGAGGAGCCACCTGGGGTAATCATCTGGCGCGCTGGAATGCGCTTCCTGATTGGTTTATGTTCCCTTTTTAAGCATGCTACGCGGAGACCTCTTCGTCGGAGGATACTTTTTACCCCGTTTGACTCGCCTGATTTTCCTGTGTCTTTTTTGACTTGTTTACCTGATTCTGCATGCCTCCGATCCGACCTGCTTCCGTTCCACGCTACGATCTTCTCTCCAGTCCCGGTAAACTCGACCTGCTTCCATCCAACGCTACGATTGGCTACGTGTCCCGAAGTTGTCTTCACGGCGTTGCTGCTGACGTTCGACGGTCATCGCGTCTCCCGCTAACCCTGTACACTTCCCCAAATAAAAGACTTGTAACGAACGCTCTGGGGTCTCCTGCTCTGTTCTGGTCCTCCTTGACAGAATCCTCCGACCAGAATGGACCCCGCGTTCGTACATCTGCCCCCTGACGACTATGCGATCTGTTGCCATTTGCTCAGAAAGCCCGTACCTCCGACTCTTTGCCTGCCTCCTGTTGTTCTACCTGATCTCCGTTGCCGACCCGTTTCCGAATCTGCCTACGACCTGCCCTGCCCGCCTGACTCCTGATCTCTCTTCCGAACACAACGACGCCCTTTTTGTCCAGCCCCAACCAACAACACGACGACTACGCCTGTCCGCAACCATTCCCGCCAAGCCTTCACCCGCCTGTCAAGTCTCGACAATCCGTCAAACAGCGGATCGAAGATTCACGTCTTGTCATTCCTTCCTTCCAATAAAAACCAAAAAACGAGTGCAAGTGATCTCAGTTTTCATTACATCCTGCCTGACATTTACAGGTTTTGATCATTTAGATTTGAGTAAACCATATAACAATTTCCATATGGGAAAGACCTATTTCGTCTTTCCTATTTTGTCACTAATTCGGATCGTCCCGGTCGCCTGTAGCATACGACACGATTATTGTCGATTGATAATATAGTATGTGAGTCAATGGGTGCCGTCTTGTACTTGTAAGGTTTACTATTGGTTAATAAGGACCCTAACCCTAACCCTAACCCTAATCATTAAAATGGGAACTATTGGCGGAGGTTGGCAGGTATGAGATCAAGAGACTGTTGATGACACGAAGGCACTTACTGTACAATAAAATCAAAGTTACTGTAACTTTATATGACCGTACTCACAAAAAAAATTACAGCACATCGCCCCTTGTGGTAGTTTTCATGCGCAAACTAGATGAGCTGATGCTATGAGTGAGCGGTCATGAGAGGTGAGCAGTCTCAAGTAAGGGTGGACGGATCGATCCAAATATCGACTGTGAGCAAATACTTGGATTGGATCGATACTATCGTCATGGGATTGATACTGTTCTCCCATTTTAACTAGCACTATAGAAATGTTGTTGTTAGGGTCTGATATACCTCCTTCCACCATAGGGCCCTAACCGGGGTATGAACTGGGCACAGGTCTGTGGTGATTGGACACACCTGTGCCCATTCGAAACCCTAGTTTGGGCCCTCTGGTGGTAGGAGGTGTTCCAGAGCCAAACAGCTGTTAGTGGGTTGTAAGCTAATACATACACTACAATTTTCAAATTGAATCCAGTTATATTTACACTTTATTTGCACTTTATTATAAAAATAGTGGCCAATTAGAAGTCTTGTTGACATTATATTTCTATTTTGTTACCTTTCTATTTTTGTTTTTGTTTGACACACTTAACTTTTGATCTGAAACCATTGTCATACAAATATTTACATGTATTTTTTATACTGCTAACGTTTTTATTGTTATTGTACTTTCAAGCAGCACTTCAATGGCAGACACTCGGACAACTCTTTCATATTTCGCAATCATTTCCTACTTTTGACACGAACGTTGGTCAGTTGGTTAGTCAAAGTATTTTATTTTTAGAAGGTTGAAGTGTTTTTCACATTTTATAGTTTCCACTAGTTGCATTAACTTTGTTTTCATCTAGACATGGTTATATTTGTAATTTAGTTCCATTACTATTTCATTTTTCTTTAAATCTGTTGACTTTTGTTCTGAAATCGTTGTTATACAAATATTTATATTTATTTTTTATACTGCCAAGGTTTGTATTGTAATTCAATAAAAGTTACTTCAATGTGTTTGTCAGAATTGTAAACTAATTAAAAAGCATCAGTATCGGATCTTTCCTGTATTTACCTGGATCGGATAATTCCAAAATTCACAGTCTCGCCTACCCCTTGTCTTGAGTGTTTTCTAGTGGAAGCCTCTGTGCTCGTGAACTAAATTTCCCTTCGTGTTGTTGCAAATAAAATTCTTCTACCAAAGTTTTTGTCTTTAGCATATCTCGTATAAAGATGTACCACAGTATTATAGCTTAACAATCACACCTTGCCACATATTCCCCGCGTTTCTGACACAGCATCATGCCGGAGAGTCTTACCTTCAGCACCTCCATCGGCACCTGCGCGGAGGCCGGTGCAGGGATGCTGACATTGATAGCCGGGGTCTGCGCAACCGTGCTTAGCGGGTACTGGGACTCCAGCTGCCTGCGCTGCTCTCGCCGTTCCTGCTCTTGAAGCTGCTCACGCATCAGCTGTTGTCGCAGGAGGATGCGCGAAGTGGTGGCCGAGGAGCTGAGGGGAGGCTTGGAAGCGCTGCGCTGCTCCGACGGGCTGCGGTGGAGGGGAGAAGGATGCTCTGTGATTGAGGTGGGACTGATGGAGCCAAAGAAGGCATGGGCGGGCGGGTTAAAATAGGTGAAATGAAGGGCGCAAACTTAAAAGTGAAATGAGAAGGGGTCAGGTAAAGAGAAGGGAGGTCAAGCAAGATGATGGTGAGAGATTAGCCGTGTTGATTCACTAGCGTGTCTCCCTCCACACACGCCTGAGGGATTTTCCTGCCCGCTTTAGGGACACCTTCGATTTGGTATACTGTACGCAGCACTTTTGATCACTTTTTTTTCCAAGACCGGAAAAATTTGGCCTGGGAGACCTATCCAATGTGGATTTATGAAAAAATATTAATGCAAATATCTAAATGTAATATTGCTTTTTATATGTGTCGTTAAATAGATTAGTTTCATTACACTGATTTGAACGCTCAAAATGAAAGCAAAATAATTTATGATGTATCCCAAGCACTATATCAGTGTTTGAAATAATGTCTGCCCGGATGCCCGGGGCGTGCATCTTTTACGTCGGGCGTACAACTTACACAACGTTTCTGCCCGGGTGGACGACAACTTTTTCAAGAAAAAAAAAGAAAAAAAAAATTTTTCGTTCTTATTTTTCATTTTTTTTTCAAATAAAACGTTTGCTTTATTACGATTTCGAAATCTTCATTCGGTTTGGAAATTTTGGAATTTCGGTTTGTTTGGCAATTTGCATACTCGGCAGCCGATCAGAAGCCTGCATGGAATAACTTCGTGCTTCCGGACTTTCCCGAGCGTTATAAGGTCGTGCATTTGCATATCATTTTCCAAAGTAGACGCACAGAGAACTCAAGAAAAATTGATAAGTGGTTAGGAATCAAGCCAAAACCTCAGCCCCAGAAGAAAGATTCAAAAGGAGCTAACAAAATTTATGACGCTACAAAACGTAAACGTACATTGAAAGCATTGTGGAAAGAAGAGTTCACGTGGCTTGTAGCAGACGACGCAACGCAAACATTGCATGTATGAAGTTGAGTAAATACAGGTACATAGGTTAAATAACTCTGAAATGAGATGTTTGCATAGTATGTGTGGAGTGACAAGACCGGATAGGTTAAGGGATGAGGAAGTAAGGTGAAGAACTAGTGTGGTGAAAGAGCTTGCTGAGAAGTTTGATGGAAATGTTCTGAGATGGTTTGGACATGGAATAATTAGATTAAGGCTGTTTGAAAAAAAGAGTATGTAGTACAAAAGTGGTGGGACATAGAATGAGAGGAAGGCCCAAAAATGGTTGAATGGATGACGAAACGTGCTCTGGATATGTGGTCGGTTAATTTAATGGATGCAAGGGTGTGCACTAGGGATATATGTGAGTGGCGAAGGATAGTTAAGAAAGACAGATATAGACGCATATGATGCGGAAGGGGTAAACCAGTGTTTGCTGTTGGGCCTCTCTGCAGATGAAGGGTTGCATAGCACAGCAACTCACCCTAAGTTGTGCTGTGGGCTTTTTTCAGTGACAGGTTGGGAAGTGCGAAGGGAAATGTTTGGTCAATGTCAGTGCTTTTTTGACCCTAGCCACCTTCCACGAGGGGGATATGGCATTGGTGTATTGATTGATTGATTGATTTATTTATTTTTCTTTTCAAAATGAAAGAAAAACAATATATTGGGACCCTGTTTTTAAGCACTAAATTTGATATTTGTGTGTGTGAATTTCCCAGCGGGGATGAATAAAGTATCTATCTATCTATCTATCTATCTATTTAGTTTTGTACACGTTGGTCAGAATCAAGAGAAACAGGACTAAGATTTAGGATAATATAATGTTGACAAGATGAACCAGAAATCTGCAATATCAATAATGGATTTGAATTGAAAAAGTTGTGTTATGTACTAAAGATATCATTATGGGTGTCCTAAGTTTTCCCCCCAAAATTTACATTTATTTTATTTTATTTTGGATTTTATACACAACAGAAGATACAGAGATATATTATAAAGTTGACTTGAAACTGAAATCCTCAAGAAAACAAATTATACTTTACTGTGTGGTACACGTTTGTTCCAAACTCTCAGCTAAATGTGAATTTTAACTTTATTAATTGACTTTCTTATTTACAAATGTTATTGTATAATGCGTTTTGAGTCTGCCTGCTTTCCACAGTCTTCTCTGCTAGTTTTTAGCATTTGCAGAGAGGATTCAAACACAATTAACGAGCTATAATTTATGCTTTGTTAAATAAAAGTTCTCCAAATTTTACGTATTATACACTCCAACGTAAAAAAATACAGCAGACTAAACATGAACCTTCAAGCCAAAGCAGCTATGAACTAAATTCAGCTGCACGATTTTTTGCATAACAGAAAGAGGAACAAGGAAGGCTGTTTCAGTTTTCCCACTCTTCTGAAACCCAAACGGCTACTCGCCAGACAGAGCCGAGTGCTCCTAAAATAGAGGAACTCTGCTGAAGCAGAAGTTGTCGGGACGAAGCCAACATGGAGTGAGTGATTCTTTTGATAAAACTCAGCAAAACGTCTGGCCAATCCAGCTGTGCAGTAATCGGACTAATTAGCCGGCAGAGTCAAACACAGCATCGGTCTGGCTTATATTGGACCTTCAACGTACGGCAACTTTCCGACTTCACTCCCAAGCATTGAATATACCGTATTTTCCCGACTATACGGCGCACCCAAAACCCCAAATTGGCCAGAAATTTGAGTGTGAACCTTATGATCCGGTGTGCTTTACCAGTGTTCATTTTACGTCTGAAAAGTGATGGGTCCCGGGGACTCGCATGCTCAAAAATCTATGGGTCCCAACAGATCTATGGGTCCCCAAAATTTAGTGTTATCGAGGTTGAAATTGTAAATCGGCGACAAATAAATATATAAATCTATATATTCATTCAGTTCTAATCATCACACTTAATTGGTAATACAAAGCCGTTATCACTTCACAAAAATACTGTACAGTACACAAAATAATATTGCTGAAATATTAGTCTATATATTCATGCAGTTTTAATTACTTCAGATTTTTCAGTTCATATATTCTTCGTGGTTTGCTGTCCCGCCACAGTTGTAATGCCTTCTCATGGTCCAATTGCAGCAACGGAATTTCCATTGCTAATTTGTGGTTTTCATTGTCGTTGTGCCGATCCAATGTGCTTTTCAGAAAGTTCGTATTGCGAAATGATTTATGCAATCCAGTTTTTTTGTCACGCTGGGTGCACGCATCACAGAACATGTAGCCTCCATTATCATCCTCCTCATAGCGTAACCAGGAATATAATTGAGTCAATTTTGGCAGAAAAGTCCTTTTCTTGCTAGGAGTATTCTTTTGTTTATCTTTCGTCGAATCGTTCACTTCAAAACACGTGTTTTCCTTGCCTTTGCGGTCTTCTGAAGAATTTCTCCGCTGTTTTTCGTGCCGGAATTATTGCCGTTGTTACCACTTTCTGTATTATGTTTCGACTTATTACCGACACTAAAGAAATTGCCAATTTTTTGTTGATTTGCACCTAATACCAACTGTTTTTTACGGAGGCATACTTCTCTTTCACTCGACAACCACCAAAACAATGACGTCATCTCGAAGCCACGAGATCTCGTTTGCCGAGACCGACGCAAGACCAAAACAACAATGGCGGATCTGCCTGACGAAAAGTTTGGAGTGCGGTAAATCTTTGTTAAAAAAAAAAAAAAAAAAAAAAAGTAATCGGGTAATAATGACAATTTGGTGTCAAAATAGTTGCGTCCCGTGGACGCACGTTGATTTGACACAATGCGTCCCCAGCAAAAATTATGCGTTTAGGACGCAGGGACGCGGGCAAACGAGAACACTGGCTTTACCTATGGACAAAATACTGGTACCCAGCGACTCCTCGCTACCTTGCGCTTCGCTTATTGCTGGTTCACTCCTTTGAGGATTTTAAATTAAATTGTCTTTATTGTCATTGATATCAACGTATGGTGCATTTTGTTCAGACAGAACACACTCAGCTATCATAAGGGGCAGGTTGTATGTGTGTGTGTTGGGTGGGCGTGACTGCGTGTGTGCGCGTAAATGATAGGCTGTCAGTCAAAAAGCAGGCTGACAAAAGTCAATATGTTCACACGGCCCCGCCCCCTTTGTCCCACCAAACAAACTGTGGAGCACGCAACAGCAAAACGAGTATTTTAGCGGGTTATTACATTGGAAAGAAAATCATCGCATAGATCACACTTTGAGGAAAGTAGGAGAAGCGCAAAGAATTGCTGTGATTACCAGCGGGTGCTACAGGGATTATTATCGGATTTTGGAAAGAATTGTGGCGACATTGGGAAAAATGCGGCAGATCGGGCCCGCTGCTAACAGCTAGGCTAACAACTCTCACAAGATACTCCGGGCAAGCCTGCTATATCCCACTATTGGGCAAATGAGCCCATCACAACCACAACTACTTCTTTTTTTTCCTACTTTTTTATGTTGGCAGTGGACCCGAAAGGTCTTTCCCCTTTTTCTTTTCAAAGACTATCCTTCTTCTCGTTTCGACTTGATTATCCGACTAGGTATGCTTTCGTTACGTCAAGACCACGTTTTCCGCTTTTATTTTTCCCTCCACCCTTTGGTTGTGCGCTTTTGTTACCACAGACAGAACTAAACATTTGTATTCCACCCCAGTTCAGAAGAATTCAGGCCTTTGGATTGGAACGACTGAGCTCCCGAAAGGACAGTTCCGTGACATACCCAGGCATCAAGACAGAGAACACAATTTATTACGTGGATTAAAATACAGTCTGATAACGTGAACCTTGTGATTGTAACTAAAACATTCATGACTGTGTATGAATCATGACGACTGATGCCACTTGTTTATAATGTGTGTCGGGTTCCCAATTTGAGGGTGAGGTTTTTATCGCCGTCCTAATCTAGAAACTGGTTCACCCCTGACACCCTCCTGGTAAGTGTCAGCTTTCCACCAAATCTCAGTGGTGTGATTTGTAAAAACACGTCATTGGCCCTTTATAAGAGAGAACAGTGGACAGGATTCGCTCTCTGTTCCTGCCTGCCGGGCAAACAACTCGAGTTACCACAAAAACCATATGAATGAAAAATCGTTTTAACATCACATGGTTTCTCACGTCAAGTCTGTTCGACCCCCACTTCCATCGTCTCTGTGTCCCGGACGAGAACCTTCAAGACGTTAGTGGGCTAGGCAACTTTAACGGAATAGCCAGAATTAATATCATGAATCAAAATGGAAATCATGTTCCTTTTAGAATATATCAACTTCTTCAGATTACCCTAACCCTCACCACGTGCAAAACACTCGCCATCAGTTCCACTTCTTCTCCCCCAGTCGGTTTGGTCTTCCTTTCCTTTGTTTTTTCCCTGATTACAATTGAATTTAACACAAAGCTAATGTGCCTGAAAACAATATTTGTTCTTGAATAAATCTTCCTTTTGGTATTCAATTAAATAACCTGTGTCTGCAGTTTTCCTCCCTTTCGGATTATCAATTCTTATCCAAAATTCATGAACTGTAATTAAAGGAATTCAAAGTTAAATTATGGTAGAAAGTTTGCCTTCAGATTTTAAAACCGATCCAACTAAACCTTATGGTGAACCGCTGGTGCCACACACATTTGGTAACTGCTCGAATAAGAATAGTTCTTTGTAAAAGAGGAAAAACATAGAAGTTGAAGCAAACTCCTTACACCACTCATGTGGATGAACTGAAGCTACAATTCATGGGAAACTGCAGAGACTTGACTGAACCCAGGGAGCCCCAATGCTAGCATGGAGCTGGCCAGACACTCCAAATTGCTTTCTTGCACTGATAGAAGCCCAAAAATGTTGTTGCACGTTTGCATAGTGACAATAAAGACCATTAATTCAACTGCAATTCTCCACTACATATTTTTATTTATAGATCTATAGGTCTTATTTTGTTACAGACATACTCTGTTAGTAATGAACTCATCTCGAAGTAAGTTTAGGATTTTTTTGAAGGTGCGACGCGACTTCGCTGATTTTCACTTTTCGCGGGTCGGGGAGTGGGGGAGCATCTTATTGCCCATTACCCGCGTAAACAGAAGGATCTCTGTATTGTCATATTTTTGCAAATATTGATAGGTCGATATATTTTATCGCTGACCACAAATACATAATAGTGATATGCTTCTCGGGTCAAAATGATTCGTTAGGTTTGAGTATAGCCGCCAAAGATTCCCCTTCAATGCTGGAATCACAGAAAAATACGCTACAGGCAGTGTTTCCTCTAAGCTGCGTGCGTGCGCAATTGCGCACTGCTCGCACATTCTCAGCGCACAAGAAAATCTAGCCAGCGCACAAAAATGAGGGCTCAAAATTACTAATTAAGAAGCGACTCAAGTCAAAGTTACTGTGGATGAAGGTAAAAATACACGGGTTCCCCTGACGTTGTGTCCTAAATGCGGTATTTTGAAGTCGAGTCGAAGAAGAACGAGGTTGAGTAAAGTTAGTAGAGTTTGTCGGGGAACCGGCTTCTTTGGCTCGGCTCACTAAAGGAACCGGCTCTTTCGGGTCCTAAACGGCTCTTTGGGTTGTTTTTGCTTCTTTAATCCCAACATGACCAAATATTATGTAAAATGATGCACAAAATGACTTAAAGGAAGGGGGGAATAGAACAAAAAAGAAAAAAAATACCAAAATGAAAAAGTAGTGAAAAGCTGAGAAAAAAAAGAAACAAAAGAAAGAGAAAAAAAGAAGGAAAAATTTAGAAAAAAGCCAGAAAAAAAGAAAAGAAAGAAATGTAGGAAAAAAGTAAATAGAGAACAAAAAGAAAAAAGTAACAGCTCGGAAAAAATAAACACAATGAGATTTTTTTAAAGGAATTTTTTTTAAAAAAGTAGAAAAAAAACACGGAATAAAGAAAAAAAAGTTTGTGTTGCATTCAAATAATTTCCAATTATATCAAGTGAAACTTGTTGCCAACAATGTACTTCCACTAAGAAATGTGATTAAGAACAGTTCTGTATCTTACAACCGACTAAATAAGCCCCCAAAAATGTTAATATTATGTGACAAAATATATCGGGAAATAAAAATGGATATCTTGTGAAAGAATTGTAAGAACAAACGACGTTTGTAGGCTGTACAACCTTTGCAATAGTACATGAGTCAATTCATTCAAAAGAGAAAAATAATTTTGCATTGCCGGAAACTCAGCAAAATGTAACTTGATGTCAAGTTTTGGACATGTTTGATAATTAATTATCTTGCCACACTTGGGATTATGGTTGCTCACTGTTGTTTCAAGCACTGCTCACCAACTTTGTGTGAACGCTGGGACCCGTGGAAAATTAGAGGGAACATTGGCTACAGGTCACATAAAACAAAAACAAACAGACTCAGAGATAGTTTCTTGCCCAGAGCCATCACCACCCTTAATACACACTGCACAAAAAACTGAAACTCTTGCAAACACACTACCTCATACAGATGTAAAATTGTATTCATGCCATGTCAATACAAACTTGCTATTGCATATCTATGTACCCCTGATGCTTCCTTAGTACCATGTGAAATTGTTATTTCAGAAATAGGGGACATTTTCTAAAAAAAAAAAAAGAAAAGAAAAAAGAAACCGCTTAAGTCCCAAAATTTTGAAAAAAATAAAAATAAAAATAAAAATAAGCATATTATTTTATCTCCTTATTTCACATTTTCATTTGTTTCATAAGCGCAAACATAAACAAAGTAACAGAACATTTTTTGGGGTATTCAGAGCATGATTTACACCCCACAATTTTACGACATGCACCGAGCATGTTATACATTTTTCTGAGCACATGATGGCGTAGTCGAGGAAGTTAGCCATCTTGAAAACCCCTATGTGTGTGTGAAGTATCTCCCTGCAGGCCTAGACTGCTTCATGGGCGCATGCGTCATTCCGAAAAAAATAATATGGTGTGAGATTATTTTGTATTTTGTACGGGAAAATACGACAGTTTGTACAGGCATGGAGCCTTGGAGGTTGACAGGTATGCATAGTAAGGCTGGCATCGGTGATCAAACCAGGTAACAATGGTGGGAGCACCAAATTCTAACCACAAGGGTGCTCAGGACCACTGGGAATGGTTGTTCACAATTGCATAACATTGAATGCAACAAGAATCGAACCCTGATTGCGACAGGGAAGCGCCACATCCTATCCACTGACTAGCCCAATAGGCATATACAGTAATCCCTCAGTTATTGCGGTTAATGGGGCCAAAACCACCCGCGAAAAGTGAAAATCCGCTAAGTAGCGACGCCCCTTCAAAAATGCTAAAAAAAAATAAAATAAAAAAATATATATATATATATTCCTCCGGGCACTCCGGTTTCCTCCCACGTTCCAAAAACATGCATTTCAGGTGAATTGGCCGGTTCAAATTGTCCCTAGGTGTGGATGAGCAAATGAGTTGTCTGTCCCTGTGTGCCCTGCGATTGGCTGGCAACCGGTTCAGGGTGTCCCCTGCCCACTGCCCGATGATTGCTGGGATGGGCTCCAGCACCCCCGCGACCCTGCTGAGGATAAGCGGTGCAGCTGATGAGATGAGATGAGATGAGATATATATATATATATATTTTTTTTGTATTTTATGTTGACAATATCTGTGTATTATTTGTTATTGCAACATCCATTTTGGCCTGGTCATCCTGGAAGGGGATTACCTCATGTACGGTCCCTTCACAAGGTTTCCTCATTTTCCTCATGTTGAGGTTTTTTGAGTTTTTCCTTGCCCTCATGTCGGTTTTAGATCAGGGGATGGTGCAATAATAGTCTGTGGTTTGCAATAATCTGTGGTCTGTGCAGCCCTTTGAGACTCTTTGTGGTTAAGGGCCAAACAAATAAACATGACTTGATTTGACTATATATATATATATATATATATATATATATATATATATATATATATATATATATATATATATATTTATTTTTTATTTTTTATTTTTATTTTTTTCTTTATTTTTATTTTTTTTTTAGACTTGCGAAGCTCTGAAACCGTGAACGTGAAACCACAAAGTAGCGACGCCCCTTCAAAAATGCTTTAAAAAAAATATATTATTATTATTTTTTTAAATTATTTTATTTTATTATTAATTTTTTTTAAGACCTGCGAAGCTCTGAACCCGCGAACGTGGAACCACGAAGTAGCGACGCCCCTTCAAAAATGCTTAAAAAAATTAAATTATTATTCTTTTTTAAATTATTTTATTTTATTATTATTTTTTTAGACTTGCGAAGCTCTGAGCCAGCGAACGTGGAACCACGAAGTAGCGACGCCCCTTCAAAAATGCTTAAAAAAATAAAATAATGATTATTTTTTTAAAATTATTTTATTATTATTATTTTCTTAGACCTGCGAAGCTCTGAGCCCGCGAACGTGGAACCACGAAGTAGCGACGCCCCTTCAAAAATGCTTAAAAAAATAAAATAAAAAAATAATTATTTTTTAAAAATTATTTTATTATTATTATTTTCTTAGACCTGCGAAGCTCTGAGCCCGCGAACGTGGAACCACGAAGTAGCGACGCCCCTTCAAAAATGCTTAAAAAAATAAAATAAAAAAATAATTATTTTTTAAAAATTATTTTATTTTATTCTTTTTTTTTTTTTAGACCCGCGAAGCTCTGAACCCGTGAACGTGGAACCGCGAAGTAGCGAGGTCCCACTGTAGACCACACACGAAAATGCATTAGGCCTTATCTCATTATCACTGTATTTTTAGTCGATACAAGATATGTTAGGGTAGGGATAATGTTCACTTTTTCGGAGCTCAGACTAAGCATTGTAAGTGACAAACGTTTGGAATGCATGCGGCTTTGCGTTCATTAATATATTTTATGACGACTGGATTACTTTACACAATGCCGTTCTTCTTATTTCGTTGAGAATGACCGAATTACAATACCCTTATCGTCATTCAGTTCAAAATCTCCTGCATTTTAAAATGACTTTGCGAGGCAGCTGTACCAATGTCTGAGGAAATTTGGTCCCGTGACTACAAATAGTATCATGAAGGGATAAGTTAGTGCTTAAGATCAAGCAGACTTCAAGCCACAATTTGGGATTGATTAATAATGCAGCCAATGTTATGCTATTGTATGGAATTTTGATTAGTGATACATTCTGATTGATCATTGTGCAATACGGCACTTTTCCTAATATTTTGTAACCCTAGCCTTTATTGTAATTTTGAATCCAAGTGCCTTGTAGTCCAGTCTGCCTAATATATTTAAAAAGATATATATCACGAAAGTACTGTTATTGATAGATAGATAGATAGATAGATAGATAGATAGATAGATAGATAGATAGATAGATAGATAGATAGATAGATAGATAGATAGATAGATAGATAGATAGATAGATAGATACTTTATTCATCCCCGAAGGGAAATTCACACTTCCAGCAGTATCCTTGTGTTAAAAAATAAAAGATATAGAATACAAAAATACCCAATATAGCGTATTAATAAAGAGCATTTATGTAGTGTTACGAAAAATACACACTGTAATAAAAATAGGGTAATATGCAAATGTGGGGTTGGGGCTTAATGTGGGCTTTTACTCCCCCGGGTGGAGTTAAAGGGTCTCATGGCATGAAGGAGAAATTATCTCCTCAGTCTTGATTTTTTTTTTACAATTGTTATTCAAATAAATACTGTATTGTACACTGAAACTAAAGAACGGGAGGGGCTTTTTAAAGGCTCAAGCATTCGTTTAACAAAAAAAGTACTGTGTAAACTTTTGTTTGTTTTTCTTTACAAAAAAACTACTGTATTGACACATACTATTAATCAGGGAGACTGTTTAGACACAATGCTCAATGCAAATCCGTAAAGTAGCAAAACCGTGAAAAGCTTTATAGCGAGGGTGTACTAAAATAAGAATTGCTGAATTCATTCCTCCCTGAATATCAGACAAATATTTCTCAACTCAGCTATTTCTGTTTTCTAAATCAAATTATTACTGTTCTTCAACAACAGTATTTGGAAACCACAGACAAAAGTCGTCACAATATAACAAAGGCATTATTCCTTTGTATAACTGCAAAGTCCGTATATAAATGGTAGATTACACACATGTAAATGAACTACAGCTAAAGAAAAACCTTGAATGAGGCTTTTAGTTTCTAGATTAGTCCTTTTTTTCTTTGTTCTGTATCCAAAACCTGGAAGCTGCTTTAAAGCTCTTAATGCATAATTCCAATGTCTGCAAGAGTGATTGTATTTCTTTCATCACAGAATTTTAAATCCAAGTCACTGGTTGTAACATTTTAACGACCAATTTATTGTGTTCAATTGTTTTATTCCTACTCCTTAAAGCAGGGGTCTCCAACATGATGCCCGCAGGCACCAGGTAGCCTCCTAAGAACACCTGAGTGGACCAGGGACAAGTTTTGAAAATAACTCACCAGTGATGAGTCATTGTGATTTTCCAGGAAATTTGATTTCTAACTGGTTGACGAACCTATTTCATCCTAACGTCTAATAATCAGAACCCGGTAATAACATGGTAACAACGTTCTAATAACAGGGGCGGCAGTGGCTCAGGAGGTAGAGCGCTCGTCTTGGGATCAAGAGATCGCAGTTCGAATCCCGGCTCCTCCTTGTTACATGTCGAAGTGTCCTTGGGTAAGACACTGAACCCCTAATACCCCCAAAAAGCAGGATAGCGCCTTACATGGCTGCACGGCCGCTATTGGGAAATGGGAAGCACAATGTAAAGCGCTTTGGGATGTCTTGACTTGAAAAGCGCTATATAAATGTAGATCATTTCATTTCATTTCATGACAAGTTTAAAAACGGATATCAAACTGATAGCCCTTCGTGCCATCAGTGAGGAAAAAGTAGCTCTCAGCTTTAAAAGGGTGGTGGTGTTCGATTAGTCTCTCCAATTCATTCTCTCACACTATATTCTCCTTCTAGAACACAGGCAAAGGAAACCTGAATTTTTTTCATTTTGCAGATGGTACAGGACACCTTAAAAGCATCCTCACTTCTGCCGCAAGCCAAAAAGCAAGACCTTCAAAGACCCCCTGCTTCCACCTCACAAGATTGCTGATGGAGAAGGTGAGAGAACAAGGCATCCTCACAAAAGAAGTGAACAGATGAGGTTGACACACTCTAGCAGAGGTCCCATGTGTATCCACATCATTTAACGTCACAAATGCATAACCTATTCTAATTTTCTACCAGAAAAGGGTACAACAACAAAAATATAAAATAAAATAACAAGCAATTGTGCTGATACTGCTGTAAATCAGGAGACTAAATTATGAAGGCTTGAGTGTAGGGTGATATGTTGTCCTCCTGTCTGGTTTGATTTTGAGTGTAGTAGGAATGGGTTGCATGCATCTAAATTTATTAAAATATAATCAATAAATATCTGTCTATCATTGTAAGTTCAACGCAGGGAACACAAAAGTAGTAACCAGCCGTTAAATATGTCACCACAATGTCAGGCTCGCAAAGTGTGAAATTTGAACAGCGAACTAAATTATCTTTGCTGCCATCAAGTGGTCACAAAGAGGGACAATTGAACAAAATGTAACAGATAAAATAATTTCAATAAACTCTTATAATAAAATAGCTAAAACAGTTTAAATGATGTTGCAACATAAATGATCAATTATAAATAACAGGAAACTCAAACAGACACTGTAGTAGAAAAATGAAGCACTCTACCTTTAAAGTGTGTTAATTTTTAGGTATTCACAATGGAACACTGAATTCTAGATTGTTTTTATTTCATGCAGTGGAAATTATTTTAATTAACTTACCAGAAATTTGTTTTCACAAATATTTTGAGCATACATGTGCACTCAAGTACCTCTGTTCACTTTCAAGATTGTACTTAATAAATGATTGATTGTTTGGATCAGCAATTTCACATAAATATATCATAGATCAGACAAATACAGAGATACTTAAGATGGGAAATTAAGTTTATAGGATTTACAGAAATTGTGCAATAATTGTCTAAACAAAGGTAGGCATGTGCATAAATGTGTGAAACCTGTATCACTAAATCACACCAATATTGAGTAATTCTCTCTTTTGAACACAACAACAACAATACCAAAAAACCCTTCCTATAGCTTCCAACGAAGGTCTACATTCTGGTTAAAACTATGTTAGACCATCAGTTCACAGAACTTTTGTCCAAAAATGGAGCTGGCTTGTTTAAATGTGCTTCAGCAAGCAGACTCATAAAACTAAAATTGTGGCATTTGGTCACAACAAGGAGCATTATGCATGGTGGAAAAATAATATAATTTGCTACCCTAAGTAAAGAATTGGTGATGGTTCCATCATTCTTTGGGCCAGTGTGGCCAGTGCAGGTACTGGCAACGTGTTAAAGTAAAAGCTTGCATGGATTCCAGTCAGTACTGTACAGTGGAACCTCGGTTTTCGAACGCCTCTCAGTTCGAACAAATCGGAGTCCGACAAAAAATTTCGAGAAATTCTTGCTTCGCTGTTCGGTGAAAAAAATCGGAGTTCGAACGCCGGTAATGCTTGAGTACGCTAGGGTGCGATGCTGAGCGGCGTACGGGTGTCTTAGCCCCTTATTATGCCTCCGAAGAAAGTCAGTGCAAGCAGCAAAGTTGCTACAGGTGAAAAAAGAAAAGTAGTGCGTACAACTATTGCATTTAAGAAATAATAGCCAAATATGAAGGAAGTGTGCGAGCGCCTTCTGCTGACCACCACAAAGGTAAGAAATCCTATTCATAAGATTACGATAACGCGAACGTACTGTTAGCCTGGGTTAGCTTTAAGTTTACTTTAAACATTGAAGGTGTTGGAACGGAGCCCAACATTGAGGGTGTTGGAACGGAGCCCCCTTTCCAATGAACCGCTCACCACTTGTTGTGAAGACCCGGGTGCTAAATGACTTGTAAACGACCTGATTTTTTTATCTTTACACGTTCATGTTAGGGGAATCTTTCGTACGGAAGATTACGATAACTCGAACGTACGATTAGCCTGGGTTAGTTTTATGTTTACGTTAAACATTCAAGGTAAACATTTCGGGTGTTGGAACGGATTAAAACGATTTACATTCTATTTAATGGGAAAAATGATTTCGGTGATCGAACAAATCGGTTTTCGAACAGGGTTCTGGAACGGATTATGGTTGAGAACCGAGGTTCCACTGTACTTACAAACAATACTAAAAAATCAGTGACGAGGTTGAATTTGCGCTGGGCCTGGATACTTTAGCAAAACAAGGACAAACACTATTTTGCATCCAGGCATTAGTATTATTGAAAATCTGTGGTGTTATTTAAAGCAGGCTGTTTATGCTCGGAAACCATCAAACCTGACCAATCTGAGACCTGAGCAACATTGCTTTCATCTTCATGCCGTATAAAGTGTAAAAACGGATGCAGCCACAGATGAATTATACAGAATGATTTTGCTGCTTAATTCACATTTCATATACATAACTGTAACAGGGATATTGCATTCTGTCAAGAACCGGAACAGGATCAGGACCCAAATGGGTGATGTTTCTCACACAAGCCTTTTATTTTACAGTAAATGGGGAGTCTGGCGTGGAATGATGGGAAGCCAGAGGCCGACGAGATGGATACCAATTACCCGAGCAGATATTGGACAGATGGGGTCAATACCGGACAGGACGGGACAAAACAGGATATCGAAATTAAACAGGACAAACTAGACGGGAACGAAACTGGAAACCGATATTAAACAATGGGACAGACAGAATTGATAACAAAACTGTATCGAAATTAAACAGGACAAACTACACGGGAACGAAACCAAAAACCAATATTAAACAGGACCAAATAAACGGAAACCATACCGGACAGGAAATACCAACAGGAAACAGGACCGAGTCAAAACCCACGTCTTGGGAGGCAGAGGTCCGTTGACGGACTGACCAAGGAAGAGTGAGAGCACTGAGCTTAAATAGACGGAAAGCCAATCTGTCACTTGCCGCACCTGGCGCCACACGGGCGGGGCCAATTGGGAGACATGGCAACCGCGACATATTCAGACTCACCGAATATTATTTCACTAAATATTTTCATTTATTTAACTCCTTCTATAGTTATTTGGATTACGTTACATGTAATTTTCCACCGTAACATTACAAAGTTCTAATCTATATCCTACTAGTCATATGTTCACACTGCAGGACATTATTGCCTATTTGGTATCTTTTAAAGTTTTTAGGGAACTCATTTGCATTTTAATAAGTGTGACTTCTATTGTGAACACAACATGCCCGTGACTGACCTGTATTTGCGAAGACAAGGGGTTGAGTGACATGCAACCAAAAATGACAATGTAACGTGGCATTGTTTATGGAAGTGAATATGATACTGCATGTAAATGGCTCATGCAGCCGAAGTAACTGAGGTGGGCAGTGGTAGGACTATTCTACATATTTGCAGTGTCTGAAACTCATGACAAAAAGTTACCGGACATCAGAGCAGACAACTCTGAAAATTTGCTTGCCCAGCCATAAAGTTGCCTGCTCCATTTTTCACAACTTGAAACATAATAAGACGACTAAACGCAAAAAAAAAACAAACGTTGATGCAAAGTATTAAAGACTGATAATCAGAATACATAACAGAACAACACTTTAAAATGTATTATAAATTTGCTTTTCGGGCAGCACGGCGGGGCAGTGGTTAGCGCGTGTGCACAGTTCTGAGGTCATGGGTTCAAATCCAGCTACCAACCTTCCTGTGCGGAGTTTGCATGTTCTCCCTGTGCTTGCGTGGGTTACCTCTGGGCACTCCGGTTTCCTCCCACATTCCAAAAACATGCATGACAGGTAAATTAGCCGGTCAAATTTGTCCGTAGGTGTGAATGAGCCAGTGAATTGTCTGTCCCAGTGTGCCCTGCAACTGGCTGGCAACCAGTTCAGGATGTCCCCTGCCCACTGCCCATAGATGGCTGGGATGGGCTCCAGCACCCCCGCGACCCCTACTGAGGATAAGCGGTGCAGATAATGGATGGATGGATGAATTTACTTTTAACATTCAATGCATGTATATGACATCACTTATTTCCATCTGCCATCAGTATGTACCTGTATTTACTCATCTTCATTCATGCAATGTTTACGTTGCGTCGTCTGCTACAAGCCACGTGAACTCCTCTTTCCACGATGCTTTTAATGTACGTTTACATTTTGTAGCGTCATAAATTTTGTTAGCTTCTTTTGAATATTTCTTCTGGGGCTGAGGTTTTGGCTTGATTCCTAACCACATTACCATTTTCTTGAGTTCTCTGTGCGTCTACTTTGGAAAATGATATGCAAATGCACGACCTTATAACGCTCGGAAAGTCCGGAAGCACAAAGTTATTCGATGCAGGCTGCAGAGTATGCAAATTGCCAAACAAACCGAAATTTCCAAACTGAACGAAGATTTCGAAATCGGAATAAAGCAAACGTTTGAATTGAAAAAAATTCTTTCTTTTTTTGTTTTTTCTTGAAAAAGTTGTCGGACACTCGGGCGGAGACGTTTTGTAAGTTGTACGCCCGACGTAAAAGGCAGACGTTATTTCAGACACTGATAATTGAGACAACTGTCAGAGATCTGCAGATTTTATTGAGACTACAAAAGACCACCAAATGTCAGTGTGACGGAATAGCCAAAATGATGCATATTAAACCAATGTAATTATTGTGCTCTGTGATTAGTGTGAGATTACTATAAAAAGTTGACAACATTACTCAAAAAAATTCAGAGATTAAGTGGTATCCCTCATAAACAACCAACCTAACCCTGGCGGAGCGCAAATTGTACCTAAAATGACATATAATGAAGGTCCACTGCAAAAAAATTATTATTTGGGGCTGATTCACAATAATTTGGAGTTGTATTTTTTACAATGTTGCATATAGGCATAAAAATCTGAGTTGACGTTGTTGTGGAAGAGAATAGTCAGCTTTGCTGAATGACATTTGTTACCATCTGGTACATAGAGCTCTTGACCCTAGGGAAGCCATTTTTATTGTTTGTTTTTAGTTTTAGTGGCATACGAAAGACATGATAGAAATTTAAAAAAAAAACATGGTATGACCATATTTATAATTTTGAAGACATACTGTGTGCTGTCCTATTACTTATGGTACTACAAAATGAGTGTATGGATCTTTTATCTAAAAGTAAACATCCAAACAAATATTAGACACTTACACCTCCTAAAAATCTAATTTCTTAGAAAAGCTTTTTATAATTATTCAACACCAATGGCTGATTTGGAGAGTTCTGTGGGGGTGTGACATGCCTCAACACAAACTGCACGATAAGCTGACGTATATTCGAACATGACTTCAAAATTCCTTGCTTTAACAAATGCCTGAAATACCCGAGCCACAGTGCCGCCATACTCACACACGGTTAAATGGGCAGGGTCTGTACACTTGCACTCCGATGGCTTCCATATTTGTTTGTTTACTCCTGAAGGTGTACCGCCCGCCCTTGGAGCATAGTGAAAGTCATGCCGCTGAAAGTGTGTTTGAGGGGGGAGGCTCCTGGGCCCTGCCCTCACTCTCCAATCGCCATGCGGAGTCCTCAGCAAAGGACCAGCCCCCGTCTGAGTTTAGGGAAGAGTGTGCACCCGACACTCGGCCCGCCAAGGCGCAGATTCCAAACACATAGATATGGTTTCACTTGCTGATAAGAGTCTCTGCTGGTGAGAGGTTGTTTTAGATTTTGTCAGGTGTAAATTCCTGCAATTCATGTAAAGAAAATGAAATGCTCTGCATTTATATAGCGCTTTTCAAGTCAAGACTTCCCAAAGCGCTTTACATTGTGCTTCACATTTCCCAATAGCGGCCGTGCAGCCATGTAAGGCGCTAACCTGCATATTGGGGGTATTAGGGGTTCAGTGTCTTACCCAAGGACACTTCGACATGTAACACGGAGGAGCTGGGATTCGAACTGCGATCTCTTGATCCCAAGACGAGCGCTCTACCTCCTGCGCCACTGCCGCCCCCAATGTTTATTTTGTATCCCTTATTGGATACATACCCCGCAATCATAATTTAATTCTGAGCCTCCAAAAAGACCCCCAGCTTTCCATCTAAGGTACACGTTTAATGCCATTAGGTTACTAGTCTGCCCTCCATGAGATTATTTTTTTACAATATGACCGCTGAGCTCTTTTAATGGACCTGTAGCACCAACCAGAGGGACAAAAAGATGGAGGCCGGGTTGAGAGGAGTCCTTTCTAATGTTGTTGGGTCTGCTGCGGTATTGCAAGCCAACAACATCTTCCTGACTGGGCCGAGAACAACAAATTATTTTCTGGGCTGTGTTGATGATACTCTCTCTGTATGTTTTTTCTGTCTGCCGCCGTGCTTCCTGCATAGCACACCATGACGCTGCTGTTGGTTTTGAATACATTTCAAACAATTCAATTTCTGCTTGGACCTGCAGCAGTAAATTAAAACACTACTGAGATTTTGTCCTGTATTTGGTATCCGGTTTAGGTCTGTTTCATTGATATCAGTGAGAAAGAAATTACATTTTAAAATTATACGTGTCCCTCGTGCCTATGATCAGTCGTAACATTCAGTAATACAACAGCAGGTCAAAAAGCTAGCAAAAAGAAATCATCTTTTGACTGCTTTTTTAGTACAAGTAACCAGGCAGCTAAAGAAACAGAAGATTTGCATCTCTATTTCAAATACAGGGTATTTACTAAGTATGATTGTCTTACAATCTCACCCCAAAAAGTGTGTTGATACAAAAATAATATCCTAAATAATTTGTTACCTTGCTTTCAAAGCTATCATCCATTTTGTAAAGCAGAATTTACCTGGTAGTAATGGAGTCATATTTAATCCACAATACTTTGTGATATAAAAGGGACATTTATTTGCGGTCCTGTTTCCTGTTGGTATTTCCTGTCCGGTATGGTTTCCGTTTATTTGGTCCTGTTTAATATTGGTTTTTGGTTTCGTTCCTGTCTAATTTGTCCAGTTTAATTTCGATATCCGGCACCCTTCATCTTTCGCCTTGTGTATACAGACGCTGCCTGACTTACGAACAAGTTAGGTTCTGGGCAATCGTTCGTAAGTTGAATTTGTTCGTAAGTTGCTTCAGTGCTATATTCTGTATGTTTAAGGTTTATATAAGTATGTTTAAGGCTTGTATAAGTAACCTGTTTTGTTTTGTACTAAAAAGTAAACATTTCATAAAATAATATGTTTAAATATAAACAAAGTGAGGTTTAACTTACTTTTAACTTACTCCGTGGTAAAAAGTGGCCGAAAAAAAGCGCTCCAAGCTTTCTTATTCCACTTTCATTTCAAAAGAAACGGCTCACCTCTTCTCTACACCAACCATATTGAATGGATGCACGAGATATTAAACAATAAAAAAATCAAAGTTCTTAGCGCGCTACACTGTAGAAGCCGGATTTCTTCTTCGGAATTGATGCTGGGTGACCTCTCACAGCGCCACACGCCGGTAGCGGCGGAAAGAAGCACTACGGTAATGTCCTGTACTCGGAAAAAGGTGCACACAATACAGAATCTAACATACAGCAATGTCCGGATATTTTTCGACATTCCCCCCAGAAAATGTTCGTATCTACCGTTTTACGTAAGTCGAACGGTCGTAAGTAGGGTAGCGTCTGTAGTACAAAATGATGCATATTTTACATAAATCATCCAAAGCCAAAAATGTAGTAGTTCAATCAGAAAAAAAATTAAGCTGGAGAAAACAATACTACCCAGGTGTTTGTTCTACTATGGCAGGGTCATCAAAAGAGACCCTAAATCCTTTCCTCATGTAGATAGGTTGTTAGTACCCTCCAAAACAAGCCTGACCATGTTATATCATAATCTACCCTGCAGGTCAAAAACTCCACATAGGAGTTGCTGTGCTGCCATTCGCAAAAGACTGTACAAGATGATAAGATGCATGACAGTGAAATCCAGGATGAACAATCAGTTTTCAATACCTCGGGGGAGAGGGGAATCAGCAAGCAACCTAGTTGTTGTAAAATTCAAGATTTGCAAACGGCAGGAAAAAAATGCTCAGTGTTTACCAAAGGACTGGACTGGACTGGACTGTCATGGCAAACTTAACAAATAATTACTTAGTCAAGTACTGTCAATGTATGCACTCAGTATATTTTTGTAATTAATCATGAAAACATGGTGTCCATAGATTTTAAGGATATTTGGCCATTTTCGATAAGGCATGGTGGCCTGGAACTTTCCACGACCTAATTCTGTTATTTTGCTAACACTACACTTTATATTTTCTTAGTTTGTTTTGGGTGAGCACAGTATTGTGCTATTTTTTCATGTTTGACTTAGAGCATCCTAGGGCAGATACGCTTCAAGCCATGTGTCATTCATTCATTGAGGATTCACGGCTGTTCCGAGGCGGATGTAACACATCAACCACATAAAACGGAATGTTACTTTTACTCAGCCTTGTCCTTACAGTAAGAAAAAAAAGCCTGGCAGGCAGCATGTTCAATAAAACAATAGTTGATATCTTTTCAGGTGCTTTCAATCAAAACAGAACAATCGTTATTTGTGTATTCATATTAAGTTGTTTATAATTCTACCCAGAACCACCATACGAGAGATGTCTTATCTGATACGGCATTATAATTAAATCTAAGACCTTTGTGAGGCTTATATATAAGATAAAAAAAATGTCTGTGTATCCTGTATTACATTTAGCAATGAATTTATTTCCTTCTAGACTTTAACTGCTGCTAATCTGTACATCTGTTGGTTTTGTTTGACTTTTTGCACTACTGACAGTTCTTTATAGCTAGCCACTCCTTGGACATCTGTTTCTCTGCACTATTGTACTTACAGCGTTATTGTTACAGTGTTATTGTTACTGTTTACCTGACTTGTTTACCTGACTGCCCATTTTGCACATCTGGTTAGCTGCTCCTCTTGCACTATTTGCGCTACTGTAAAATACTATACTTAGCCATAATTATTTAGTATATTATTAGTACTCAATACTCCAACTCAATACAACATTTTATTTATATCTGTACATTTAAGGAAACTGTGCGGGTCAGATGTATCGACATTGACATGACAATAAAGTAGATCTGAATCTGAATCTGAATCTGAATCATACTCACGTATCTCCCTTCAAAACTGTGTTCATGATTCTACAAAGATACAGAAAATGGGAAAATGGGACCTCCATGTCTGAGACAATCGTTCAGAATGGGAAAGGATAACATACCCTTTCCGGGACAAGGATGAGATCCTGTCCTATGTAGAGGGGTTCAAATATCGACAGTATACGTTTTGTTCAGGAGATAGAGCGTTCGTTCTTACATGGCTGCACGGCCGCTATTGGGAAATTGAAGCACACAGTAAAGCGCTTTGGGAAGTCTTGACTTGAAAAGCGCTATATAAAGGCAAATCATTTTATTTCATTTCATTTCATGAGTGAGGGTAGGAAGGAACGAGAGATTGCAAGGCCGATTGGTGAAGACTCTGTAGTCATGCAGAACCTGTACCAGTCCGTCCCAGTGAAGAAAAGGCTGAGCCAAAAGCCAAAGCTCTTCAGTTACCAGTCAATCTATGTTCATACCCACACGTATGGTCATGACCAGTGGGTCGTCAATAACGAACAATATCTCGGATACAAGTGGTTAATATGTATTTCTTCCGCAGGGTGGCTAGGCTCTCCCTTAACAATCGTGTGAGCAGCTCTGTAATCAGGAAGGCACTCCGTGTAGAGCTGCTGCGCCTCCACATAGAGAAGAGGCAGTTGAGATGGCTCGGTAATCAGGTAAGGATGCACTCTGAATGCCTCCCTTGGGAGGTGTTCCAGGCATGACTCACGGGCAGGAGACACTAGGGAGGACCCAGGATGCGCAGGAGAGACTATATTTCTATCGGATTAGCTCGAAAAAATGGCTGGGTATAGGGAGGTCTCGGCTTCCTTGCTAAGGCTGGTGCCCCTGGAACACGAACCCGGATTTACAGAAGATAATGGATGGATAGATGGATGGTTAATATATTGTATTTTCACTAGATTAAGTTGAAATACGTAAGATAGAAAAAATATTTTGATGACAATGTTTCCATCCTCAAGTGACCTTTAGCTAATGTACATATGTAGCCAGTTGTACTAATATGTTTTAAATACAAATGTTCGTTTAAGCTTATCTGAAAACAGGATAATTCAACAAAATTATTAGCATAGTAATTAGATAGGGGACTGTGTGGATAGAGTCCAATCTTCCAGAACCCCCAGGTGTGCACATCTTTGATAACCTCTCCTGGTCTACCAACAACAAATAGGGTAGGGAGGGCCCTGCCGCGATTCCACTTTCCGAGACTGCACAGGAAAAACAACTTGGAACTGAAGCTGTTGTCTCCTTCTACAGAGTTATAGTGGAAAGCCTTCTGGCATACAGCAAGACAATCTGGTATCCTGGGAGCATGGTTGCAGACAGAAAACCTTACAGAGAGTAATCAACCCAGTCCAACACGTACTTGTTTCACACAGTCTAGCAGATGCTACAAAAAAAGACAGTTTTCTTCCCCAGGATTAACAAACCACAAGACTGTGAAAAACATATAGAGAGACACTCCCCTACTTACGACCATTCGACTTACGAAAAACGGTAGATACGATCATTTATTTCAGGACATTGCTGTAAGTCAGATTTTGTATTGTGTGCACCTTTTTCAAAGAACAGGACAGTACTGTAGTGCTTCTTTCCGCCGCTACCGGCGTCTCGCACTGTGAGAGCTTACCCAGCATCTACCCGGAAAAAGAAAATCAACTTCCTCTTCCTAGTTCATGTGTAAACATTCTATACTGTATGTCCAGCGCGCTAGCCAAAGGGTCGGGAATATTTTTGACCCAAAGAGCCATAAAGGCAAAATATTTTCATTTTTTTCAGAGATCCACATTCCACACCATATATTTTAAGACAAAACCGCCAAACCCGCTCTCAAGACAGAAGCTAAATTTTCAGTACATTTTATTTTACTGTGTGACGTTTGATGATTACTTCACATTTATGAAATATTAATGTCAGAGTCTGTGTCACATATCAACAAATATACCACTTCAACGTTGTCATCCTCCCACAATTACTAGGAATAATTGAGGGTCATTTTAACTGCTTATTTTTCCCCTGTAAATAATGTTTTCAAAAGAGTGTGAAAGCAGAGTTCTTTTGTAAAAATGTCACAAAATACTGCAAACTAAAATTGTATGGGTATATTTCCATTCAGCGCAGTCGGTTGTGTGCAAGAGAGAGGGAAGCGTGCTATGTGTGCAGAGATACGCCAACCTCAACTGCTCAAAGTGCCCCAAGAGTGAACATGTCTTGTTTAATGAACTTCCATTTAAAGGATTCCTTGAAGACATAAAACAAAAACAGGGTATGTTAGTGTAACACGGTGACTGTAAACTGTAGTGGAGTCTGTGCTCTATATATACTGGACCAAACCGATGGTTTTCTCAGTGTTGCTTCAGCTTTCCATATATTAAAATATGCTTCATTCAACCCACAAGTGGAGCATCACGTACAACCTTTGCATTTGCTAGGTTTTTGTCTCCAAGCCATATGTAAACATGAAAAGAGCCATATTTCCCTCGCGAGCCATAGTTTCCCGCCCCCTGTTATATATCATAAATAATATCCTCATTTGCTACATGCCAATATTGTTTTTCAAAGCTGCATTTGGCAATATAGTAATGATACTTATATTTGAACAAAATGTCAGCCACACTGGAGTTCCCTGTGATCAGCAAGCTCTTCAGTAGCTTGAAAACAATCTGGTTATGAATCACCTGTCTTAATGCAGAGAAACAGCAAAATTATGCAAGACTTTGGCCCTTTGTGGTGAGTTTTTCCAACCCTGGTCAAACACAAAATATATAAAAGATTCTTTGTGTTGTGATACACGTCTATCTACATCAAATATATCCATGCTTTCTATGTATAGTTATTATTATGTTATTTAAATACAAAAGTATTTGGGAAATGCATGTCATAAGGGGTTTTGCTTATTATTTGAGTAATTATTGTTTGTTTTTTTTTTAAAGGTTTTTATTTTAACAGAAGGGGGCACTTTAAATAATAATCAGGAAATATTATGCTAGCTGTTTGGGAGAACAATGATACCTTTGGTCTCTTTAATATTGACAGTGATATGATTTTTAGTTGGATCTGCACAGCCCTCAGAGTTTACCTTTGTAAGACTCATGTTGGAATGAGATGATGTGATAATTATATGAACAATCATCACCTGGCTCACTAATTTTCAGAAATAACACATTCAATGCTAAATTTAAATGTGTTATTAGCACTTCATAGACAAGTTTCATTGGCTCTCACTTTTATATTAAGCAACACATCTGAAGCTGGAGCACTTTGTCAAAGAGAGAGACAGAGAGAAAGTGAGAGAGACAGAAGATATGATGAGAGCAGACCTTTCTTATAATTAAAAAAAAGAAGAAAAATAACAAATTTTAAAAAACATTCATAAGATCAATAAGTACTCTAACTCAGTGATTTACAACCACTGTGCCACGGCACACTAGAGACCGTCAGGTGTGCCGTGAGAAATTATCCAATGTCACTTTTTAAAATTTTATAAAACATTTATGAATCATTTTCTGGAAATATTAAGTCATTGCCAAGTGTCTGTGCTGTAAAAACTGGGGATATTATGAATTATAATGTAATTAAACATACTGTTTAGTGTCATTTGATAACATTTTTGGTTAGTGGTGTGCCGCAAATTTTTTCCAATGTAAAAAACGTGCCCTGGCTCAAAAAAGGTTGAAAAACACTGTTCTAACTTATAGTAACAACTCCACCAACAATCATCAGACTGTTCACATGATGGGTCAGAGTCATGTGATCTGTGGAGGAAGTGGGCTCACATGAGCCAAATAAAATGACATTAGATGAAATTTTCTGCAATGACCTGAACTCTGAGAAGTCCTCTTGTCCTTTTCTCTATTTCTTGCCGCCGTGAATTCCAAATGCAAAGTGCCACACTATTGCCTTCCATGGGTATGTAACAAGAACATAGCCAAAGCAAAAATAATTACAACACAAATGCCTCTAAGAATATTGAATGGGGTAAGAGATTAGGACAGCCTAGATGAGCAGTCTTTTCATTGACAATGGAATTTTGTGGTTAGGCAACGCAAAACAAGCATGAATATAAAAAAAAAAACTATGCAATAAGATCTCTGTGCGGACACAGTGGGGTTCCTGTGCTCACTACGTCAAGCCGTGACAAAGGTGTCATCGATAGGGTAAGTAGACAACATTCTGCTACAAAACATCACTGATAATCAACGATATCATCAGCAAAATGGGTTTGTGGCTAAGTCTCACAAGCACTTAGTTACAACACAGCTGCAGCCATATTAAAGTTTGAGATATTGCTTACAATACACATCTGCTACTTTTGTATGATGGGAAAATCAATTTCAGAGTTCATATTTCTCGACAGGTCAGACTAAATGCATGCACAGAAAACCATTTACTTACCGAATCTGCTTGTTCAGCTATCCATTGTACATATTTTCTCCTTTTTAGAGTATCAGTGAACTAAAGACTATCCTGGATCACTTGGTGTGAAAGGATGATTGTGTCCTGAATGGGTGTATCTGCACAATTTGGCTATTTTAGGGAACAGCTGGAGACCCATTAAATTCTTCAGGCAAGATGGCGTTGAACCAAAAAAAACAAAAGGTAAGCGGAGCTGCATTGGGTTTATTTGGGTGCACAGAATACTATTAAAATCTGAATAATTTCATATGTGTATTTGATGGGTAACGTGCAAAATATTGATGAGAAATATTGTTTTATATAATTTGTAGGCTAAAATAGGCGGTTGTCATATTCTCGGTTTCAAGAATCATGACATGCCATCTGATAAAATGCAACATTTTGGGAGGCATGAAGGGTGCTGTAATTTTTCCTCATATTTGCATGGTAAAACATTTTTGTCATTTTCAGCAGGTTCTTGGTTGATGTGGTTTAATCACATCATATACTAATTGATAACTTTATGGTTAGAAAGCATCAGAATACAAAAGGTATCTACTTCCTGACCTCTTGGAATAGAGAAGCTTTTCAGAAATTTAGTCACAATCGTAGCTATTTACATTAAATCAGGGGTCTTCAACGTGGTACCCACGGGCAACAGGTTGCCCCTGAGGACTGCTGAGGTGCCCACCGACCTGTTCTGAAAATAGCTCACCAGTGCTGGGTAATTTTCTTGTAAAATTAGATTTTGGTGGTTGACTGAGTCTGTTGAACCCTACTAACCCCCAAGAATTAACCTGGTAAAAGCTTACGAACAACATCGTAAGACAAGATGTTAGAAAGACAAATAAAACTGGGTGCCTTTTGTACTAATATGTTAGAGACATACTTATCCATTCATCCATTATCTGCACCGCTTATCCTCAGTAGGGTCGCAGGGGTGCTGGAGCCCATCCCAGCTATTTTCGGGCAGTGGGCAGGGGACACCCTGAATTGGTTGCCAGCCAGTCGCAGGTCACACAGAGACAGACGACTCACTTGCTCATTCACACCTAGGGACAATTTGGACTGGCCAATTAACCTGAAATGCATGTTTATGGAACGTGGGAGGAAACCGGAGTGCCCGGAGGAAACCCACACAAGCACGGGGAGAACATGCAAACTCCGCGCAGGAAGGTTCAATCTCATGACCTCAGAACTGTGCCACACACACGTGAACCACTGTGCCGCTGTGCTGCCCTACACACTTATTTAATTGATGAATAAATATATTTTAAAATAAATGTGGTTAGTGGAAATAAAATATTTGAGAAGAATTTCACTTTGAAGATTCATGTCAGAATCAATGAAGAAAACACAAATGTAGGCATACAGTTTTAATCATAGTTGCAAAATGATCATTGATGTCATGCTGTTTAAGTAACATGGCTACTTTGTTTATTATTTTTGGCAGAAAAAGACCTTCTTGAACCGATGTGCTGCATACACATCATTTGATATGCTATGACAGGGAATTGTGTTAACTCCCAGTGTGTCTGAAGAGCATCTTTCTGCACCATGAGCTGTCTGCTCTCCCCAAGCTAATATTTGAAGTGAATGATATCAAGACAACACCCAAATGTTGCATAACTGCTTGCAGACAGAAAAAAAACATACGAGTTGCACACTGAATCAGCGGGAAGCTCGTAACTTGGCCAGGACAGTACTCTCTGCAAGTACTGCGGCTTCATTATCACCTGAACACTAAAACCACCTCAGCGTGCCAAATAACTACTGACCTGTTTTTCAAAGGCTGACTCTTCAGCTCGTAGTACGTTTTGGGCTCCTCTTCTATGTCCTCCCCATCATCGAAGTCGGGAACTATTCCCGATTCTGACTGCATACTTGAAGACGTCAACTTTTAGCGACGGATAACTCGTTAAAACAGTTTTTTGAGACGCCGAACCTCGACCCAGTGAAACTCTGACTCCGCGAACTGCATCTGTCCGACACCCGGAGCTGTGTAGTCCTGAATGCGGAGCCGCCAACAAACTACCGGCACTATTGGGTGCCGGTGAACTACAATAACCACAATCCAGCGCGGCTGTCACTGTCAGACTGTTCGTGATTGGCTACACTCTATCTAATACCGCTCTACCGCTATTTAGACACTCAACTGAGAGTTTTTTTTTCTTTCCGTACTCACTAACTTTGTGTAACCACATGTAAAAAATGTATGCATATGTATGTTAACTTAAAAAAAAGAGTTACATTGTTGTTGCACTTTCACTTAGCCCACTGGTTCTCAATTGGTTTGACTTCAGGACGCACAACATCAGTATTGTGCACGTCACTTGAAAAAAGTAAGTAGTTAATACTTCTTCCAAAAAGTAACTCAGTTAGTTACTGAATTACTCTGTCGTAGAAATAACTCATTGCCAGGGAAAGTAACTATGTTACGGTTGCCCATTGCCCTCATTTGGGCCCGCCCGTTTGGTGCCAGCTGCTGCTTGTTGCCTGATTGCCTTCCCTACTATTTAAACTCAGTGCTCTCATTCACTCTTCGTCAGTCCATCAACGAGCCTCTGCACTTGCAAGACTTGTATTTTGACTCTGTCAGGTATCCTGCTCCAGTCTCCAGTATCCGGAATCGATCCTGCCTGTCTCGTCCTGTCCGGTATCTTTCTCATGTATCCGGTATCAATCCTGTCTGTCTCATCCTGTCCGGTATCTTGCTTCAGTCTCCAGTATCCGGTAGCGATCCCGTCTGTCTCGTCCTGTCCAGTATCTTGCTCCAGTCTCCAGTATCCGGTATCAATCCCGTCCTGTCCGGTATCTTGCTCGTGTATCCAGTATCTGGTATTGATCCCGTCTGTCTTGTCCTGTCCGGTATCCTGCTTGTGTAACCAGTATCGGTCCTATCCGGTAGCGATCCCGTCTGTCTCGTCCTGTCCGGTATCTTGCTCCAGTCTCCAGTATCCGGTATCGATCCCGTCCGGTCCGGTATCTTGCTCGTGTATCCAGTATCCGGTATCGATCCCGTCTGTCCCGTCCTGTCCGGTACCTTGCTCGTGTATTCAGTATCGGTTATAACAGCGTTATTCCCAACACTGCGAAAGACTAGCTGCAACCCAAATCAAGAGTCAAGACCGGACAGGACGGGACAGACGGGATTGATACCGGATAGGACCGATACTGGTTACACGAGCAGGATACCGGATAGGACAAGACAGACGGGATCGATACCAGATACTGGATACACGAGCAAGATACCGGACAGGACGGGGTTGATACTGGAGACTGGAGCAAGATACCGGACAGGACGAGACAGACGGGATCGCTACCGGATACTGGCGACTGAAGCAAGATACCGGACAGGACGAGACAGACGGGATTGATACCGGATACAGGCCGGGGCGGCAGTAGCTCAGGAGGTAGAGCGCTCGTCTTGGGATCAAGGGATCCCAGTTCGAATCCCGGCTCGTCCGTGTTACATGTCAAAGTGTCCTTGGGTAAGACACTCAACCCCCTGATACCCCCAATAAGCAGGTTAGCGCCTTACATGGCTGCAAGGCTGCTATTGAGAAATGTGGAGCACATTGTAAAGCGCTTTGGGAAGTCATTGACTTGAAAAAGGCTATATAAAATCAGATCACTTCATTTTATTTCATTTTGTATAGCCCTTAATCTCAAAGAGCTAGACAGACTACAGGCTATTACACGATCCCCTGATGTAAAACCCACATGAGGGCAAGGAAAAACTCAAAAACCTCAACATGAGTAAAATAAAAAAACCTTGAGAAGGGACCGCAAATGAGGTGATCCCGCTTCCAGGATGACCAGGCTGCAATGGATGTTGCAAAAACAAATAATACACAGATATTGTCAACATGAAATACAGGTAATACAAAAATCCGACCAGGTTCTTCAAGTTGAATTCCCTCAGAATCTGGGAGCTAGTGAATGTACTGTGTTTTCAGATACTCTTCTGTTATTTTTTAATCTTTTCTTCCCATTTTCTTTTAATTCAGAGTGATGAATGCCCGTGACATGCCGTCCACTATGTCAGAAATGGCTTTAAAAGTTTTACCTTTTTCGGCTCTTTCAAAAAGTTGATGTGATAGTATTCCTTCAGTTTAAGGTAACAACAATAGTCACTTCCCTGTAACCCAAATTTCTCTTTCAATTTCAAAACTCAGCTTGCCATTTTCAACAATCTTGCATATTGCTGTAATACGTTTGCTGGCCACAGTAATCTTTTATATAGCAGTTTTACAAATTAAACCAATCACAAAATCATGCTTTTCTGGATTTGTTTAAATATGTTTGAGTGGTTAGCGCGTGTGCGGCACAGTTCTGAGGTCGTGGGAACCTCCTGTGTGGGTTCAAATCCAACTCCCGGCCTTACTGTGCGGAGTTTGTATGTTCTCCCCGTGCTTGTGTGGGTTTCCTCCGGGCACTCCGGTTTCTTCCCACATTCCAAAGACATGCATTTCAGGTGAATCGGCCTGTCCAAATTGCCCCTAGGTGTGACTGAGCGAGTGAGTTGTCTGTCCCCGTGTGATGAATTATAATGTATGTCTATACAGCCAAACAATGTACATAGCATGCTTTGTGCATAGTATGTGGTTGGCCCCAAATACAATAATTAATAAATCACAGCACAATGCTATTTTGAACATCCACATGTTCTCACAACCCGTGGGAAAATTGAGCTCTCAGATGTTTACTTTTCAATGCTCTCTCTTTGATTGAAGATAAAAAAACATGAAAGTATCTATCATATGTACCTGCATCCCACAAGGGTTAAAGCAACAAAACAACATGAAGACCCGTTTTGGAGCCGGTTATTTTTTTTGTGAGCCGAGACAAAAGCAATTAGTGTACAGAGATTCGCGGTTAACGGGGACCAGAACCAACCATCAAAAGTGAAAATCCAAGTGTAGCTGGGAGAGAGAGAGAGAGAGAGAAGGGGGGTGTCAACCCGAAACTCAGTACCTATTTTAAATTATTGTTTTTTCGGGGGTGTTCGGTGGCACACTGATCAAGGCCCAGCGAAAAAAGAAGCTGAATGAGCGCGAGAGAAAGAGAGAGCAAAGACTTCTGCATGACAGCATGACGAAGGAGCGAAACACACTTAGCAAGATGCAGGGGAACACAGAGCAGGTGTCCAGTCAGTATAAAAGACGCAATGATATTAATTAGCATCGGAGTTCTCAAGTCAAGGAGTGCTGGCTGATCAGAGTCAGTCTTGGCCCGCCCTCCTGCTACCCCCCATTCACGCATTGTTAGGCATTCGTTGTTTTGTTTTTTTTGTTATTTCAACGTTTAATGGCCAATTGGCTTGAATCTCCTCGCTCCCTAATGGTGTGGGAAGCATCTGTTTTTTCTTTTTTTTTCTTTCAATATTTTTTCCCCCTATCGTTTTTTTAATTAAATACTTTTTTTTTCCCGCAAAGGGGTGAACCAGCAATAACTGAAGCTGGAATTAGCAAGGGGCCCTGTAATTGCTTGTGCAGTGGGTTGACAGCAGACAGTTGGTCCTATCGTTTAAGTGAATTACCGCCCCCTAGTTTGTAAAAGTGGTAATGTTTGATTAGCTGCACCAACAGCAATATTACATTTAATATTACAGCTATGCTTTGCTGCAGGGCACCTAAATACACAATTTTAAAGGCTGATCTCTGAGCCTAAATAAGAAACTAAATATAAATAGAATGATGACTCACAACACGTGGTAAGCTTTCTCTCCTGGCTTTGATCTCCGGCAAAACTAACATAAAATGCGACAGAAACAATATGAAAATAAATCCAAACAGCTTGCCAACGACATTTTTGCCGATCCATGTATCCCGTTACTCCCCAAGCCTGCACAAAATTTAGTAATTTTATTCATATTTTGTTTCTTTTGTCTTTTATTAGCATAGAGTGGGAAAGGTGAGATGGCACAACATTCATTTGGACAGGTAACTTAAAATTAGTTTTACCTGGTTATATCAGTATCAGAAATTATTTTCCCCCCATTTTATTAACACTCCACTTATTGAAACATGAATATTTTGTTTGTTTGTTTGTTTGTACATGATTCAATTGTTTGTTTGTTTGTACATGATTCAAATTGAATCTTTTCTTCCGGCGCCGTCACGAATGGCAGCCACTCCAGCAGCTCCCGTGTTATTTTCGATTGTTCTCGATTGTTCTCAGCTCAGGGATGCTGCTGGAAATGTGAATTTCCCTTCGGGGATGAACAAAGTATCTATCTATCTATCTATCTATCTATCTATCTATCTATCTATCTATCTATCTATCTATCTATCTATCTATCTATCTATCTATCTATCTATCTATCTATCTATCTATCTATCTATCTATCTATCTATCTATCTATCTATCTATCTATCTATCTATCTATCTATCTATCTATCTATCTATCTATCTATCTATCTATTTGGTATTGGAGTAATCCAAAAGTAATTGAAAGTATTAAAGTTAAAGTAACCCTACCCAACCCTGATAGCAATTTCTGGATATTTCCCAAAAACGGTCACAAAGTATGACGTTGACGCTCTACTAAGTTTGTGTCAGTGCAGTCATTAAACACTTGGTGGCAGTGTAAAGCAAAAGAAGCAATGATGAACGCCCTGTTGGCCTCAACTGTATGCAAAATTGATATTTGCATTTGATTATCCTGCAGAACAGGCTTAAGTCTCCTTATCCATTGCCAAAGCAAATACAACACAAACAAGCATTATGAAAAATACACTCCTCATAAACTACATTTGCGTCTCAATGGTTCCACTGCAGGGCGTTTAAAATCTATATCCAGGCACAGTTTATTGGCAGAGCAGGATAGCCTTCATTTTTTTCTTATTGTTGATGAATAAAAGCACTCATTACCCAAAGCCCCCAGATCACAGAGGCCCCCAGACTTTTGGAATACAAAGCCCTTTGTAATAAGCTCACATGGGAAAATTATACATACATTATACATAATTCATATTTTACTAGCTGACTTTGAAGAAGGGTTCTGAAATCAAAATATGTGCTTCTGACAACCATATTTAACATGTTCCTTCTCTGCATGCATCCCACAATTCCCAGTTTCAGTCTTGTGCTTAGTTTTTCTGTAACGATATTGCAACCCAGTTTGCTCAGTACTCATGAATAGTGACAAATAAGTAAACATGACTGACGAACAACCTGGATCTGAACAAACACTCTAGACATTATTATGTAGGAGCCGGAGACAGGTGTCACAGAGGCCCTGAGACTAACAAACTGGGATCCAAGAAGGCAAAATATGACAGTAAAGTATTTGTCTTGGAGTTGTTCAACAATGTACTGTTATGAATGCCGATGTGATTCACCTATGCCCGCTCAATTTGCACCACCGCTGTGGGCTTTGATTAGCTCCCTGTCCCTATTTAAACCCAGTCCTGTCTATCCCCTGCTGGCAGTCTGTCTGCGAACCTCTGTGTACACAAGGCAAGCCTTTTTCGACCCGGACTCCCGCCTGTCTCGTTTCTGCTCCCGTTTGTCTCCGGCTACGACCTGTTTTGATCCTGACCACGTCTGCTCTACCGTCCCGGCTTACGACCCATTTTTGATCCCGACTATGTGTACTCTCCCATCCCGGCTTGCGACTCGTTTCCGACCCCGACCACGCTTTGCTCTTCCAGTCCCGGCTACTGAACAATTTTTTCGTCCCTAACACCGCCATCGCTCGCTACGGAAGATCCACTTCCATGTTCGGATCACAATCCAAGTCCGAGAGCGACTTGCCTCCCGCGTCCAGCGAACACCGTACCTTGGGCGCCGCCCTTCCTCTTTCCTTCAATAAAACCTGTGGTAAACGTTACGCAATTGGGTCCTGTTTCCGTTCTGGTCCTGACATTTTCTTTCTGAAATCTGCATTGTTCAACAATTTTCTTTCTGAAATCTGCATTGATATTTTACCTGTCATGACATGTGGATGCCAATGTGAAGTGACATTTTTTGTCTTAATATTCAGACGTAAACAACCACAAAGAAACTCATGCCCTGATTAATATTATTGCTCACAGTGTGACACTTGTGATACCATCCAGAAGTTACAATTAAATCACTGTTCTATCTAATGACAAATACCAAATCACTAAATAGATAATAAACATCGTCTTATGTGAGCATTTGTAAAATAAAAATAAAAACCATTACGGCTTCCTCAGGCTGTCTGGGCTTATCATTTGTCAGAATATTTATATCAGATGCTGACAGTTGTCCTGTCAGATTAAGGCTAAAGCTTGAGCAAGAGTAAAAAGGGCAATGACTGTCTTTTGTCTATAGGCGTGTTCTGGGCAGAGATTGATAGGACAGATGGTTCTGGGGGATCTTAATGAGATAAATATCCATGTCTGATATCTCAATACCAAGAGCAAGGGGGGGGGGTGTTAAGGGAGCCTAAGTCAGCATAAAGCATGAATCACATTCAATACAGTAGTGTTGTTGTCTATTCTTACAGAAGTGATCTGATTCTTTCACTCAGTTTTCTTTTTTACATCCAAACTGCAGACCATTTATTAATCGAGTGTTACTATGAAAATCACCATTGGAGTTGTAATAGACAGTCATGAATGTTAATGGTGAAAAACACACCATCAGATCTATTTAATTTATATTTAACGATTACCACATACACAAAATAAGCCCCCTCTCTTCTGCTTTGAATACGAGACTGCAAAGCTTAAAATAACCTGTTCCCGTCGCCTTATTAGAAAAAATTCATGGGATTGCTGTTCAAGTATTTGCCTTATCATCATTAACAATCTATGTAAGAAACGCTGAGGAGTGGCCATGACAACTTTGGTTGTAATGAACTAAATGTATTAGAATCTATCAAAAACAATGGTACATGGTTTCACCTGTAACAATAGAAATTGCAGTATGCTGAGTAATGTTTGGACAGAGTATGTATTGTCAAGAACCGGAACAGGATCAGGACCCAAATGTGTGACGTTTCTCACACAAGCCTTTTATTTTACGGGAAATGGGGAGTCATGCACGGTAGGCAGCAGTCTGTCGTGGAATGATGGGAGGCCAGAGGCCGACGAGATCGATAACAATTGCCCGAGCAGATATCGGACAGAGGGGGTCAATACCAGACGGGACAGACAGGATTTATATCATAACAGGATATCGAAAATATACAGGACAAACTAGACGGGAACGAAACTGAAACCGATGTTAAACAACGGGATAGACAGGATTGATATCAAAGCAGGATATCGAAATTAAACAAGACAAACTAGACGCCAACGAAACTGGAAACCGATATCAAACGGGACAAAATAAACGGGAACAATACCGGACAGGAAATACCAACAGGAAACTGGACCAAGTGGAGTCAAAACCCACGTCTAGCGGGGCAGAGGTTCGTTGACGGACTGACAAAGGAAGAGTGAGAGCACTGAGCTTAAATAGACGGAAAGCCAATCCGTCAACAAGCCGCAGCTGGCGCCACTCGGGCGGGTCAATTGGGCACCGTGGCAATTGTGACATTTATTGACCATTGTGGGAGGATTTTCAAAAAAATTTGAAAGTTATCCTGGTCCCAGTATTTCTCAAATGGGTGCATACGAGGACACTAAGAGGACAAGCAATATTTTAAATACATATAAAAATAGAACAAATTTGGAAAAAAACTTTATTATTAATAATAATAATAATAATCACGTTTTTTGTAAATGATGTCACTGTTTGAACAAAATTAAACAAAGTACTCTACATTTAGAAGGCTTTGCATTTGTAAGTCAGCAATTTCATTTTTAGAACACATACTCACAATGACCATAATTGGGAATAACGCATTATAAAAAAACATATTCCTGGAATGCGATTACTTTTTCAGTAATGAGTACTATAAAACTATAAACTATAAAAAAATTAATAATAAAACGTCTTAAGTCTACTGTCTGTTTTAATTGGTGGGTTATCTCATCTCATCTCATCAGCCGTACCGCTTATCCTCATTAGGGACGCGGGGGGGCTGGAGCCCATCCCAGCCATCTCCGGGCAGTGGGCAGGGGACACCCTGAACTGGTTGCCAGCCAATCGCAGGGCACACGGGGACAGACAACTCACTCGCTCGCTCATTTAGACCGGCCAATTCACCTGAAATGCATGTTTTTGGAATGTGGGAGGAAACCGGAGTGCCCGGAGGAAACCCACGCAAGCACGGGGAGAACATACAAACTCCGCTCAGGAAGTCTGGAGCTGGATTTGAACCCACGACAGGTTCCCATGACATGAACTGTGCCGCACAAGCACTAACCACTGCGCTGCCGTGCTGCCCTTGGTGGGTTATAATAATAATAATAATAATAATAATAATAATAATAATACATTGCATTTCGAAGCGCCCAAGGTCGCTATGCAAATAAGTGTCATGATTACCAATGTAAATCAGCTGTCCGCTGTGGGCTCTGATTGGCTCCCTGTTCCTATTTAAACCCTGTCCTGTCAAACCCCTGTTGTCTGTCCATCTGCAAACCTCTGATTATACAAGGCAAGCCTTTTTTGACCCTGACTCCCGCCTGTCCCGTTTTTGCTCCCGTTTGTCTCCGGCTACGACCCGTTTCGATCCCGACCACGTCTGCTCTCCCGTCCCGGCTAACGACCCATTTTTGATTCCGACTACGTATACTCTCCAGTCCTGGCTTACGACTCGTTTCCGACCCCGACTACGCTTTGCTCCCCCAGTCCCGGCTAACGACCAGTTTTTCCATCCCTGACACCGCCATCGCTCGCTATGGAATATCCACTTCCATACTCGGATCACAATCCGATTGCAAGAGCGACTTGCTTCCCGCGAGCATCGGATCACGGGCGCTGCCCTTCCTCTTCCTATATCTCAATAAAATTGTGAGAAACATTACGTGATTGGGTCTACCCTGTGTGCTGGTCTTGACAATAAGTAGAACACAACAATAAACAAAGAGTAAAACAAGCAAGTAATAAATAGCAATTACAACACATTAGAGTTAAAAAGGGTGGTATGTGAGGAGGATGGTCAAGAAAAGGCAAGTCTGAAATGCTGACTTTTGAGTCCGGATTTGAAGGTGGACAGGGTCGCAGAATTTCCTGGGTGAGGCGGCAATGAGTTCCAGAGCTTGGGGGCAGAGCGGCTGAAAGCTCTGCTCCCCATGGAGCTTAGGGGGGCAGAGCGTATTCTTGCTACACTTACGTTGTCACTGCCTCTCTCGTTTTGGTGAGTGCAAATCTTGAAAGGTGTTCATATTTACTCACAAAATACAACTGAATACAGTTATGGTGTCGCCATCTCAAGCAGAGAATGACAATGCTGAATTTCTCATCTTGGGATCAAGAGGTCGCAGGTTCGATTCCCGGCTCCTCCGTGTTATATGTTGAAGTGTCCTTGGGCAAGACACTGAATCTCTAATGCCCCCAATAAGCAGGTAGGCGACTTGCATGGCTGACTCCCTATTGGTGTGTGAGTGTGTGTGTGAATGAATAAGTGTGAAGCACATTGTAAAGCGCTTTGGGAGGTCTTCATTGACTTGAAAAGCGCTATATAGATGCAGACCATTTACCATTTTATATATATATATATATACCACAGCCATATCTCCCTAGTGGGAGGTGGCTAGAGTCATTTCTGACTCTTTTTGGGAAATTGATTCAGAGGAAGGGATTCCCAGCCCCCTTGCTCAACCCAACTGAGGTGTTGGGAGTCATTAGGTGACCAAACCCCCCAATTCCAACCCCTAATGCTCAACGCCAAGCAGGGAGGCAACGGGTACCAATGTTTAAGTCTTAGGTATGACTCGGCTGAGGCTTGAACCACAACCTCCCAGTCTCGGGGCGGGCGCCATACCCCCAAGGCCACCGAGCTGGTTATTATTTACCATTTTACCATTTACATACTTAATAGAGAAAATATTCTACTTTCAACTTTTTAAGGACACCTCAAAGGATCCACCCCACCTTTTAGTACTCTTTCCTAAATGTTCAAACTGAGTATTTTAACTGGAAGAAAAAATGTTTGCTTTTTTGGTTTTATTTTTTATTTACAAGGTTAATTCAGAAACTTTTTTCATTCTTATTGTTTCTACAATGGGGCAGCATTAGCTCAGGAGGTAAAGTGCTCGTCTTGGAATCAAGAGATCACAGGTTTGATTCCCGGCTCCTCTGTGTAATATGTCAAAGTGTCCTTGGGCAAGACACTGAATTCCTAATGCCTTGCTCACATTGTAAAGCGCTTTGGGAGGTCTTAATTGACTTGAAGAGCGCTATATAAATGCAGACCATTTACCCTTTTACCATTTACATACTTAATAGAGAAAATATTCTACTTTTAACTTTTTAAGGACACCTCAAAGGAGCCACCCCCACTTTTAGTACTCTTTCCTAAATGTTCAAACTGAGTATTTTAACTGGAAGAAAAATGTTTTGCTTTTTTGGATTTATTTTTTATTTACAAGGTTAATTCAGAAACTTTTTTCATTCTTATTGTTTCTACAATGGGGCAGCATTAGCTCAGGAGGTAAAGTGCTCGTCTTGGGATCAAGAGATCACAGGTTTGATTCCCGGCTCCTCTGTGTAATATGTCAAAGTGTCCTTGGGCAAGACACTGAATTCCTAATGCCTTGCTCACATTGTAAAGCACTTTGGGAGGTCTTCATTGACTTGAAAAGTGCTATATAAATGCAGATCATTTCATTCATTTAGCATTTAACATGACCAAATAAAACGCTTTTCTTTGTTAAATACATTTGGCAGGGGAGAAAATAGCACAGGGGGTACATTACTAAAAAGGTTATTAGCTAATGTTCTATATAGCCAAATAATAGGTGAAAATATTAAAAGTAAAAATACCACCCGTGCGAGTGAGGCACCAGTAGGAGTGAGACGTGTTTGGGCGTGTAGTGTTAAGTGGCACATGAGCAAACACAAAAAAAACAAAAACACACGAAATAATAATCTTGTGTAAGGGGGATAATCCCGAATCCTGTCTGTCTTTATAATGAGGATGGTAGACCACATGCATCCTCTTGGCCGCCTCATCTGAGGCCATTCACTGGGAAGCAGGCCGCTCGGCAGCTGCTGCCTTAGGATGAGGGGGGCAGGATTGGAGGGAGGAAAGTAGAGGGAGGGTGGAAAGTAAAGGGAGGAGGGAAGGGATGGGATGCTTGTTCACATAATAGCCGGCGGTTGAAGGCGTGGCGCGTGTGCACGGCAAGATACGAGGCGCGCCGTTCAGCAGCAGCAGCAAGAGAGAGCAACCTCACTGGGGGGATGAGCGTGGATAGCGGCCGTGGGGCGGCTCCCTTCCGCGGCGAGCGGTACCGGCGAGACGGCTGACCAGCATGTGGTGGAGGTTCTCCCTTATCTAATCTTGAGGATATACAAACGCAAAGGTGAGAAGGGAATATACATTTGCAGATAGAGACTATAAAGGCTGCATGCTGCTTCAATACTGGGGCTTCGAGGAAACAAAGTAAGAGTCTGGGAAGGGACATTGGGCTTGTCGCCTCTAAACCGAGATATGCAAGATGTAGCAAAAAAAAAAAGCTTTTATCTAGCATACGTGATTTGAGACAGGAGAACAAGTGGGAAGCACCCATAGACTTTCACACATGCATTGTTCTCTCAATGGCTATGAGGCAGGCCGGTCTTCACTGTAATCTCGATGGAGGTGTTTAAGGCACACATGGATGCTAAATCAATTGTTGATCTCGGGGAGAGCGTTACCCAATGCAGTTATTTTGACAGTGTGAGTTGGCAAATATTAACAATGGTGGATGAATCATCAGTTTGTCATTTTCTCTTCACAATTTTTTTTGCTTGAATGGTTTAAGAAAATGGGAAATCAGGCAATATTTGATATTAAAACAGGTGATTATTACTGTTTTTTTTCTAGTTACTGATGTTAACCAAGGAGGAAAGAGTTCATGAACTGGAAATCTGGCTTTTCTGAAACACGTATAGAACTTTGTCTTGCGTTTTATTTGATGTAGTGGATGCCACAGGTCGTTTATCAACAGAGCCGACTTTGGGGTATAATTCATACCTCAGTGGCCGTAACTAAATATAAAACTCCGTTATCCATGTTAAAGAGCAAACTTCTAGCGAGAAATACAGCCTGGAGAGCGATGTGTGCCGCCAGGCTGTACTTGCCCAAAACATACCACAGGAAGCAGTGCCCTACAACCATGAACTTTGAACTCAGGTGTAACTTTGTTTGGTGTCACTTTCCATAGTTCACCGATGGTAGGAAGGGATGAGGTCATGCTTTTCTAACGTCCGGCTGTCGGCGTTGGTAACCATAGTGCCTCAAAAATTTTCAATGACTGGAACAAAGGCATTTGAACTGAGGCTTTACTGTCTGTATATTATATCATATGCTAACAGCTTGATTATTGTATGAATATGGCAGATTAACATTCAATGCATGCTAGCTTGATAATTGATACACAAAAACATTGACCAGGTTATTACTGTCACAACCAGAACGAAATCAGGACCCAAATTCGTAGCGTTAACCACAAGTTTATTGATAGAAAGAGGAAGGGCAGCGCCCGTGATCCGGTGCTCGCTGGACGCGGGAAGCAAGCCGCTTATGCAATCGGATCGTGATCCAAATACGGAAGTGGATCTTCCGTAGCGGGAGATGGCGGTGTCAAGGACGGAAAAAATAGGTCGATAGCCGGGACAGGAGGGCAAAACGTGGTCGGGATCAAAAAACGGGTCGTAAGCCGGGACGGGAGAGCAGACGTAGTCAGAATAAAAAAACAGGTCGGAGCGGCAGGCAAACGGGGAGATCGGGAACGAACGGGTGGAATAGCGGGTGCAAAAATGGGACAGGCGGGATTCAGGGTCAAAATGCTTGCCTTGTAACAACAGAGGTCCGCTGACGGACTGACAACTGGAGAGTGACAGGACTGGGCTTAAAAAAGAAGAGGGAATTAATCAGGTAGCCCGCAGCAGCTGGCCCCAAATGAGCGGGCACAGTTTATCCAAATCAGTAATCATGACAATCACATTGTTGTTCTGGTATAGTTTCCTACATGCAGAGGAAATAAAGTGCAGTCATGTGACCTGTGTTAGTGGTCCTGCAAAAATCGTCTTTCTACTTAAGTTATACTCATATGTTATGTGCTCTGGCCCAATTCTTAAAGGGAGCTTTTGAGCAGCTGCAATACCGTAGCACTGTTTTGGACTGCTCATCAAGTAAATATATGGAAATGCAATGCTCCCTTTGGGTTACAAAGCCAAATGCCAACTCACAATAAGATGCACTGCAGCACATCGACCAAATCCGGAGATAATGATGGACCAAAAATAACCACGTAAATGTGTTTCTTCACCACCATGCATGCAGAGTAGTTATATTTTGCAAATTCACTAAAACTGAATCTAATATTTCCACCCTAATATAGTAATACAAATATTTTTTTCTAATCAAATAGCTGTAATCTAATAAGAAATAATATATTGTCCTTTTTTAGGCAGTGATCGGAGTCTTAGTAATTCCATTTCCATTTTTTGTTGGTTTTGCAATAATAACTGAGGATTCATCACGTGCTTATGTTCAAATATTTATACTGTGAAGTCAACAAGAGGTACCACATTACCTAGAGGCTGCAAATGACATCACCTTTCTTTTGTTAAAAATACAGAATCATCTGAGTACACTGTAAAATTGGCATATAAATGTTACCTTGAGGGCCTGCTTTGTTGTGACTGTTTGCTCAACAGGAGCAGTTTTGATTGTTACAGTCACTACTGGTTAAATACAGAGTATGTGTAGTACCTATACAAGGACAAGGATGTCCTTTCTAAAGAAGGAAGAAGACATTAGACAGCATGATGATCTCATTGACATGAATCTTTTAACTGTTACCCCACCCATGTTTTCCCATTAAATGTGACATCATCTCATGTCTCAGATCACTTCCCTGGATATTAGTAGTTTGGAACATGAGGTGATGGTTACTACTTATCTATTGACTGTAAACAATCTGGAGAATCTTTTATCAATATCATAAAGGGAAACAAAATAATTCAGATGTGTCCATCATTGACTGTGGTGGGTCAGTGTCAATTGTCAAAGGTCTGTCACATGAGCCACCTTGCTGTATTAGCATGTCGTATTGTGGCAGACTCAAGTAAGATCAACACCTCCATGTTTTAATTGCACTTTTCCTGATTTGGGTGGAAAGTGAGCTTGACCCTATTCCTGGACAAGAGGCTTGGTACGTCTGCCAATCGCAAATTTATTTTTCAAATATTGTTAGACTTATAAAAAGAACATTCTTAGGGGCACATGTTCTCTAGTTAATTATCTTCAAGCAAGCAAACACTCTTTTGTGTAATACCAGACATACTCAATAATGCATGAAAAGTGGAAATAGAGATGAGACTGCTGCTGTCTGGACGGACCTGAATAATGACAGGTTACATTTTCCAGCTTGCTTTTAATTAACCAATGGGACTTGTTGCAATCTTGAATAGATTTGTAATGCCTTGAGCCCTTTTAGTATGGTAGCTTACACACAATATGCCAACTACACAGCCCAGAAACGGTCCACTTTGCATTTCTTTTAATGTAGAAATACATTGAATGAGAATTATTTTTGACACAACGGTTGTGAACTAAACCCTAGAGACTTTGCAAGCTGAATGTGTGTTTGTGTACTGTTACCCAATGCTAAAGCTTTTGCACCCTGGTCATCTTGGAAGGGGGATTACCACTTGTGAGTCCCTTTCTCAAGGTTTCTTTTATCCTCATGCTGAGGTTTTGAGGTTTCCTTGCCAGCATATTGGTTAAAGATCAGGAAAAAGTGTAATTGTAATACTGTGCAGACCATTGAGACGTCTTGCGATTAAGGGCTATAGAAATAAATGTTACTTGACTTGACTTGACCTAAATGGGTGGCTGTCTGCAATGTGCCTTTGATGTTGGACAGCTTCAACAAGCACCATTAATTGTCAAGTGTTTGCATGCGTTTTTTATAATTGTGTATTGATCAGTTTTAGTTCCGATCTTGTACCCTTCTTGAG